>NC_056068.1:35501253-35841253 GCF_016772045.2 Ovis aries
ATGGTTGAAATAAACTCAGGGGCTTTTTTTTTTTTTTTTTACTTTGCTGTAAGTAATTCTGTGTGGTTTATTTCAATTTATTTACTTTTTTCTCCAGAATTACTGTAAAGATTTTCTGTTTCACTCATTATAGCACAGTGTTTTTCACATTTGAATAGACTGCATCAACATGAATTCTTTATAAGGACCTTAAAAACAAACTTTGCCAAGTCCCAGAATACAGAAGTGAATTCACATCCCAATACTCAGCTGCCTCATGAATAAAGGAGAGCCTGTGCCTGACACTTTGAAGCTGTAGCTGTTAAACCATACAGAATATTTACCTCAATAAATCATTATAAGAAACTAAGGTACAATTATACCCACAGAGAAAAAGAATTCAAAACACTGATTTATGTGTTTCAGTGCCTATTCCCTTTTCCCACTATGTTTTGAATTTTATGCATGTTTGTCATCTTTGGCTGCTCCTATGTATCTTTAAACTAATGGGTTCTGATTTTTTTTAACATTCCTCATTAAGTTTGTTATTTTTCTTACACACACAGGCATGATTTGCATAGTGTACAACATTTTGCATTTAAAATTAACTATATCTCATTTCTTAGGGCAGAATAAAAAATGGAAAAAGTGACTTATTTTAAATAAAACACTGACTTGTGCAATTTGTGACCATTTAAATTGAAATTCCAAATTAAGGATTTTGTTTAGCATTTATTTTGAGGTACTAAGAGAGAGTAAGGAACTGGAATATAAACAGGAAGTAGATATATCACTACCTTTAAGAACCATTTTCTATTGAACTATTTTGTTAAAGTGGTAGCAGTATTATGGAAAGATACATTTGTTCACCGATGTGTATTTTTTCGTTTTTATGAAAGTAAAAAATCTCAAAGCAAAATAAATCAGTAATGTGAAGAAAGGATAGTGAGACTGACAGAGTTGATGCACAGATAGGAGGATTTTTGCCTAGAATAATTAATTATGGTCATCCAGATGTAGTAGGAAAAAATGGCTTTGTAATGGCATGTTATAAATTGAAAGAATAGGAAAGGTATTTTAAAACAGTTAAATAATTCATCGAAAGAGTAAAACATTGTTTCATTGGTTTAACTTATAACAATTTAATCTTTATAATTGTAGAAAATCAAAGTGCATACTATCTCTGAGCCCTATCTATAGTAATCAGGGTCTGAATTTAGTTGATTCAAGTTATGTGATCAGTTTGAATCACAGAGTTGTACTTTTAAACAAAGTAATGTTATCTTATATGTTACCCCCTTTTTCAATCCATGTGAAATTGAGGATGTTATTTGGATTAGAGCCAGAGTTCTCTTATTTTACCTTTTCAGATAGGAAGAATATAAGAATACATATAGATTGTAGGTTTGGGACTTCCCTGGTGGCTCACACGGTAAAGCATCCGCTTACAGTGTGGGAGACCTGGGTTCGATCCTTGGGTCAGGAAGATCCTCTGGAGAAGGAAACGGCAACCCACTCCAGTACTCTTGCCTGGAAAATCCCATGGATGGAGGAGCGTGGTAGGCTACAGTCCATGGGGTTGCAAAGAGTCGGACACGACCGAGCGACTTCACTACAGATTGTAGGTTACCTGAGATTCTGGTCTTCCCCCATTCTCTAGTGTTGTGTGTGTGTATGTGTGTGTGTGCTCGGTTGTGTCCGACTCTGCAACCCTGTGGACTGTAGCCCACCAGGCTGTCCCTCATTTCAAGATCTTTTATTTTTAGAGAAGGCTTTAAGAGAAGGCAGAGTTCAACACAAAGATATTAATAATGAGATTTAGACATCTTATTAGAAAGTTTGACTTTTTTTTCCTACAATGTTAATTTTTTTTTTTTTTATCATACTCTGTTAGGCAACTGTCTGCTTCTTTATGAATAGGAACAGAAGGAATTGAAAGCTAGTTGATGATTTCTAGTTTCTTTCAGTTTGCTTTGTGCCAAATAGATTTTCTTCTGTTAAGTGATGTTTAAACAGTTTCTAAGACAGTATTTAGATATTCTTGGTGGAACAGTCTTTAAATTTCCTTTACTTTTCCCCAAGTTCCCTATAATTTTGCGCATAAGAAGAGTTGAGTCCTGAACTATGTCTCATAGTGAACGACTTTAAATTTGGGAGAATTCATCTAAATTTATTGACCTCTGAACTGCCAACATTGGTATTTTGTAGGAAACTCAAGTTAAATATGATGTTCTACCCTTTTTTAAACTTTTTACCTGCATAATTAGAGCACTTCACTAGGCTTTATTCATCCAATGAGTTATTTATTGAATACTTACTGTGTGTCAAGTCCTGTGCCAAGAGTCTCAATTTCCTCACTTAATACAAGTCCTTTGCAGAGTTGTTGGGGTGGTGTATGTAAGCTATCTACAAAGTGCTAATACAAAGATGCTTAATACATGGTTACTTTTTTTTTTTTAAAGGTTTGCCTCTGCTTAGCTTTTGTCATTCCACTACCCATGTTTTATTCATTACAATATTTTACAAATAATAGGTTTTCATATGTTAATACTTCTAGGAAGGGAACTCATTGCAATTCTTGAAACAAAATAATAAGGTGGAGGAGATCATTTTAGCTCAATTGAGTACAACATTTGGTTTTAGGCTTCTTGGCAACCCAGAGTAACTGAAAATTATAATATTGTTATCTAACAAAAAGGAAATATACCTGTTCCTCAAATGATACAAATGTTTCTCTAGCATTCAATTACAAGAGGACTTTATTGCATTGATTTTTATATAATGGATTCTGAGTAAAATTGATGGCTCCTTCAGTAGCAAATTAGACTTACTGGTTTGCCATGGAAACTGTTTAAAGGTGAAAGGTTAAAGTGGAAGTTTTGTAATTGGCAAGATAAATTAATTCAGCGAACTTTATTCATTAATTCAACAAGTGTTCTTTTGAGTACCTGCTGATACTCAATGTACTCAATGAGAGAAAAACAGAATGTACTCAATGTACTCAATGAGAGAAAAAGAGAAAAATTATAGTTGTATGACAGCTATTTGCAAGGTGAATCAAAGAGTGATACATTTGAGAGAAATAAAAATTCCTCTGTGTCGTAATTCACAAGACGCTTCATGGGTAAAATTTTAAAATGTAAGCTATCATATATGAGCATGTTGTAAAAAAGATGAAATAAACAAGTAAGCACAAATACATTTTTTAAAGTAAGTTTGTTTTTGATGGGAGAAGTAAAAGCCAAAGATATATCAGATATCTAAGATATTTGTTTTATAGCAGTCAAGCTTTCCATTAGCATTCCCCTCTACTTTCCAGCTTATATTTCTAGTTTAAATTATTATGAAACACTTTGAGAGACTCAAAAGTGAAAAAGACCTTTGTAATTTAAATAAGTCTTTGTAATTAAAAATTCCTCTGAGTTGGAACCTAGCACAGAGGTCCCTTTCTATCTTGAATAGTCTTTTTCATAAAAATATTCATCAGTTTTTAATCAAACAAAATTTAAAAGAATGTTTTTGGCAGTTATAAAATAATTAAATGATTCATTACCAGGTGTTCAGAGAATCTTACAATGACCAGTCTACAAGTGTAATTTAATCATTTAACATTAGCATATGAAACATTTTGTGATGCCCTCGTAGTCATTAATCTATATTTGTGAGCTATATATTTTTTATGTATTAAATTACATCGATCAGTGTGATTTGATCATGTAGTAACACACATTCTATGGACACACTCTGTAAGTTATTAAAATATAAGCAAAGGTATATTTTTAATATTGCAGGAAAGTGAATTCAAGTTTCATGTCATTTGTGAGCTTGTAACAATTGTTTTTATTAATTATTTATTTATTTGCTAAATGTTCAAGGGAAATCTATTCCTTCAACAGATGTATGAAGAAGGATTTTATGTATATGTTTATTGCATAGGTAGTTTCTTTGACATGGCCTATTTCAGTTGAGTTGTAAAATACAATATTCAGGATTTTTCTTTCCTTGTTCATAAAATATTACAGTGTAACACAGGCTTTCTGAAGGTGTCTGGGACATCAAACACCTTCAGAAGATTGGGGACTCAGGGAAACAAGAAGGCTGGCCATTGGGCTTGGTATAGGGAATCTTCCAAATTTTCCATGCCTAGAGTGAATGAAGGATACTAGTGAAAATAGTGACTGAACTTCAGAACTAACCAGTATCCTCAGGCTGGAAAAAGGTCTGTAAGAGGAGCGTTCTAATGTTGATAGCAGTGGTTTCCAATGGCCTGACTCAGAAAATCATATAGAATAAATTTAACAATTTACATAGTCACTGTGTTTCCCCTAAGTAGCATACTCATTAATTGCTGGTACAGAGATGTAGGCTGTATTTCGTAGAAGGGTTTAAAGCATTTCAGAGAAATTATCTCTTCTGATAAACACCAGCATAACATTTAGAAAAAAAACACATGGGAGCTATAAAGTCTTAGATAACAAGGATTTGGGAATTTGTTTTGAATATGTACAGTGGCTAGCAAAATTGCATGAACATTAGTATAAATAATTGATATTTTATAATAAAAATACAATTAGATAATTCTATATTTTATTAGTTTATAAGTTATTTGTGAATTTTCTCAGATTATTAATAAAAGGTTTCCTCTATATCATAAACACTTTAAAATAATTAAATGAAATTCTTTAATATTTAAATTTAGACTAACTCCAGGAACCAGATAATGAAGTATGTTTTAGGGTCAATAATAGGGAAAAAATGTATATCACATTTGCAAAATTTATTCTCTATTTAGAATTTATAATATAGGAGATAATAACACAGTGTGATACAGTTTGAAGTGCACTGAAATTGTAATAGAAGACCTAGGTTTTTGTTTTTGCTCTACATTTGGAAAGTAACTCACTAGGTCTCAGGTTTAGTTGATTAGTCTTCAAGGAATGCTATGTTCTTAAAGTAAGCTTCACACTAAAAACTATAGCGTAATGAGTAATTAATTAAAATGAATAATAGTATACAAAGTTAGAAAACTCATAAACAAGTTTATGAAAAAGTCAAAATTTATTTCAAGGAAACCAAAGCATCTATGTATATGCTGTCCAATTTGGTTGCCGCTAACCACATTTGGCTGTTTAAATTTCTATTTAAATTAACAAGTATTAAGTAAAATTCAGAATTTAGCATTTTAAGCTCACTTAACCATGTTTCAAATTATCAATAGTTACAAGTGGCTAGTGGGTAGACGGAGAAGGTAATGGCACCCCACTCCAGTACTCTTGCCTGGAAAATCCCATGGATGGAGGAGGCTGGTAGGCTGTAGTCCATGGGGTCGCCAAGAGTCAGACACGACTGAGCGACTTCCCTTTCACTTTTCACTTTCATGCATTGGAGAAGGAAATGGCAACCCACTCCAGTGTTCTTGCCTGGAGAATCCCAGGGACGGGGGAGCCTGGTGGGCTGCCGTCTATGGGGTCGCACGGAGTCGGACACGAAACTGAAGCGACTTAGCAGTAGCAGCAGTGGGTAGACAAATATAGAACTTTTCCAACATGGCAGAAAATTCTATTTATATGCATAGCACTAACCTAGCTGCTCAAATGGTCTTGATTTTTGTAGTGGTCAAGGGGCACTATAGTTTAGGTTTCCTACTGTATATCATTATATAATGGACATGTAAGCTGACATCTGCTTTGGTCAGATGGATTAGTTTTGGACTTCGGGCTGGTGCTACCTCCCAACCCAGAGAACTCCCAGTATTTATTAGTTTGGGGGGAATCCCTTGCATCCTCATATGCTAAGGAAAGACTACTGTTTGGATGGATCTGAGAAATTCAGATCAAACTAGACTTCCTTTTGAAGTATATGTATACTATATTTTTATGTATGTATTTCATTTTATTTTAAATTTATATATACTCCTACTTTGTTCTAATAATGATTTAGGACAACTTCTCCTTAGAATAGTTTTCTGTTATTTTCTCCAGAGTGACTCAGTTGGGTCTATTCAACATATATTTATTAGGCACAATTGATCAGCTAGCTATAAAAACTCTGGGAAATGTTCAGATCTTTGAAGAACAGTTTTTGCTATTAAGGAGTTTGTAATATAAAGGGGGTTGGGGGCAGGAGGAGAAGGGGATGACAGAGGATGAGATGGCTGGATGGCATCACTGACTCGATGGACTTGAGTCTGGGTGAATTCTGGGAGTTGGTGATGGACAGGGAGGCCTGGCGTGCTGCGATTCATGGGGTGGCAAAGAGTTAGACATGACTGAGCAACTGAACTGAACTGAACTGAATATAAAGAAGAAAAAGCTATTTTTACATGAAAAGCTTAAAAATGGAAGATAATTTTAATTAGGTCCCATTTGCTCATTTTTGCTTTTGTTTCCTTTAGGAGACAGATCCAAGAAAATACTGCTGTGATTTATGTCAAAGAGTGGCATGCCTATGTTTTCTTCTAGGAGTTTCATCGTATCCAGTCTTACATTTAGATCTTTAATCCATTTTGAGTCTATTTTTGTATATGGTATTAGAGAGTGATCTAATTTCATTCTTTTACATGTACCTTCCCAGTTTTCCCAGCACCACTTATTGAAGAGAATGTATTTTTTAAATCATATTTTCTTGTCTCCTTGTCATAGATTAATTGACCATAAGTGTATGGGTTTATTGGAGAAGGTAATGGCAACCCACTCCAGTTTTCTTGCCTGGAGAATCCCAGAGATGGGGGAGCCTGGTGGGCTGCCGTCTATGGGGTCGCACAGAGTCGGACACGACTGAAGTGACTTAGCAGCAGCAGCAGCAGCAGCAGTATGGGTTTAATTCTGGGTTCTCCATTCTGTTCCATTGATGGGTGTCTCTGTTTGTGACAGTACCATACTGTTTTGATTACTGTAACTTTGAAGTATAGACTGAAGTCAGGGAGCATGGTTCTTTTAGTTCTGTTCTTCTTTCTCAAGATTGTTTTGGCTATTTGGGGTCTTTTGTGTTTTCATACAAATTTTAAGATTATTTGTTCTAGTCCTGAGAAAAATGCCATTGGTATTTTGATAGGGATTGAATTGAATCTGTATATGGCCTTGAAAAGTATGACCATTTTAGCAATATTAATTCTTCCAATCCAGAATCACAATGTATCTTTCAATCTGCTTCTGTTGTCTTCAGTTTCTTTCATCAGTTTCTTAACAGTTTTCTGAGTATAAGTCTTTTACCCCCTTGGGTAGGTTTATGCCTAGATATCTTATTTTTTTTGATGTGATGATAAATGAGATTGTTTTCTCAATTTTGCTTCTGATAGTTCATTATTAGTTCATGTATAGACATGCAACAGATTTATGTGCTTTACCTTTGTATCCTTCAACTTCATCATACTCATTGATTAATTCTAGTAGTTTGGTATGTCATTTACAGTGACAGTATTACTTCCTCCTTTCCAATCTGGATTCTTTTTATTTGTTTGTAACAGTTAGAACTGGACATGGAACAACAGACTGGTTCCAAATAGGAAAAGGAGTACGTCAAGGCTGTATATTGTCACTCTGCTTATTTAACTTATATGCAGAGTACATCATGAGATACTCTGGACTGGAAGAAGCACAAGCTGGAATCAAGATTGCCTGGAGAAATATCAATAACCTCAGATATGCAGATGACACCACCCTTATGGCAGAAAGTGAAGAGGAGCTAAAAAGCCTCTTGATGAACGTGAAAGAGGAGAGTGAAAAAGTTGGCTTAAAGCTCAACATTCAGAAAACAAAGATCATGGCATCTGGTCCCATCACTTCATGGGAAATAGATGGGGAAACAGTGGAAACAGTGTCAGACTTTATTTTTTGGGCTCCAAAATCACTGCAGATGGTGATTGCAGCCATGAAATTAAAAGACGCTTTCTCCTTGGAAGAAAAGTTATGACCAACCTAGATAGTATATTCAGAAGCAGAGACATTACTTTGCCGACTAAGGTCCATCTAGTCAAAGCTATGGTTTTTCCTGTGGTCCTGTATGGATATGAGAGTTGGACTGTGAAGAAGGCTGAGCACCGCAGAACTGATGCTTTTGAAGTGTGGTGTTGGAGAAGACTCTTGAGAGTCCCATGGACTGCAAGGAGATCCAACCAGTCCATTCTGAAGGAGATCAGCCCTGGGATTTCTTTGGAAGGAATAATGCTAAAGCTGAAGCTCCAATACTTTGGCCACCTCATGTGAAGAGTTGACTCATTAGAAAAGACTCTGATGCTTGGAGGAATTGGGGGCAGGAGGAGAAGAGGACAACAGAGGATGAGATGGCTGGATGGCATCACTGACTCGATGGACGTGAGTCTGAGTGAACTCTGGGAGATGGTGATGGACAGGGAGGCCTGGTGTGCTGCGATTCATGGGGTCGCAAAGAGTCAACACAACTGAGTGACTGAACTGAACTGATTGTATAATTGCTGTGGCTAGTGTTTCCAGTACTGTGTTGAATAAAGATGGTGAGAGTGGGCATCCTTGTCTTCTTCCTCATCATAGAGGAAATGCTTTCAGCTTTTCACTGTTGAGTATGTTGTTAGTGGTGGGTTTATCGTGTATGGCCTTTATTAAAATGATAAGACAACCTACTGAATGGGAGAAGGTATTAGCAAATGATATGACTGATAAGAGGTTTATATCTAAAATATATAAACAGCTCATATAACTAAACAAAACATTTAAAAAATGTGCAGAAGACCTGAATAGACACTTTTCCAAAGAAGACATGCAGATGGCCAATAGGCACATGAAAAGATCTTCTATATTGCTAATGATCAGGGAAATGGAAATCAAAACCAAAGTGAGCTATCACTTCACATATATCAGAATGACTGTCATCAAAAAGAACACAAATAACAAATATTGGCAAGAATGTGGAGCAATGGGAACCCTTGTACACTTTTGGAGGGAATGTGAATTAGTTGGAGCCAGGGTGTGAAACAGTATGGCGATTTCTCAAAAAGCTAAAAATAGAACATATGATCCATCCATTCAACTGCTGGTGTATATCCAAAAAATCCAAAAACAGTAATCTGAAAATATACATGCATGCCAATGTTCATAACAGCATTACTTACAATTGCCAAGATATGGAAGCAGCCTAAAAGTCCATCAACAAATGAATGGATAAAGATGTGACATACACACACACAATGTAGTACTACTCAACCATAAAGAAGAAGGAGATTTTGCCATTTGCAACAACACAGATGGACATGGAGGGTATTATGTTAAGTGAAATAATCAGAGAAAGACAAATATTTTATGATATCACTTACATGTGAAATATAAAAAATACAACTAACTAGTGAATGTAACAACAACAACAAAAATAACCAAACTCACAGATACAGGAAACAAACTAGTGGTTACCAGTGGGGAGAGAGAACTGGGGAGAGGCAATATAGGATAGGGGATTAAGAGATAGAAACAACTATGTATGAAATAAGTTACAAGGATATATTGTACAGCACAGGGAATAAAGCCAATATTTTATAATAACTATTAGTGAATCTTTAAAAATTGTGAATCACTATATTGTAATCAGTAATTTGTAATTTATATAATATTGTATATCAACACTTCAATGAAAAATGTTTGTAATAATTACATCCTTACAAATAAGAAAATATAATATGGGTTAAATGTACAATAAATGATATTACATCAGATGTATTGTAGAAGTCCAACAGAAGGAGAGATCTGTGGGCTTGAGTGGTTACAGAAGTTAAGGAAGAAAGGGGCTTGACCTGAGACTGAGTATGTTGGAAAGAACTTTCTAGCAAGGAGAGTCTATGAGGCAAAGATTTGCCTCATTTTCTATGAGACAAATCAACAAGATATGTTTGGCTACTGTATTAATGAGGGTAGTCTAGGCTGTGTAGCAAGTAGCACACACCACCCACATTTCTCTGAAGTTTAGAACACTTTGCCACTATTTCTCTGAACCATCTTTGATTCCTTTCTCTTCCTTACTGTCTTTAGCTAATTAATCTTATATTCTATAGATTCTTCTTTTCCAGGGAGCTATGAATAACTGCCTTTATTTCCAAAAATGCCCAATATCTCAACCACTATAGAACTTTATTTTTCATATAACAGTCTAAGTTCTGGTCTGATTGGTGAATGGCCTTTTTTCATGTAGCAATTCAGGAATCTAGGCTCTTTTGTGGTTCAACAATTCCTTCGATCAGGCAGAAGGGGAGTATGGAGCAGTACATCTGGTAATTAAAGTTTTGTCCTTTAAATGGGATTTATCACTTCTACTTACCTTCCATTGCCTAGAATCAGCTACACAGTTATGTACTCCCAAACAGCAAAGGAGGCTGGGCAATGTCATCTAACTGTGCTCAGGAAGAATATTTTGTGATCATTTAGTAGCCTTTATCATACACTGTAAGCCAATATATCTAGCTTGGGTAATTAGGAAGGTTATTGTAGGAAAACAATGAGAAATAAGCCTGGAAATTTAGCTTGGGGTCACATTATGGGAGACTTTGACTGACAGTCTAAGCACTGGGAACTTTATCTTATAATCATTTGGGTACTATTGAAAGTTTTTGTAAAGAGGAAAGATATGGTAACAAATAATGGGATTTTACAAACACTAATCCAGTATTTAGAATGACTTGGAAGAGGGAAAGGTTATGCGAAAAGAAAAGGTAATCCAAGTTACTGATGACAAGGACTTGGTCTATAACAGTAGGAGTGGAAATAGAGGCATCAATTTATAGTCTACTAGATGACCCCACCCTATGGCAGAAAGTGAAGAAGAATTAAAGAGCCTCTTGATGAAAGTGAAAGAAGAGAGTGAAAAAGTTGGTTTAAAGCTCAACATTCAGAAAACTAAGATCATGGCATATGGTTCCATCACTTCATGGGAAATAGATGGGGAGACAGTAGAAACAGTGGCTGACTTTATTTCTCTGGGCTCCAAAATCACTGCAGATGGTGATTGCAGCCATGAAATTAAAAGGCACTTACTCCTTGGAAGGAAAGTTATGACCAACCTAGACAGCATATTAAAAAGCAGAGACATTACTTTGCCAACAAAGGTCCATCTAGTCAAGGCTATGGTTTTCCAGTGGTCATGTATGGATGTGAGAGTTGGACTGTAAAGAAAGCTGAGCACTGAAGAATTGATGCTTTTGAAGTGTGGTGTTGGAGAAGACTCTTGAGAGCCCCTTGGACTGCAAGGAGATCGAACCACTCCATACTAAAGGAGATCAGTCCTGGGTGTTCATTGGAAGGACCTATGTTGAAGCTGAAACTGCAATACTTTGGCCACCTGATGCAAAGAGCTGACTCACTGGAAAAGACCCTGATGCTGGGAGGGATTGGGGGCAGGAGGAGAAGGGGACTATGGAGGATGAGATGGTTGGATGGCATCACCGACACAATGGACATGGGTGTGGGTGGACTCCGGGAGTTGGTGATGGACAGGGAGGCCTGGTGTGCTGTGGTTCATGGAGTCGCAGAGTCAGACACGACTGAGTGACTGAACTGAATTGAGGAAGAAACTATAAAATATGATTAATGGTTAGTTTGTATCCTATGGAAGAGGGAGAAATTAAAATCACGGGGAGAAGGGAAAGAATTTTTTTTCTCTTCTAAATATTCAGTGAAGTATTTGGCTATGTGGTATTTGCTACTCTTCCCTAATTTTGAACTAGTCCATTGGAAAGGAGTACATCAAGGTTGTATATTGTCACCCTGCTTATTTAAATTATATGCAGAGTACATCATATGAAATGCTGGTCTGGATGACTCACAAGATGGAATCAAGATTACCAGGAGAAATATCAACAACCTCAGATATGCAGATGATACCATTTTAAAGGCAGAAGGTGAAGAGGAACTAAAGAGTCTCTTGATGAAGGTGAAAGAGGAGAGTGAAAAAGCTGGTTTAAAACTCAACATTCAAAGAAACAAAGGTTATGTCATCTGGTCCTATCACTTCATGGCAAAGAAATGGGGAAAAAGTGGAAACAGTATCAGATTTCATTTTCTTGGGCTCTAAAATCACTGCAGATATGAAAGTAAAAGAAATTAAATGAAATTAAAAGATGCCTGCTCCTTGGAAGAAAAGCTATGACAAACCTAGACAATGTATTAAAAAGCAGAGACATCACTTTTCTGATAAAGGTTTGTATAGTCAAAGATATGGTATTTCCAGTAGTCACTTATGGATATGAGAGTTAGATCATAAAGAAGGGTGAGTGTTGAAGAACTGATGCTTTTGAACTGTGGTGCTGGAGAAGACTCTTGAGAGTCCCTTGGACAGCAAGGAGATCAAATCAATCCATCCTAAAGGAAATCAACCCTGGATATTTATTGGAAGGACTGATGCTGAAGCTCCAATACTTTGGCCACCTGATGTGAAGAGCTGACTCATTGGAAAAGACCATGATGCTGGGAAAGATTGAGGGCAAGAGAAGGGGGTGACAGAGGATGAGATGATTGGATGGCACCACTGACTCAATGGACGTGAGTTTTAGCAAACTCAGGGAGATAGTGAAGGACAGGGAAGCCTGGCATGCTGCAGTTCATGGGGTTGCAAAGAGTTGGACACAATTTAACTACTGAACAACAATTTGCTACATCTCTACTATTTTTTTTTATTAATCTTAAAGAATTTGTTTTCAGTCTTTTAGACTGCTTAAGGATCTAGGGCATATGTTAAAGAGGAGATTCCTGGGCCTTCTTTCCAGAGGTTCTGATTTAGAGGATTGTCTTTTCAAAAATTTATTTAGTTTTAATTGAAGGATAATTGCTTTATAATATTGTGTTGATTTCTGCCATACATCAGCATGAGTCAGCCATAGACACACATATGTCCCCTCCCTCTTGAAACTCCCTCCTACCTCCCACCCCATCCCATCCCTCTAGGTTGTCACAGACACCAGGTTTTGAGATCCCTAAGTCATATGGCAAATTTCCACTGGCTATCTATTTTACATATGGTCATGTAATAATATATGTTTCAATGCTACTCTCTGTATTCATCCCACCCTCTCCTTCCTGCACTGTGTCCACAGTCTGTTCTCTATGTCTGCATCTCCATTGCTGCCCTTCAGGTAGACTCATCAGTACCATCTTTCTAGATTCCATATATATGTGTTAATAGATGTATGTCTTTTTTATAAGCATGCTGAATGATTATGATGCAGACATGGTCTGCAATTACATTTGAAAAACATTGCCTTAAATATATGTATTGACTCATGGTAAGTTGACGCTTTACTTTTTTCTGTAGTAAGTGGTTAGAAATTTTCTACAGGTTGATAAAAGATATTTGAATCTTTAGCTTCTGAGTAGAACCATTGGAATCATTCTTTAAAAAAAAAACTTTTAATTTTGTATTTGAGAAATCTGTATGCAGCTCAGGAAGCAACAGTTAGAACTGGACATGGAACAACAGACTGGTTCCAAATAGGAAAAGGAATATGTCAAGGCTGTATATTGTCACTCTGCTTATTTAACTTATATGCAGAGTACATCATGAGAAACGCTGGGCTGGAAGAAACACAAGCTGGAATCAAGATTGCTGGGAGAAATATCAATACCCTCAGATATGCAGATGACACCACCCTTATGGCAGAAATTGAAGAGGAACTAAAAGCCTCTTGATGAAAGTGAAAGAGGAGAGTGAAAAAGTTGGCTTAAAGCTCAACATTCAGAAAACTAAGATCATGGCATCCGGTCCCATCACTTCATGGGAAATAGATGGGGAAACAATGGAAACAGTGTCAGACTTTATTTTTTGGGGTTCCAAAATCACTGCAGATGGTGATTGCAGCCATGAAATTAAAAGACACTTTCTCCTTGGAAGGAAAGTTATGACCAACCTAGATAGCATATTCAAAAGCAGAGACATTACTTTGCCGACTAAGGTCTGTCTAGTCAAGGCTATGGTTTTCCAGTGGTCATGTATAGATATGAGAGTTGAACTGTGAAGAAGGCTGAGCACCGAAGAATTGATGCTTTTGAAGTGTTGTTTTGGAGAAGGCTCTTGAGAGTCCCTTGGACTGCAAGGAGATCCAACCAGTCCATTCTGAAGGAGATCAGCCCTGGGTGTTCTTTGAAAGGAATGATGCTAAAGCTGAAACTCCAGTATTTTGGCCATCTCATGCGAAGAGTTGACTCATTAGAAAAGACTCTGATGCTTGGAGGGATTGGGGGCAGGAGGAGAAGGGGACGACAGAGGATGAGATGACTGGATGGCATCACTGACTCGATGGACATGAGTCTGAGTGAACTCTGGGAGTTGGTGATGGACAGGGAGGCCTGGTGTGCTGCGATTCATGGGGTCACAAAGAGTCAGACATGACTGAGCTACTGAACTGAACTGAACTAATAGTGGATTAACAAACAATGTTGTGACAGTTTCAGATGAACAAAGGACTCAGGCATACATATATATATATGTATCCATTCTCCCCCAAACTTTGCTCCTGTTCAGGCTGCCACATAACTTTGAGCAGAGTTCCATGTGCTATACAGTAGGTCCTTGTTAGTTATCTGTTTTAAATATAGCAGTGTGTATATGCCCATCCCCAACTCCGTAAGTATTCCTTCCCTCCATCTTCCCCCTACCTCCACAGCAACCATAAGCTTGCTCTCAAAGTCTCTAAGTCTGTTTCTGTTTTGTAAGTAAGTTCATTTGTATCATTGCTTTTTAGATTCTGCATGTAAGAGGTGTCATATGATATTCCTTTTTCTCTGTCTGACTTACTTCACTTAGTATGACACTCTTTAGGTCCATCCATGTTGCTGCAAGTGGCATTATTTCATTCTTTTTAAAGGCTGAGTAATATTCCATTGTGTATATGTACCACATCTTCTTTTTCCATTCCTCTGTGGATGGACATTTAGATTGTTTCCATGTCTTGGCTATTGTAAGCAGTGCTACAGTGAATATTGGGTTGAATGTATCTTTTCAGATCATGTTTTTCACTGGATAAATGCCCAGGAGTGGGATGGAAGGGTCATATGGTAGCTCTATTTTTAGTTTTTTAAGGAACCTCCATAGTGGCTGTATACCAATTTACATTCCCTTCTCTCCACACCCTCTGCAGCATTTATGGTTTGTGGATTTTTTGATGATAGCCATTCTTTCTATTCATTAGAAATACTGACAATGAAGCTCCAATACTTTGGCCATGTAATGCAAAGAACTGACTCATTGGAAAAGACCTCTATGCTTGGAAAGATTGAAGGCAATTGAAGGTGGCAGAGGATGAGATGGTTAGATATCATCACTGACTCAATGGACATGAATTTGAGCAAACTCTGAGAGATAGTGGAGGATAGAGGAGCCTGGTGTGCTGTAGTCCATGGGGTCACAATGATTCAGACATGACTTAGTAACTGGACACCAACAATTCTGGCTGGTATGAGGTAATATTTCATTGTAGTAGTTTTGATTTGCATTTTTCTAATAATTAGCAATGTTGAACATCTTTTCATGTGCTTATTGGCCATTTGTGTGTCTTCTTTGGAGAAATTTAGGTCTTCTGCCCATTTTTTGAGTGGGTTGTTTGTTTTGATGCTGTTAAGTGTCAGGAGTTGTTAGTAAATTTTGGAGACTAAGCCCTTTTTGGGTTTCCCTGGTAGATCAGAAGGTAAAGCAACTTCCTACAATGTGGGAGACCTGGGTTTGATCCCTGAGTCAGGAAGATACCCTGGAGAAGGAAATGGCAACCCACTCCAGTACTCTTGCCTGGAAAATCCCATGGACTGAGGAGCCTGGTAGGCTACAGTCCATGGGGTTGCAAAGAGTCAGACATGACATAGTAACTGAACAACAACAACAATTCTGGCTGGTATGAGGTAATATTTCATTGTAGTTTTGATTTGCATTTTGGTCACATCATTTGCAAATATTTTCTCCCAGTCTGTGGGTTGTCTTTTTGTTTTGTTTATTGTTTCCTTTGCTGTGAAAGAGCTTTTGGGTTTAAGTAGGTCTAAATTATTTAGTTTTGTTTTTATTTCCTTTATTCTGGGAGACAGACTGAGAAAGATATTGCTGCAATTTATATCAGAGAGTACTCTACCTATGTTTTTCTCCAGTTTTATATTGTTCAGTCTCACATTTAAGTTTCTAATCCATTTGAGCTTAATTTTGTGTATGGATAAAGAATGACCTAATTTTATTTTTTTTACATGTGGTGTCAAGTTTTCCCAACACCATTTATTGAAGTGACTGTCTTTCCAACATTATGTGGACTTGCCTCCTTTGTCATAGATTAATTGTCTATAGGTGCATGAGTTTATTTTGGGGTTTTCTATTCTGTTCCATTATTCTATATTTCTATTTTGTGTCAGTATATTACTGACTATACTGTTTTGATGGCTGTAGCTTTGTAGTATAGTCTGAAGTCAGGAAAACTTGATTCCTCCAGCTCCATTTTTCTTTCTCAAGATTACTTTGGCTATTTAGGGTCCTTTTGTGACTCCATACAAATCCTAATTTTTTTATTCTAGTTCAGTAAAAAATATTATTGGTGATTTTATAGGAATTGCAGAGTCTGTAGATTCCCTTGGGTTGTATAGTCATTTTGACAATATTAATTCTTCCAATCCATAAACATGGTGTGTCTTTCCATCTGTTTCTGTCTTCTTCAATTTTTTCATGAGCATTTTCTAGTTTTCAGAGTACAACTCTTTGTCTCTTTTAGTTCAGTTTAGTTCAGTTGATGAGTCATGTCCACTCTTTGTGACCCCATGAATTGCAGCACGCTAGGCCTCCCTGTCCATCACCAACTCCCAGAGTTCACTCAGACTCATGTCCATCGAGTCAGTGATGCCATCCAGTCATCTCATCCTCTGTCGTCCCCTTCTCCTCCTGCCCCCAATCCCTCCCAGCATCAGAGTCTTTTCCAATGAGTCAACTCTTCGCATGAGGTGGCCAAAGTACTGGAGTTTCAGCTTTAGCATCATTCCTTCCAAAGAAATCCCAGGGCTGATCTCCTTCAGAATGGACTGGTTGGATCTCCTTGCAGTCCAAGGGACTCTCAAGAGTCTTCTCCAAAACCACACTTCAAAAGCATCAATTCTTTGGCGCTCAGCTTTCTTCACAGTCCAACTCTCACATCCATACATGACCACTGGAAAAACCATAGCCTTGACTCGATGGACCATGGTTGGCAAAGTAATGTCTCTGCTTTGAATATGCTATTTAAGTTGGTCATAAGTTTCCTTCCAAGGAGAAAGCGTCTTTAATTTCGTGGCTGCAATCACCATCTGCAGTGATTTTGGAGCCCCCCATAATAAACTCTGACACTGTTTCCATTGTTTCCCCATCTATTTCCCATGAAGTGATGGGACCAGATGCCATGATCTTAGTTTTCTGATTGTTGAGCTTTAAGACAAATTTTTCACTCTCCACTTTCACTTTCATCAAAAGGCTCTTTAGTTCCTCTTCACTTTCTGCCATAAGGGTCATCTGCATATCTGAGGTTACTGATATTTCTCCTGGCAATCTTGATTCCAGCTTGTACTTCTTCCAGCCCAGCGTTTCTCATGATGTACTCTGCATAGAAATTAAATAAGCAGGGTGACAACATACAGCCTTGACATACTCCTTTTCCTATTTGGAACCAGTCTGTTGTTCCATGTCCAGTTCTAACTGCTGCTTCCTGACCTGCATGCTGGTTTCTCAAGAGGCAGGTCAGGTGGTCTGGTATTCCCATCTCTTTCAGAATTTTGCACAGTTTATTGTGATCCACACAGTCAAAGGCTTTGGCATAGTCAATAAACAGAAATAGATGTTTTTCTGAAACTCTCTTGCTTTTTCGATGATCCAGCGGATGTTGGCAATTTGATCTCTGGTTCCTCTGCCTTTTCTAAAACCAGCTTGAACATCTGGAAGTTCATGGTTCATATACTGCTGAAGCCTGGCTTGGAGAATTTTGAGCATTACTTTACTATCAGTGAGATGAGTGCAATTGTGCAGTAGTTTGAGCATTCTTTGGCATTGCCTTTCTTGGGGATTGGAATGAAAACTGACCTTTTCCAGTCCTGTGCCCACTGCTGAGTTTTCCCAATTTGCTGGCATATTGAGTGCAGCACTTTCACAGCATCATCTTTTAGGATTTGAAATAGCTCAACTGGAATTCCATCACCTCCACTAGCTTTGTTCGTAGTGGTGCTTTTCAAGGCCCACTTGACTTCACATTCCAGGATTTCTGACTCTAGGTGAATGATCACACCATCGTGATTGTCTGGGTCGTGAAGATCTTTTTTGTACAGTTCTGTGTATTCTTGCCACCTCTTCTTAATGTCTTCTGCTTCTATTAGGTCCATACCATTTCTGTCCTTTTCGAGCCCATCCTTGCATGAAATGTTCCCTTGGTATCTCTAATTTTCTTGAAGAGATCTCTAGTCTTTCCCATGCTGTTGTTTTCCTCTATTTCTTTGCATTGATCTTTGAAGATGGCTTTCTTATCTCTCCTTGCTATTCTTTGGAACTCTGCATTCAGATGCTTATATCTTTCCTTTTCTCCTTTGCTTTTAGCTTCTTTTCTTTTCACAGCTATTTGTAAGGCCTCCCCAGACAGCCATTTTGTTTTCTTGCATTTCTTTTCCATGGGGATGGTCTTGATCCCTGTCTCCTGTACAGTTTCATGAACCTCCATCCATAGTTCATCAGGCACTCTATCTATCAGATCTAGTCCCTTAATTCTACTTCTCACTTCCACTGTATAATCATACGGGATTTCACTTAGATCATACCTGAGTGGTCTAGTGGTTTTCTCTACTTTCTTCAATTTAAGTCTGAATTTGGTAATAAGGAGTTCATGATCTGAGCCACAGTCAGCTCCTGGTCTTGTTTTTGTGGACTGTATAGAGCTTCTCCATCTTTGGCTGCAAAGAATATAATCCATCTGATTTTGGTGTTGACCATCTGGTGATGTCCATGTGTAGAGTCTTCTCTTGTGTTGTTGGAAGTGGGTGTTTGCTATGACCAGTGCGTTCTCTTGGCAAAACTGTCTTAGCCTTTGCCCTGCTTCATTCCGTATTCCAAGGCCAAATTTGCCTGTTACTCCAGGTGTTTCTTGACTTCCTACTTTTGGATTCCAGTCCCCTATAATGAAAAGGACATCTTTTTTTTGAGTCTTAGTTCTAAAAGGTCTTGTAGGTCTTCATTGTTAGTGTATGGTAATGCAACAGATTTCTGTGTATTCAGTTTGTAACCTGCAACTTTACCAAATTCATTGATGAGTTCTGGTATTTTTCTCATAGCATCTTTAGGATCTTCTATGTATAGTATCAGGGCTTCCCAGGTGGTACTAGCGATAAAGAACCTGCCTGCCTTGCAGGGAAATGTAAGAGACATGGGTTCAATCCCTGGGTCAGGAAGATCCCCTGGAGGAGGGCATGACAACCCACTCCAGTATTCTTGCCTGGATAATCCCATGGAAAGAGAGCTTGGTGGGGTACAGTCCATAGCATTGCAAAGAATTGGACATGACTGGAGTGACTTAGTACATGTTCCCTCTCCCTACTTTCTGGAGAGTTTTTGTCATAAATTGATTCTGAGTTTTGTGAAATGCTTTTCTTCTCTATTGAGATGACCATATGGTTTTTATTCTTCAGTTTGTTAATATGGTGTATCACATTGATTGATTTGTGTATATTGAAGAATTCTTGCATACGTGGGATAAATCCCACTTGATCATGGTGCATGATCAGTCCTTTTAATGTGTTGGTGGGTTTGATTTGCTAGTATTTTGTTGAGGACTTTTGCATCTATGTTCATCAGTGATATTGACCTGTAATTTTCTTTTTTTTTGGTGGTATCTTTGTCTGGTTTTGGCACAAACATTCTTGAAAGTTTGCTTTCTCTATTGTCCTAGAACTCTTAGGACAGTCTGCTTTTATTTCCTTCAGCTCCCTGGGTGTTGATATTAAGAATCAGAAGTATTTAACATCCTGTCCCAAATTAGTTCAAATGGTTCTTCAGCCAGAGAGATAGAAATAACAATTTGCTCACTTTGCTTTCAAAATGTTACTTCTTTGTGAACTATGTTGATATTAGGGTGCTATCTGAATTTGTGGGATTGTTGTGATGCACACACTTCTTTGAATATCTGTCAGAAAGGTGGTGTGCTGACTCTTTCCTTTCCCAACATGTGCCATATATATACATATATATATATATATGTATATATATATATTCATATGTATATATATTTCATATATATATATGAAATTAAAAGATGCTTATCCTTGGAAGGACAGTTATGATCAACCTAGACAGCATATTAAAAAGCAGAGACATTACTTTGCCAACAAAGGTCCATCTAGTCAAGGCTATGGTTTTTCCAGTGGTCTTGTATGGATGTGAGAGCTGGACTATAAAGAAAGCTGAGGGCTGAAGAATTGATGCTTTTGAACTGTAGTGTTGGAGAAGACTCTTGAGAGTCCCTTGTACTGCAAGGATCCAACCACTCCATCCTAAAGGAGATCAGTCCTGGGTGTTCATTGGAAGGACTGATGTTGAAGCTGAAACTCCAATACTTTAGCCACCTGATGTGAAGAACTGACTCACTGGAAAAGACCCTGATGCTGGGAAAGATTGAAGGCAGGAGGAGAAGGGGACAACAGAGGATCAGATGGTTGGATGACATCACTGACTCAATGCAGATGAGTTTGAGTAGACCCTGGGTGTTGGTGATGGACTGGGAGGCCTGGTGTGCTTTGGTCCATGGGGGTCACAAAGAATTGGACATGACTGAGCAACTGAACTGAACTGATAAAGATACATATCCAGCCTTTTAAAATATCTGCTTCTTTTTAAATTTTTATATATATTTTTAATTGAAGGATAATTGCTTTTCAGAATTTTGTTGTTTTCTGTCAAACCTCCACATGAATCAGCCATGGGTATACATATATCCTTTCCCTTTCGAACCTCCCTCCCATCTCCTTCCCTTTCCCACCTCTTAGGTTGATATAGAGCCCCTGTTTGAGTTTCCTGAGCCATACGGCAAATTCCTATTGGCTATCTATTTTACATATGGTAACGTAAGTTTCCATGTTACTCTTTCCATACATCTCACTCTCTCCTCCCCTCTCCCTATGTCCATAAGTCTATTCTCTGTGTCTGTTTCTCTATCACTGCTCTGTAAATAGATTCCTCAGTACCATTTTTTCTAGATTCCATATATATTCATTAGAATATGATATTTATCTTTATCTTTCTGACTTACTTCACTCTGTATAATAGATTCTAGATTCATCCACCTCATTAGAATTGACTCAAATGTGTTTCTTTTTATGGCTGAGTAATATTCCATATGGTGGTGGTATAGTTGCTAAGTTGTGTCCAATTCTTGTGACCCCATGGACTGTAGCCTGTCAAGCTCCTCTGTCTATGGAATCCTCCAGGAAAGAATACTGGAATGGGTTGCCATTTCCTTCTCCAGTGGATCTTCCTGACATAGGGGTTGAACCTGGGTCTCCTGCATTACAGACAGAGTCTTTACTGACTGAGCTAGGAGGGTGTATATGTACCACAACTTCTTTATCCATTCATCTGTTGATGTATATCTAGGTTGCTTCCATGTTCTAGCTATTGTAAATTGTGCTGCAATGAACAATGGGATACATATGTCTTTTTCAATACTGGTTTCCTCAGAGTATATGCCTAGGAGTGGGATTGCTGGATCATATGGTGGTTTTATTCCTAGGTTTTTTTTTTTTTTTTTAAGAAATCTCTATACCATCTTCCATGGTGGCCGTATCAGTTTACATTCCCACCAACAGTGCAAGAGCATTCACTTTTCTCCACACCCTCTCCAGCATTTATTGTTTGTAGACTTTTTGATGATGGCCATTCTGACCAGTGTGAGGTAATATCTCATTGTAGTTTTGATTTGCTTTTCTCTAATAATGAGCAATGTTGAGCATCTTTTCATGTGTTTGTTAGCCATCTGTATGTCTTCTTTGGAGAAATGTCTGTTTAGGTCTTTCCCCCACCTTTTGATTGGGTTCTTTGTTCTTCTGGTATTGAGTTGTATGAGCTGCTTGTTTATTTTGGAAAGTATTCCTTTGTCAGTTGTTTCATTTGCTATCATTTTCTCCCATTCTGAGGGCTGTCTTTTCACCTTGCTTATAGTTTCCTTTGCTGTGTAAAAACTTTTAAGTTTAATCAGGTCCCACTTGTTTACTTTTGTTTTTATTTCCGCTACTCTAGGGGATGGGTCATAAAGGATCTTGCTTTGATTTATGTCGTTGAGTGTTCTGTTTATGTTTTCCTCTAAAAGTTTTATAGTTTCCCATCTTACATTTAGGTTTTTAATCCATTTTGACTTTATCTTTGTGTATGGTGCTAGGAAGTGATCTAATTTCTTTCTTTTGCATGTAGCTGTCCAGTTTTCCCAGCACCATTTATTGAAGAGGCTGTCTTTGCCCCATTGTATATTCTTGCCTCCTTTGTCAAAATATTTCCGAGCTTTCTATCTTGTTCCATTGGTCTATATTTCTGTTTTTGTGCCAGTTCCATACTGTCTTGATAACTGTAGCTTTGTGGTATAACCTGAAGTCAGGAAGGTTGATTCCTCCAGCTCCATTCTTCCTTCTCAAGACTGCTTTGGCTATCCAGGGTCTTTTGTATTTCCATGTGAATTGTGAAATTTTTTGTTCTAGTTCTATGAAAAATGCCATTGGTAATTTGATAGAGATTGCATTGAATCTGTAGATTGCATTTGGTAGTATAGTCATTTTCACAAAATTGATTCTTCTTACCTAGGAACATGGAATATCTCTCCATTTGTTTATGTCATCTTTGATTTCTTTCATTAGTGTCTTATAATTTTCTGTGTATAGTTCTTTTGTGTCCTTAGGTAAATTTATTCCTAGATATTTAATTCTTTTTGTTGCAATGGTGAATGGGATTGATTGCTTAGTTTCTCTTTCTGAGTTTTCATTGTTAGTATATAGAAATAGAGACTTTTACAAAATTAAAAGTTGTTTTTTTTTTAAAGAATGATTCCAGTCATTCTAGTCAAAACCTAAAGATTCAAGTATATTTTATTCTGTGTATTGATTTTGTCATATCCAGCTTTTAATAGCAATACTTTGAGAGACTGGGAAATGAGGGAAAGAGATTGAGGCTTTTGTCTTTTATTTGATATTTTTCCATACTGTTTTTAAAAAACCTGAATATATGTCAATTTTAAGAACTTGTTACTTCCTTTTCATCTACATTAAATAAATATAATAGTAATAGTGGCTACCATTTATCAAGGACTTCATCTCTAACAGTCCCTTCACATCATTTAACTTACTATTTATAAGAATTCTGCAAGATTGGTATTAACATTCTCATTTTACTTAGCAAACAGAGATTCAGAGATTTAGGCATGTTTATAAAACATGCATAAAGGCATATTACTATTAAGTGGCAGAGCTCAGAACTAAATCCAGGTGTCTCTGACCCAAGTCCACTTTTTTTATGTCTTCATATGAAGGTCTTATTTACCCTAATCCCTTTGGATGGCAGGAAACCTGTGTGAGTGGCAATGGTTACAGTTCTCCAGGAATCTTTAGTAATTAAGACCAATTACTAAGAATAAAATAATTAGTGAAAATGCAGAGTAGGGGCTAGAGGAAGGCTGCAATATCTGCCTCTATGAACAGGCAAAATAAAATTCCATCAAGTATCCTATAACTGGAATAAGTTAGTCTGGTTATTTGGTTGCTAGATATTTATTATCACTTTGTACAGATTTTTTATCAGGCCTCAGGGATTGACTATATCATTCACTGTGGTTTTGCCTCTCAGAGGAAAAGGCTTTAATGAAATGATTACTTTCAGAGATGTTGGCAGGGTTAAGAAACTAATAAGAAATGTGGAAACTCCCAGAAAATAGCAACAGAAGGATGCCATTAACATCATCAGGCCTGTAGGTACAAAAAGATGGAACAGTATTATTGAAGCCCAGAGCCCTAGAGGAGGGTCTGCTAGGCAGGAACCATTGTTTAGGTATTTAGTCACTACTATTAATAGAATTGAGGATCTATAGCAGGTTGAGAATGGAGAAGAAATACTTGGATTTTCTTTTCTTTCTTCCTGCCCATCCCCTGCTGGTGCTTCTTACTAACCAAATAAAAAATAGAAACCATCTGACAAAGAGTCCATGCAACACAGTCTGTGATTTCAGCCAAACAGGGCTCCAAGTGGAAAATGGCTCCATGGTGGTGCAGGGAAAATGGGTCCATGGTGGGGCAGAGAAAATGGAGAATAAACAGTACATCCTATTATCACTTTGCCATTGTTTCCAGGATAAAGACAAAATTCTTAACGTGGCCTACAATGTCCTACACTGTTGACCCTGGATGATCAATTCAGTGTCTTTTCATTCTCTCAACACAAATTTTACTTGAAGCTTATTGGTCCTTTGTTCTTGCCATGTATCTATCTGCCACAAATGCCTTTTCACATGCTGTACCCTTTTGTAAGACACTTCCTTCTCTTTCCTCCCCATCCACCTAATTAGTGCTTATGTATCTTTTCAGATCTTAATTCAAACTTCTCTTCTTTTAGGAAGCTTTCCCTGACTTTCCTGATGAGACCAAATTCCTTTTCTAAATAAATTCTTTTAGCTAAGTGTAACTTTTCTTTATGTCATGCATTATAATTTACATTTATTACATTTGTTTGTATGATTAATGGATTTCCCCATGCTAGACCAAAAACAACATGAAGGAATTGAGTCTGATATTTGCTTACTAGTATATTCCTAGTGTCCATATAAGGTTTGACACTCAGTAGGTACTTAATAAATATTTGTCAAAAGAATACATCAAACTAAAAATGAATAAAAGTCTTCGAAAGGTGGACATTCTCTTTGACAAAGACAGTGTGTTAGTCTCTCAGTCATGTCCAACTATTTGCGACCCCATGGACTATGTCTGTCAGGCTCCTCTGTCCATGGAATTCTTCAGGCAAGAATACTGGAGTGGGTTGCCATTCCCTTTTCCAAGGTATCTTCCCAACCTGGGGATAGAACCCAGGTCTCCTGCATTGCAGGCAGGTTCTTAACCATCTGAGCCACCAGGGAAGTTTTGACAAAGATAATAGGTGCATAAATGAAACAATATAAAACAAATACAGAGCAGCAAGTAAAGCTGTTAAGGCAAGATTTTGTAAAGATTCCACAAAGGTCCTGTGGTATCTGTGTTTATATGTGTCTCATTGTCAAGTCCCTTGCTTGCAATCATACACAAATGTCTCATGCTGCATTGTATATCTAATAAAGCATCTAGCACTTATACATAGTAGACATTCATGAAATATTTAATGAATGTAGACAAATTATCAATGATAGAGTAGGCTTAAAAGTAGTGTGTTTAATAATTGTCTGAGCATGATCACTTTTTAAAAATATAGGCTTCACTTTATATATATTGATTTCAGTAGAACTTGAATAGAGCCTGAAAATCTGGATTCTAAATAAGCACCCCAAGAAATTCTGGTGCAGGTGATTTAAGGATTATATTTTGAGAACTATTAGACCATAAGCTCCTTGGTGGCAGCATGATGTTCTGGTTAAACATGGGTTTGGGAGTCACAGATTCCTGGGTTTGAATCTTGACACTTACACTATTAGCTGGACTGAAGCGAGTTAGCAGCAGCAGCAACAGCAAACCCTTTGATCTCTCTTTCTCTCTCTCTTTTTTGTTTTTGCTGAAGTAGGTAATAATATCTACTTTCTAAGAATATTGTGTAGATTAGATGAGAAAATACATGTGAAACATTTACTGTAGCACCTGTCATATAATCCTTAGTAAGTGGTAGAACTAGTTTTTGATAGTCAACATTTAGCCTGGTGCCTAGAACATAATTGATGCTCAGTGAATGTTTGATAAATAAATGAAATATAGTTATAAGATTATCTTATTTATAACTAGAATGGTCGTTTGGAATTGTCTAGTCCAATATTTTCATTTTACATATTAGGAAATTCAAGCTCACAGAGGTTAGATGACTCACCCAAGGTTACATATCTAATGATCTAATTAGTGGCAGAATTGAGACCAGAACTAAAGGGTGAAAAGAAAGATATGGTAATCACCATTTATTTAACCACCATTTGTTGCTAGCGTTAGATTTTAAACAGACTGACATGTTTTTCTGTTTATAATCAATGATGCCTTCCCAAATGTTCCTTTCTTAAACATTGAAACAACAAACAGTAAATCAGTAAGTAAAACTAAATGACTATGTAGTTGTTTGATTATATTTCTTTCTTTTCTTTTAAATTGAAGTGTAGTTGATTTATAATGTTGTGTGAGTTTTAGGTGTATATCACAGGGATTCAGTTTTATACGCAAACACACGCAAACACATGTACACATACACACACATTCTTTTTCAGATTCTTTTCCCTTATAGATTATTTCAAAATGTCGAGTATACTTCCCTGTGCTATGCAACACAGGGAACTAGGTCCTTGCTAGCTTTCTATTTTATATATAGTAGTGTGTATATGTTAATCCCAAATTCCTAATTTATCCCTACCCTTTTCCCCCTTTGAGAACCATATTTTTGTTTCCTATATCTGTGTGTCTATTCTGTTTTGTAAATAAGTTCATTTATATCATTTTGTTAAGATTCCACCAATAAGTGCTATCATATGATGTCTGTCTTTGTCTTACTTATTACTTATCACTTAGTGTGATAATCTCTAGGTTTATCCAGATTATATATATTTTTCTAAACATCACCTCTGAGACCACAGTGTTTCCCAAATAGAATTCAGACATCACATGTGTTCTTAGAACAGTAGAACCACAAGCAATTTGAAGAATCTATCTCTTGCCTTTGGACAATAATGGTCTAATATTTCCTGTTTCTGAAGCTCCTACTTATCCAATAGGTAAATTAAAATGGAATGAAAATGCATAGTGATTATTTTGGAATTGAGAATATTTCATATTTTCATGTACACCACTCAGTTGTATTTTTCTGCATTTTATTCTACTATATATATTCTATTTCTTTATTTTTTACTATATATATTTTAAACTTACATTCTAGATTAACTTAGCTTCTCTATATAGAAGGCTTATTGAATTACTAGGTCTTAAGAATTAAAGAAAATTTTGCTTACTTTTGTGTTAGATGGAATTTAATCTCCATATCTAGATTTGATAAATATAAAATGTAAACAGATTCACAGACATGGAGAACAGATTTGTGGTTGTCAAGAAGGAAGTGGTTGAAGGAGGGGGTTAAAGGGGGGTGGATGGGGAGTTTGGGGTTTTTAGATGCAAACTATTATACATAGAATGGATGGAAAACAAGGTCTTACTGTTGGCACAGGGAACTATGTTCAATGTCTTGGGATATACTATTAATGGAAAGGAATATAAACATGTACATATATATATAGATTCAGTTTATATGTGTGTATATATATACATCAGTTCAGTTCAGTTCAGTCGCTCAGTCGTGTCTGACTCTTTGCGACCCCATGAATCTCAGCATGCCAGGCCTCCCTGTCCATCATCAACTCCCAGAGTTCACTCATATTCACGTCCATCGAGTCAGTGATGCCATCCAGCCATCTCATCCTCTGTCGTCCCCTTCTCCTCCTGCCCCCAATCCCTCCCAGCATCAGAGTCTTTTCTAATGAGTCAACTCTTCGCATGAGGTGGCCAAAGTACTGGAGTTTCAGCTTTAGCATCATTCCTTCCAAAGAACACCCAGGGCTGATCTCCTTCAGAATGGACTGGTTGGATCTCCTTGTAGTCCAAGGGACTCTCAAGAAGTCTTCTCCAACACCACGGTTCAAAAGCATCAATTCTTTGTTACCATCTTTCTAAATTCCATATATATGCGTTAGTATACTGTATTGGTGTTTTTCTTTCTGGCTTACTTCACTCTGTATAATAGGCTCCAGTTTCATCCACCTCATTAGAACTGATTCAAATATATTCTTTTTAATGGCTGAGTAATATTCCATTGTGTAGATGTACCACAGCTTTCTTATCCATTCATCTGCTGATGGACATCTGGGTTGCTTCCATGTCCTGGCTATTGTAAACAGCACTGTGATGAACACTGGGGTACACGTGTCTCTTTCAATTCTGGTTTCCTCGGTGTGTATGCCCAGCAGTGGGATTGCTGGGTCATAGGGCAGTTCTATTTCCAGTTTTTAAAGGAATCTCCACAATGTTCTCCATACTGGCTGTACTAGTTTTCTTTCCCACTAACAGTGTAAGAGGTTCCCTTTTCTCCACACCCTCTCCAAAATTTATTGTTTGTAGATTTTTGTATAGCAGCTATTCTGACTGGTGTGAGATGGTACCTCATTGTGGTTTTGATTTGCATTTCTCTGATAATGAGTGATTTGGGGCATCTTTTCATGTGTTTGTTAGCCATCTGTATATCTTCTTTGGAGAAATATCTGTTTAGTTCTTTGGCCCATTTTTTTGATTGGGTCATTTATTTTTCTGGAATTGAGCTGTAGGTGTTGCTTGTACATTTTTGAGATTAATTCTTTGTTGGTTGCTTCATTTGTTATTATTTTCTCCCATTCTGAAGGCTGTCTTTTCACTTTGCTTTTAGTTTCCTTCATCGTGCAAAAACTTTTAAGTTTAATTAGGTCCCATTTATTTATTTTTGCTTTTATTTCCATTACTCTGGGAGGTGGGTCATAGAGAATACTGCTGTGATTAATGTTGGAGAATGTTTTACCTATGTTTTCCTCTAGGAGTTTTATAGTTTCTGGTCTTACATGTAGATCTTTAATCCATTTTGAGTTTATTTTTGTGTATGGTGTTAGAAAGTGTTCTAGTTTCATTCTTTTGCAAGTGGTTGACCCGTTTTCCCAGCACCACTTGTTAAAGAGATTGCCTTTTTTCCATTGTATATTCTTGCCTCCTTTGTCAAAGATGAGGTGTACATAGGTACATGGATTTATCTCTATTTTTCTATTTTGTTCCATTGATCTATATTTCTGTCTTTGTGCCAGTACCATACTGTCTTGATGACTGTAGCTTTGTAGTATAGCCTGAAGTCAGGCAGGTTGATTCCTTCAGTTCCATTCTTCTTTCTCAATATTGTTTTGGCTATTCGAGGATTTTTGTATTTCCATACAAATTGTGAAATTATTTGTTCTAGCTCTGTGAAAAATACTGTTGGTAGCTTGATAAGGATTGCATTGAATCTATAGATTGCTTTGGGTTGTATACTCATTTTCCCTATATTGATTTTTTAAAATTTCAATGAAGTCAGCTTATTAGCTATATCGTTCATGGAAGTTGCTCTTGCTGTTGCATTTAAAATGTCATCACCATGACCAAAGTCATGTATATTTTCTCTTTAATATCTTCTAAAAGAGTTATAGTTTTGCATTTTACCTTTAGGTATACAACTCATTTAGAATTAATTGAGAAGGGTGAATGGTCTGTGTGTAGATTCATGTTTTTGCCTAAGGATTACCAGTTCTTCCCAGCACCATTTGTTGAAAAGAGTGTTTTCTGAGTTGTATTGCCTTTTTTCTTTGTCAAAGTCAGTTGACCATGTGTATATTGTGTATGGGCTTTCTATTGGGTTTCATTGATCTATTGTCGTTTTTTTTTTTTTTTTTTACCAACAGTACACTATCTTGATTACTGTAACTTTATAGTAAATCTTGAAGTTGGGGAGTGTTAATTCTCCAACTTTGTTTATCCTCTTAATATTGTGTTGGCTATTCTGGGCTTTTGCTTCTCTATATAAACTTTAGAATCAGTTTGTAGGTATTCACAAAATAACATGCTGGGATTTTGATTGGGATTGCATTGAATATATAGGTCAATTTCAGAGAACTTACATATTCTTAAAAAATATTTATTTATTTGGCTGCATCATGTCTTAGTTGTGACATGCAGGATCTTTTATAATCATTGTGGCATGTGGGATCTTTAGTTGCGGCATGTGAACTTGTAGTTTAGCAGCATGAGAACACTTAATTGTGGCATGTGGGATCTAGTTCCTTCATCAGGGATCAAACCCATGCCTCCTGCACTGGGAGTATGGAGTCTCAGTCAGTGGACCACCAGGGAAGTTCTTGAAGAACTTACATCTTGATAATATTGTTTCCTCACCCATGAACATGGAATGTCTCTTTGTTTAGTTCTTTTAAATAATGAGTAATAAATGTATATTAGTATTCATCAGAGTTTTGTAGTTTTTCTAATATAGATCTTATACATATTTTGTTAGATTTATAAGTATTTCATTTCTTTAGTGCTAATGTAGGTGGTATTATGTTTTTAGTTTCAAATTACACTTGCTCATTGCTAGAAAATAGGAACGCAGTTGATTTTTATTTTTAATAATGTATCCTGCAACCTTGCTATAATTACTTATTAGTTCAGTTTTTTTTTTTTTTTTGGTCACGTCTTTCAGAATATCTGTATATGTGACAGTGTCATTTGCAAACAAAGTTTTATTTCTTCCTTTCAAGTCAGTATATCTTTTATTTCTTCTTGTTGTTTTATTGTACTATCCAGGATTTCTAGTGTAATGTTGAAAATGAGTAATTAGACGGAACATTTTTGCCTTGTTCCTGGTCTTAGCCAGAAAGCTTATAGTTTCTCAAATAGATATTCTTTCAGATATTTTAGGTATTCTTTATCAAAGTAAAAAAGCTCCCCTCTACTGAGAGATTTGATCATGAATAGGATTTCTGCATATACTGATTTGACAATGTAATATTTCATTTTTTATGTTGATGTGGAGTATATTAATTGATTTTCAAATGTTAAAACATGCTTAACATACCTTGGGTAATTTCCATTTGGTTATGGTATATAAATGTTTTAATATATTGTTGGATTCAGTATGCTAAACATTTTGTTGAAGATGTTTGAATCTGTGTTTATGAGAGATAATGGTCTGCAGTTTTCTTTTTTTGTAATGTCTTTGTATGTTTTTGATATTCGAGTAATGATATTGAGATGCGTTCAGAATTATTACTTCTGCTTCTGTTCTCTGAAAGACATTATAGAGAATTGCTATAATTTCTTCATTAAATGTTTGGTAGAATTCGTCATCTGAGCCCGGTGCTTTCTGTTTTCGATGGCTAGTAATTATTGATTTAGTTTCCTTAATAGATATGGTGCTGCTAAGTCACTTCAGTTGTGTCCAACTCTGTGCGACCCCATAGATGGCAGCCGACCAGGCTCCCCCATCCCTGGGATTCTCCAGGCAAGAACACTGGAGTGGGTTGCCATTTCCTTCTGCAATGCATGAAAGTGAAAAGTGATAGTCAAGTCACTCAGTCGTTTCCGACTCTTAGTGACCCCATGGACTGCAGCCTACCAGGCTCCTCTGTCCATGGGATTTTCCAGGTAAGAGTACTGGAGTGGGGTGCCATTGCCTTCTCCATTAATAGATATAGATGTATTCAAATGGTGTTTTTCTTTTTGTGTGAATTTTGGCAGATTGTATGTTTCAAGGAATTGATCCATTTCATCTAGCTTGCCAAACTTATGGGCATAGAGTTTTCATAGTATTTCTTTAGTATCCCTTTAATGTCCATGGAATTTATAGTGAAGTCTCCTCTTTCATTTGTGATATTAGTAATTTGTGCTCTCTGTCTTTTCTTCTTTAGTATGGCTACAACTTATCAATTTTATTGAGTTTTAAAAAAGAAATGGCTTAAAAAATTGTAGAATAGTTGATTTACAATGTTGTATTAGTTTCCGGTGTATAGAAAAGTGATTCAGATATATATATATATACACACATACATTTCCAGATTCTTTTCCATTATAGGTTATTTGCAAGGTATTTAAATAACTCCCTGTGATATACAGTAGGTCCTTGTTGTTTATTTTATATCTAGTAGTGTGTTTGTGTTACTCCCAAACTCCGAGTTTATCTTTCCTCCCTCTTTCCTGTTTGTTAACCATAAATTTGTTTTCTATGTCTGTCAGTCTGTTTGTAAAAACTTAATTGTGTCTTTTTTCAGATTCCTATATAAGTGATCTAACAATAAGTATCATATGCAATTTGTCTTTCTGTCTGACTTACTTCACTTAATACAGTAATCTCTAGGTTCATCCATACTGCTACAAATGGCATTATGTCATTCTTTTTTTATGGTTGAATAATATTCCATCACACACACACACACACACACACACACACATGCATGCTACATCTTTATTCATCTTTTGATGAGCATTTCAGTTGCTTCCATGTCTTGGCTATGTGAATAGTGCTGCTATGAACATTGAGGTGCATGTATCTTTTTAAAGTTAGTTTTCTCTGGATATATGACCAGAAGTGAGACTGCTGGATTATATGATAACTCTATTTTTAGTTTTTTAAGGAACCTCCATACTGTCCTCCATAGTGGAAACGGCTTTTGATTGAATTGATTTTCTCTGCTTATTTCCTGTTTTCAATTTCTTTGATTTCAACTCTAATTTTTATTATTACTTCTGCTTACTTTGGATTTAATTTGCTCTTCTTTTTTAATAGTTTCCTAAGATGGAAAATGATATTATTGATTTTAGATTTTTCTATTTTTTCAAATATGTGCATTTGATACTATGTTTCCTTCTAAGCACTGCTATCAAAGTATCCCACAAATTTTGATGTTATGTTGTCTTCTTTTCCAGTTTTATTGAGATACAGTGGACATACAACACTGTATAAGCTTAATATATACAGCATAGTGATTTGACTTACATACATCATGAAATGATTATCACGATAAGGTTAATGAATATCTACCATCTCATATAGCTATAAAGAAAAAGGACAAAAATTCCCGCCAATGACAACTCTTGGGATTTAGTCTCTTAACAAGTTTCATATGTATTATTTAGCAGTTTTTATTAATCATTTTGTGCATTACATTCCTATTATTAATTTATCTTATTACTGAAACTTTGTACTTTTTGACTGTTGCTGCTGCTGCTAAGTCGCTTCAGTCGTGTCCGACTCTGTGTGACCCCACAGATGGCAGCCCACCAGGCTTCCCTGTCCCTGGGATTCTCCAGGCAAGAACACTGGAGTGGGTTGACATTTCCTTCTCCAATGCATGAAAGTGAAAAGTGAAAGTGAAGTTGTTCAGTCATGTCTGACTCTTAGCGACCCCATGGACTGCCTTCCTCCAATTCCCTGTTCTCTCAACTCCCTGCCTCTATGAACCACAAATCTGATCTATTTTTCCATGAATTTGTTTTTGAAGTATGAGTAGATATGCAACACTATGGTAGTTCTTGGTGCACAACATAGTGATTTGATATTTCTATATATTACAAAATGATCACCACCATAACTCCTGTTACCATCTGTCACCTTACAAACATATTAAAGTATAGTTGACTATATTTCCCAACTGTACATTTTATCTCCGTGACTCATGTATTTTATAACTGAACGTTTGTATCTCTAAATCTCTCTCATCTATTTCACTAATCCTCCCACTCCTTCCTCTCTAGAAACCACCTGTTTGTTCTCTGTATCTTTGTCTTTGTTTTGTTATGTTTGCTCATTAGTTTTGTTTTTCTAAATTCCACATATAAGTATAATCATATAGAAGCTGTGTTTCTTTGGCTAATTTCACTTAGCATTTTACCCTCTAGGTTTACCTGTGTTGTCACAAATGACAAGATTTTGTTCTTTTTGATGGCTGAATAATATTCCTTTGTGTGTGTGCGTGTGTGTGTGTGTGTGTGTGTGTGTTTCACATCTTTACCTATTCATCTGTTGATGGGCACTTAGCTCGTTTCCATATCTTGGCTATTGTAAATAATACTGCACTGAACATAGGGATGCACTTATCTTTTTAAGCTACTGTTTTCATTTTCTCCAGAAAAATACTCAGAAATGGAATTGCTAGATTGTATGGTAGTTAACCTCAGATATGCAGATGACACCACTCTTATGGCAGAAAGTGAAGAGGAACTAAAGAGCCTCTTAATGAAAGTGAAAGAGGAGAGTGAAAAAGTTGGCTTAAAGCTCAACGTTCAGAAAACTAAGATCATGGCATCTGGTCCCATCACTTCATAGATGGGGGAACAGTGGAAACAGTGTCAGACTTTATTTTGGGGGGCTCCAAAATCACTGCAGATGGTGACTGCGGCCATGAAATTAAGATGCTTACTCTTGGGAAGGAAAGTTATGACCAACCTAGATAGCATATTCAAAAGCAGAGACATTACTTTGCCAACAAAGGTCTGTCTAGTCAAGGCTATTGTTTTCCAGTGGTCATGTATGGATGTGAGAGTTGGACAGTGAAGAAAGCTGAGTGCTGAAGAATTGATGCTTTTGAACAGTGGTTTTGGAGAAGACTCTTTAGAGTCTCTTGGACTGCGAGGAGATCCAACCAGTGCATTCTAAAGGAGATCAGTCCTGGGTGTTCATTGGAAGGACTGATGCTAAAGCTGAAACTCCAATACTCTGGCCACCTGACGGGAAGAGCTGACTCACTGGAAAAGACTCTGATGCTGGGAGGGATTGAGGGCAGGAGGAGAGGGGGACGACAGAGGATGAGATGGCTGGATGGCATCACCGACTTGATGGACGTGAGTTTGAGTGGACTCCAAGAGTTGGTGATGCTCAGGGAGGCCTGGAATGCTGCGATTCATGGGGTCACAGGGAGTTGTACACGACTGAGAGATTGAACTGAACTGAACTGATGGTAGTTCTATTTTTAATTTTTTAGGAAACTCAATTCTGTTTTCCATAGGGTCTGTACCAGTTTAAATTCCCACCAACAGTACACAGGGGTTCCCTTTTCTCCACATCCTTGCCAGTACTTGTTATTTGTTGTTTTGTGGCAACAGCCATTCTAAACAGATGTGAAGGAATATTTCCTTATAGTTATAACGTGCATTTTTCTGATGATTAGTGATGTGGAGCATCTTTTCATGTGCTTGCTGGCCATCTGTATGTGTTCTTTGGGAAAATGACCATTTAACAAATTGAGTAGTTTATATTTTTGATGTTGAGTTGAATTAGTTCTTTGTATATAACTCGTTATAAGATATATGTTTTGCAGATATCTTTCCCCATTCTATATGTGTCCTTTTCATTTTGTTGAGCATTTCCTTTGCTGTGCAAAACTTTTTTCAGTTTGATATAGTCCCATTTGGTTATGTTTGCTTTTGTTTCTTTTGCTCAAAAGGATATATCCAAAAAATCAAGAAGTGTACTTTTCTTTTCCTAGAAATTTTGTGGTTTCAAGCCTTACATTTAAGTTTTTACCCCACTTTGAGCTTATTTTTATATAGGATATGAGGAAGTAGTTCAGTTTGATTCTTTTGCATGTAGCTGTCCAGTTTCCCCAACACTATTTACTGAAGAAGCTGTCTTTTTCTTATTGTATATTCTTGTCTCTTTTGTCATAAATTTGCTATATCATTGTGAGAGCATGGCTATATCATTGCTCATTTCTGGGCTCTCTGTTTTCACTGATCTATTATATTTGTCTTTTTGTGTGTGTGTCAGTACTGTATAGTTTTGATTACTGCAGCTTCACAATATAGTGGGAAGATTTCCTGGAGAAGGGAATGACTACCCACTCTAGTATTCTTGTCTGGACAAGTCTATGGACAGAGAAGCCTGGCAGGCTACAGTCTATGGGGTTGCAAAGAGTTTGACATGACTGAGCAACTAACACACTTCCAGTTTTGAAATCAGACAGCATTATACCTCCAGCTGTGTTCTTTCTTAAGATTGTTTTAGATATTTGAGGTCTTTTGTCTTTCCATAAATATTTTAGAATTATTTATTCTAGTTCTGTAAAAATGCTATTACTATTTTGTGGAAAATTCTGAAAGAGATGGGAATACCAGACCACCTGATCTGCCTCTTGAGAAACCTATATGAAGGTCAGGAAGCAATAGTTAGAACTGAACATGGAACAACAGACTGGTTCCAAATAGGAAAAGGAGTACATCAAGGCTGTATATTGTCACCCTGCTTATTTAACTTATATGCAGAGTACATCATGAGAAACGCTGGACTTGAATAAGCACAAGCTGGAATCAAGATTGCTGGGAGAAATATTAATAACCTCAGACATGCAGATGACACTGCCTTTATGGCAGAAAGTGAAGAGGAACTAAAAAACCTCTTGATGAAAGTGAAAGTGGAGAGTGAAAAAGTTGGCTTAAAGCTCAACAATCAGAAATCTAAGATCATGGCATCTGGTCCCATCACTTCACGGGGAATAGATGGGGAAACAGTGGAAACAGTGTCAGACTTTATTTTGGGGGGGCTCCAAAATCACTGCAGATGGTGACTGCAGCCATGAAATTAAAAGACACTTAGTCCTTGGAAGGAAAGTTATGACCAACTTAGATAGCATATTCAAAAGCAGAGACATTACTTTGCCAGCAAAGGTCCATCTAGTCAAGGCTATGGTTTTTCCAGTGGTCATGTGTGGATGTGAGAGTTGGATTGTGAAGAAGGCTGAGCACCGAAGAATTGATGCTTTTGAAGTGTGGTGTTGGAGAAGGCTCTTGAGAGTCCCTTGGACTGCAAGGAGATCCAACCAGTCCATTCTGAAGGAGATCAGCCCTGGGATTTCTTTGGAAGGAATGATGCTAAAGCTGAAACACACCAGTACTTTGGCCACCTCATGCGAAGAGTTGACTCATTGGAAAAGACTCTGATGCTGGGAGGGATTGGGAGCAGGAGGAGAAGGGGAGGACAGAGGATGAGATGGCTGGATGGCATCACTGACTTGATGGACTTGAGTCAGAGTGAACTCCGGAAGTTGGTGATGGACATGGAGGCCTGGTGTGCTGAGATTCATGGGGTGGCAGAGTCAGACACGACTGAGCAACTGAACTGAAATGAAGGATGGCTTTGAATCTGTAGATTGCTTTAGCTAGTATGATCTTTTTAACAGTATTAATTCACCCAATTCATTAGCACAGCATATCTTTCCATTTGTTGGTGTCTTCAATTTCTTTCATCAATATCTTATGATTTTCTAATTATGATCTTTTACCATCTTAGATTTATTATTATGCATTATATTCTTTTTGATATAGCTATAAATGGAAATGTTTTCTTAATTTCTCTTTCTGAATATCATTGTTAAATTACTCTTGGATTTCTACTTTGTCATTACCTATCATCCTCTCTGTGTATTGTTGGATTTGATTTGCTAATATTTGTTTAGGATTTTTGTATTTATATTCATGAAGGATATAGCCGCAGAAAAAAGAAACAAAAAACAAAGACAAAAAAGATGTCTTGAAAAAAATTAGTTGGATAAACTACCTTATTTGTATAGGAATAAAAATAGAGTAATATTTGGCATTTCTTCACAAACCACAGAAAAGAGTAGAATGAAATGTTTTTGTTGAAAGAAAACCCTTTACCAATCTAGGATTTTGTATCCAGAAAACTTATCCTTCAAAAGTGAAGAAAAATAAAGACTTTCTCAGATAAATAAAAATTGAGGAAATGTTAAAAGTTCTTCAAAGAGAAGGAAAATAGTCAGAAAATGATCATAAATTCAGACGTATACAAAGAAAGAAAGACTAGGGGTTTCCCTGGTGGTCCAGCTGCTAAGACTCTGTGCTCTCAATGCAAGGAGCCTGGGTTCAATCCCTGGTCAGGGAACTAGATCCCACCTGCTTCATCCAAGAGTTCACATACGGCAGCTAAAAATTCTGCATCCCTTAATAAAGAGCCTGAGTGCTGCAGCTAAGGCTGGGTGCAGTCAAATAAATAAATTTTTTTTAAAAGAAAGACTTAGAGAAGGAATAAATGAAGGTAAGATAAAACTCTTACTTTCTTATTCTTAATTGGTCTCATAGATAAATTTTCATTTAAAATAGTAATATCAACAATGTATAACATGCATACAAGTTTAAAAACAAATAGTCCTATACTTTATATTCTATCAAGAATGAATAAAGAAATTTAATTACAGTAAAAAACAAAACCCAAAAAATAAACAAATGGGACCTAATAAACATTTTCACAGCAAAGGAAACTATACAAAGACAAAAAGGCCACCCTCAGAATGGGAGAAGATAATTGCAAATGAAGCAACTGATAAAACATTAACCTCTAAAATATACAACAGCTCAAGCAACCCAACATCAGAAAAACAAACAATCCAGTCAACAAATGGGCAGAGACCTAAACAGACATTTCTCCAAAAGAAGACATACAGATACAAAAAGACACATGAAAAAATTGTTCAACATTGCTATTATTAGAGAAATGCAAAACAAAACTACAATGAGTTATTACCTGACACCAGTCAGAATCAGTTCAGTTCAGTTCAGTTCAGCCACTCAGTCATGTCCGACTCTTTGTGACCCCATGAATCACAGCACGCCAGACCTTCCTGTCCATCACCAACCTGGAGTCCACCCAAACCCATGTCCATTGAGTTGGTGATGTCATCCAATCATCTCATCCTCTGTTGTCCCCTTCTCCTCCTGCCCTCAATCTTTCCCAGCATCAGGGTCGTTGCCAATGAGTCAGCTCTTTGCATCAGGTGGCCAAAGTATTGAAGTTTCAGCTTCAACATCAGTCCTTCCAATGAACAGCTAGGACCGATCTCCTTTAGAATGGACTGGTTGGATCTCCTTGCAGTCCAAGGGGCTCTCAAGAGCCTTCTCCAACACCACACTTCAAAAGCATCAATTCTTCAATGCTCAGCTTTCTTTACAGTCCAACTCTCACATCCATACATGACCACAGAAAAAACCATAGCCTTGACTAGACAGACCTTAGTCGGCAAAGTAATGTCTCTGCTTTTGGATATGCTATCTAAGTTGGTCATAACTTTCCTTCCAAGGAGTAAGCGTCCTTTAATTTCATGGCTGCAATCACCATCTGCAGTGATTTTGGAGCCCCCCAAAATAAAGTCTGACACTGTTTCCACTCTTTCCCCATCTATTCCCCGTGAAGTGATGGGACCAGATGCCATGATCTTAGTTTTCTGAATGTTGAGCTTTAAGCCAACTTTTTCACTCTCCACTTTCACTTTCATCAAGAGGCTTTTTAGTTCCTCTTCACTTTCTGCCATCAGAGTGGTGTCATCTGCATATCTGAGGTTTTGCTATTTCTCCCGGCAAACATGATTCCAGCTTGTGCTTCTTCCAGTCCAGCGTTTCTCATGATGTACTCTGCATATAAGCTAAATAAGCAGGGTGACAATATACAGCCTTGATGTACTCCTTTTCCTATTTGGAACCAGTCTGTTGTTCCATGTTCAGTTCTAACTATTGCTTCCTGACCTTCATATAGGTTTCTCAAGAGGCAGATCAGGTGGTCTGGTATTCCCATCTCTTTCAGAATTTTCCACAGTTTATTGTGATACACATAGTCAAAGGCTTTGGCATAGTCAATAAAGCAGAAATAGATGTTTTTCTGAAACTCTTGCTTTTCCATGATCCAGTGGATGTTGGCAATTTGATCTCTGGTTCCTCTGCCTTTTCTACAACCAGCTTGAACATCTGGAAGTTCACGGTTCACGTATTGCTGAAGCCTGGCTTGGAGAATTTTGAGCATTACTTTACTAGCATTGAGATGAGTGCAACTGTGCAGTAGTTTGAGCATTCTTTGGCATTGTCTTTCTTGGGGATTGGAATGAAAACTGACCTTTTCCAGTCCTGTGCCCACTGCTGGGTTTTCCAAATTTGCTGGCATATCGAGTGCAGCACTTTCACAGCATCATCTTTCAGGATTTGAAACAGCTCAACTGGAATTCCATCACCTCCACTAGCTTTGTTCGTAATGATGCTTTCTAACGTCCACTTGACTTCACATTCCAGGATTTCTGGCTCTAGGTGAGTGATCACACCATCGTGATTATCTGGGTCATGAAGTTCTTTTTTGTACAGTTCTTCTGTGTATTCTTGCCGCCTCTTCTTGATATCTTCGGCTTCTGTTAGGTCCAGACCATTTCTGTCCTTTATCGAGCCCATCTTTGCATGAAATGTTCCCTTGGTATTTCTAATTTTCTTGAAGAGCTCTCTAGTCTTTCCCATGCTGTTGTTTTCCTCTATTTCTTTGCATTGATCACTGAGGAAGGCTTTCTTATCTCTCCTTGGTATTCTTTGGAACTCTGCATTCAGATGCTTATGTCTTTCCTTTTCTCCTTTGCTTTTCAAGTCTCTTCTTTTTGCAGCTATTTGTAAGGCCTCCCCAGACAGCCATTTTGCTTTTTTGCATTTCTTTTCAATGAGGATGGTCTTGATCCCTGTCTCCTGTACAATGTCACGAACCTCAGTCCATAGTTCATCAGGCACTCTATCAGATCTAGTCCCTTAAATCTATTTCTCACTTCCACTGTATAATCATACGGGATTTGATTTAGGTCGTACCTGAATGGTCTAGTGGTTTTCCCTACTTTCTTCAGTTTAAGTCTGAATTTGGTAATAAGGAGTTCATGATCTGAGCCACAGTCAGCTCCTGGTCTTGTTTTTGCTGACTGTATAGAGCTTCTCCATCTTTGGCTGCAAAGAATATAATCCATCTGATTTTGGTGTTGACCATCTGGTGATGTCCATGTGTAGAGTCTTCTCTTGTATTGTTGGAAGAGGGTGTTTGCTATGACCAGTGCATTCTCTTGGCAAAACTCTGTTAGCCTTTTCCCTGCTTCATTCCGTACTCCAGGGCCAAATTTGCCAGGTGTTTCTTGACTTCCTACTTTTGCATTCCAGTCCCCTATAATGAAAAGGACATCTTATTTGGGTGTTGGTTCTAAAAGGTCTTGTAGGTCTTCATAGAACCATTCACCTTCAGCTTCTTCAGCATTACTGATTGGGACATAGGCTTGGATTACTGTGATATTGAATGGTTTCCCTTGGAAAGGAACAGAGATCATTCTGTCGTTTTTGAGATTGCATCCAAGTACTGCATTTCAGAGTCGTTTGTTAACCATGATGGCTACTCCATTTCTTCTAAGGGATTTTGCTCACAGTAGTAGATATAATGGTCATCTGAGTTAAATTCACCCATTCCAGTCCATTTTAGTTCTCTGATTCGTAGAATGTCGATGTTAACTCTTGCCATCTCCTGTTTGACACTTCCAATTTGCCTTGATTCATGGACCTAACATTACAAGTTCCTATGCAATATTGCTCTTTACAGCATTGGACCTTGCTTCTATCACCAGTCACATCCACAACTGGGTATTGCTTTTGCTTTGGCTCCATCCCTTCATTCTTTCTGGAGTTATTTCTCCACTGATCTCCAGTAGCATATTGGGCACTTACCGACCTGGGGAGTTTCTCTTTCAGTATCCTTCCATATGACCCAGCAATTCCTCTGTTAGGCTTATACTCTTAGAAAACCACAATTCTAAAAGACTCATGTACCCCAATGTTCATTGCAGCACTATTTATAATAGCCAGGACATAGAAGCAACATAGATATACATCAATAGATGAATGAATGAAACAGTTGTGGTACATATATACAATGGAATATTACTCAGTCATGAAAAGGAATGAATTTGAGTCAGTTCTAATGAGTGGATGCCTAGAGCCTATTATTCAGAGGGAAATAAGTCAGAAAGAGAAAAAGCAAGTATTGTATATTAATGCATATATATTGAATCTAGGAAAATGGTACTGGTACCTATTTGTAGTGCAGCAATGGAGACTTAGACACAGAGAACAGACTTATTGTCACAGTAGTGTAAGGAGAGGGTGGGACTAATTGAGAGAGTAGCATTGAAAGATACATTATCATATGCAAAGTAGATAGCCAGTGGGAATTTGCTGTACAATGCAGGGGACTCAACCTGGTGCTCTGTGACAACTTTGAAGAGTGGGATGGGATGAGAGGTGGGAGGGAGACTCAAGAGGGAGGGGTTATATATATATCTATGGCTGATTAATGTCAATGTATGTCAGAAACCAACACAACATTGTAAAGCAACTATCCACCAATTAAAAATAAATTTTAAAATGTGGAAGGAAAAGAAAAAGAGTGCTTTCTTGACCAGCCTGTATAAAATGTTAGCCACCCTTATACTTATCCCTGGAAAGTAGCCTTATCCTGCTTTTTAAAAAAATACCTCTTGCTATCTCCTGAGATGTAATATGTTTATTTATTGGCTTGCATTCATTTTCACCCTAGAATATAAATTCTACGAGGGCAAGGAAGGACTCTGTTCATTGTGGCATGCAGTGGGGGCTCAATAAATATATATGTGTGAGCGTGTGCTCAGTTGTTTCAGTCCTGTCCAATTCTTTGTGACCCTGAGGGCTGTAGCTCACCAGGCTCCTCTGTCCATGGGATTATCCAGGCAAGAATAATGCAGTGGCTTGGCATACTCTCCTCCAGGGAATCTTACTGACCCAGGGATGGAACCTGTGTCTCTTGCATCTCCTGCATTGGCAGATGGATTCTTTTACTGCTGAGCCACCAGGGAAGCCCAGTAAATATATATAGAATGAATAAATGAGTGAAGAAGGAGTGAATTATCTTAGACTAATCAATATTCATCAGTTAGTACTAAAGATATGCATATGATTCACATAGGTTCAAATATTGAAAAATAGTTTTCTTTTTGCAAGGTGAGAGTGACTTATAATGAGTAGACAGTTGGCATCGTGTGTCACAGGATTCAAAGAGTCAGTTTACAGAAGAGAAAATATGGGCTTCAGATGGTAAAGAATCTGTCTGCAATGATTCTTCAAACAGGGTTCAATTCCTGGATCAGGAAGATCTCCTGAAGAAGGGAATGGCTACCCACTCCAGTATTCTTGCCAGGAAAATTCCATACATAGTCAATAAATACATAAAAAGATAATCAGAGAAATGAAATTAAATATCAGTGATATACTATTTGTCATCAGATTGACAGAAATAGAAAAAAGAGACTATCTAATGCTGAAGAAGATGAGGGGAAATGAGCATTCTTATATGCTGCTAATGGGAGAGTGAATTCTGACAACTTTTTTGAAAGTTATCAGATAGTATCTTTTGGTATAAAATATACAATTTTTTTAAAACTGACAATTCACTTTCGTAAATTTAACAGCAACAAAAGCAACAATATAAAGGATATTTATTGCAACACTTTTTGGTATTAAAATTTTGAAATAATTTGTATGCTCATTAATAGGCATATAGTTATAAATAATTATAGTATATCTAGGTATACTATATGCAGCTATTAACAGAAATCTGAAGGAACGTCTATGCACTGTTGTGAAAGCAAATTGGAAAGTAATGTATATGCTGCTGTTGCTGCTGCTAAGTCGCTTCAGTCGTGTCTGACTCTGTGCGACCCCATAGACAGCAGCCCACTAGGCTCCTTTGTCCCTGGGATTCTCTAGGCAAGAATACTGGAGTGGGTTGCCATTTCCTTCTCCAATGCATGAAAGTGAAAAGTGAAAGTGAAGTCACTCAGTCATGCCCAACTCTTAGCGACCCCATGGACTGCAGCCTGCCAGACTCCTCCGTCCAAGGGATTTTCCAGGCAAGAGTATTTGAGTGGGGTGCCATTGCCTTCTCTGTAATGTATATAGCATTCTCCAATTTTTCTAACAACTATAGAATATATATTCAATATACATATATGTGTATATGTTTGAACAAACATGAAGAAATGAAAAAAAAATATAGAAATTATTAATCTAAGCTGGAATCAAGATTGCCGGGAGAAATATAAATAACCTCAGATATGCAGATGACACCACTCTTATAGCAGAAAGTGAAGAGGAACTAAAAAGCCTCCTGATGAAAGTGAAAGTGGAGAGTGAAAAAGTTGGCTTAAAGCTCAACATTCAGAAAACTAAGATCATGGCATCCGGTCCCATCACTTCATGGGAAATAGATGGCGAAACAGTGGAAACAGTGTCAGACTTTATTTTGGGGGGCTCCAAAATCACTGCAGATGGTGACTGCAGCCATGAAACTAAAAGACGCTTTCTCCTTAGAAGAAAAGTTATGACCAACCTAGATAGCATATTCAAAAGCAGAGACATTACTTCGCCAACTAAGGTCCATCTATCCAAGGCTATGGTTTTTCCTGTGGTCATGTATGGATGTGAGAGTTGGACTGTGAAGAAAACTGAGCATTGAAGAATTGATGCTTTTGAAGTGTGGTGTTGGAGAAGACTGAGAGCCCCTTGGACTGCAAGGAGATCCAACCAGTCCATTCTGAAGGAGATCAGCCCTGGGATTTCTTTGGAAGGAATGATGCTAAAGCTGAAGCTGCAGTACTTTGGCCACCTCATGAGAAGAGTTGACTCATTGGAAAAGACTCTGATGCTGGGAGGGATTGGGGGCAGGAGGAGAAGGGGACGACAGAGGATGAGATGGCTGGATGGCATCACTGACTCGATGGACATGAGTCTGAGTGAACTCCAGGAGTTGGTGATGGACAGGGAGGCCTGGCGTGCTGCAATTCATGGGGTCGCAAAGAGTCGGACACGACTGATTGACTGATCTCAACTGAATCTCAGGGAGGTGAGAATGATAAGTTTTGTTTTATTAACTTTCCCCCAATGATCTCAGTATTATCCCATTAGTTTTATTGAATATTATCATGCTTATTATTTTAAAAATTTAATAAGATAAATTTGAAAAGAAAATTATCCAGATATCAGAATATAGTAAGCTAAGCATGACCATCAAAGTAACTTAGTTGCTAAACAAAAGTTAGGTGTGAGTCAGTGTAAATAAGAATATTGCATAAGAAAGAATGAGTGACGGGGACTTCTGGTTTCTCCAGTGGCTAAGACTCTGTGCTTCCAAAACAGGGGCCCAGGTTCAATCCCTGGTGGGGGAACTAGATCCCACATGCCACAACTGAAAAAGAAAAAAAGAACCAGAAGGCTGCAGAGAAGATCCTGGGTCCCCCATGTGGTGACTAAGACCCATCATAGCCAAATAAATGAATAAATAATTTAAAAAATGACTAAAATCTTAAAAAAAGGAATTAGATCTTTCTATTGTGACATTTTGTGAAACCACAAATCAATCTTTTTCTAGAAATAGTGTCCAGTTCCAGGCTTTATAATTTTAGAGATATGTGAAGAACTCAGAGAAGACAGCTGTATTATGAAATTTAGATTATTGGACATATAAAATGAGACTAATAATAGACCTAAAGTAATGACATCTAGAATAAGACTAATACTATTCACATCTAATTGAACACTTATTGTAGGTTTGTAATAGCAAGGGATGTTTTTGGTTATAGTGTCTTAAGCAGTGAAAGAAGTTACTTATTTCATATAATAATGTCTGGAGCTTGAGATTTAGGGCTTTCATAGAAGTGCAGTGATGTTGCTAAAGTCTTAGAGTCTTTCTATTCTTTTGCCCTGCCTTTCTCCTTATTCAATGAACATTTATTCATTTTATAAATATTTATGGAGTACTATGAATTTTTGAATTACTTTTTCATCTTTGTATGTATTGTCTTATTATTATTAGATGGTTTTTTGCCACTCTAGGTATCACAGCCACATTTAAAAATAGAAAGCTAGGAGGTGAAGTGACAAAAGATCTGTTTGTCAGGAAGCTCTGTCCTTTCATTTAGGGGAAGAAAGCTTTCTCAGAAGCACTAGAAAGTAGAATGACAAGCAAAGAAAAGTGAGCACTTTAGGCAATCATTTTAGAAGTTCCAGCATCTGACTGATAGCCATTCCAGAAAGAGAGGATGCAAAATGGAGTAGAGTAGAAAAAGAAATAATACAAGAAAAGTGTCTAGAATTCAAGGTCATGAATTTTTCAGACTGAAAGGACATCTGATTGCCCAGGACAATGAACCACACCAAGGTACATTATTGTAAAATTTTCAGTCAATAAAGATATAGATATGATTACAAAAGCTTCCAGAGAGGAAAAAAAATAGGTCATGTAGAATAATGAAGCAGACATTTCAATATTAACACTGATGTCTAGGGTACATTGGAGCAATGCTTACAAAATTCTGAGCGAAAATGATTTCAACTTCGAATTCTGTAGATAATCAAACTATTAACTGAATGAGAGATAGATTTTCAGATATGCAACAACTTAAATTTACTTCTTGTGTATCCTTTTTGTTAAAGAAGTTACTAGAGAATGTGCTTTAATAAAATAAGTATACCAATAAAAAGGAAAATTAGGAGCCCAACACAAGAAAGCATAAAGGCAAATACAAGGATGACTTATGTAAAGGCATAGAGAGCCTATCAGTCTGAATTTGAGCTGAAAGACAGAATTTCTGTATTATTCAGGGTTCTCCGGAGAAATAGAACCAACAGGAAGTGTATAAATACAGAAAGAGATTTATTATAATGAATTAACTTACACAATTACAGAGGCTGAAAATGTGCAGGATGGGCTGGCAGGCTGGAGACCCATGAGGCTGATGCTACGATTCTAGTCCAAAGGCCATTAAGTTGGAGACCCAGAAAGGCTGACGTTCTAGTTCAAGTCTGAAGTCTGTCTTCAGGAGACGTCTCTGTTACTTATAGGAGGGTCAGTCTTTTTGTTCTGTTCAGGTCTTCAGCACGTTGGATGAGGCTTACCCACATAATGGGGGGCAATTTGCTTCACTCAAAGTTTGTTGTTCAGTTTCCCAGTCGTGTCCAGCTCATTGCAATCCCATGGACTGCAGCAAGCCAGGCTTCTGCAAGCTTCTGTCCTTCATTTTCTCAAACTCACATCAACTGAGTCAATGATGCCATCCAACCAGCTCATCTCATTCCAAAACACGGTCATAGAAGCACCTAGAAAAATGTTCAAGCAATTATCTGGACACTGTGGCCCAGGAAAGTCAATACATAAAATTAACCACTAGTTTCCAAGAAAAATGTTAACTTGATATATTTGACAATTTGGAAAAATAATACTTATGGATGAAAACATGTGGGAAAAAGTGATAATAGTTCCATAAAACTAGGTGAATTACTGTAAATAGGCTTTTAATAAGGAAGAACAAAGATATATAAAAGAAATGACATTTATTTCTAGTATACTACTTGGCTCAGTCATAAACAAGATTTACTTTGTGTGATAATATAAGCCTTGGCTTGATTTAAAGTCAGTGAGTTGTTACATAATTATTTATGTTGGGAGGATGGGAGAAATGATACCTAAGAATTAAATATTCACCTGCCAAAATAAGATGATAAAGAATGATTAAGTTTTAAACTAAAAAGTAGTTTATGTACAAGGCTTAAATATAGTTATAAGCACATTAGTTAGAAATGTGCAGTTAAATACTAAACGATCTGAATACATAAAGACTTGAAAGTGATTGTCTTTGGGTCTTGCAAATGGGATGAGGAATGTTGTGACAGAGATCCATTGTTTTATAATATAAGCTTTTAAGTAAAATTCTATTTTTTTACACTTTTAAAGCATTACTTTAACAAAAAATTATGTATAAGATGATCTAGCAATGCTCCTTTCAGTGATTGTCATAAACAAATGAAAACATGTATATTGTTAGGTCCTAAAAGAAATCAGGTCCTGGACAAAAAAAGAGTCATCTCATATGATTTCACACAGGTTTAAAATAAGTGTGAAGAGTTCTGACTTTCTTTCTTATTGTATTTCATTGGAATTTCTGTGTATAGGTATTCTTAGGATGTCTGCTATGGAAAGATACTTTTATTTTCTGTATAGGTAGAAGTGATGGACAGGGAGGCCTGGCGTGCCTGCGATTCATGGGGTCGCAAAGAATCGGACATGACTGAGTGACTGAACTGAACTGAACTGAATAATTGGGTTGTCGAAATGACTTAGAATGAAGGATTATTAATAGATGTGTTAAAGGGTACTAGAAACTTGGTAATCTGAAAAAATTCTGCAGTTGAATAATTTGTATAAATTATTTTAGAAACTGATTTATTAAATTGTATGCAGGTATCTTGTTGGGATAGTGTCTGTCTATACATAATAAACAAAAAACTGTAATATTAAGACAATTTGTTCTCTAGGTCATTTTTGTATACAGCTCTATATTGTCTGGAAAATTGAGATATTATTCCCACTAATTGTAGGTTGTATTTACTTTTTGTGACATATGAACAACTGTTCATTTCAATGTATCTGATGTATCTTTCAATACATCTGTTGAATGACTTGTCATGATTGTCAACTGTGAGATAATGGAATCCAGAGACCATGATTCTTTTTTCTTACTCTTCTTTGATGTTAGCACCCAGGCCTTGCATGCTGGATGTAGCTCAGATAAATGGTTCTTAGTTCTTTCATTTTAGGATTTTTTGTTTATTTAAGGGCACTCTAAAATAATTGTAAGCAGTACTTGAGCACTCCGTATGTAACTGTAAAGCTGTAGAATATTGGCTGTTGTATAACTCTGTGTGTAAATTGCAAACAGAAGAAAAACAAGTTTGCTAACTATGGGACATTCGTTATTAGAGTTTCCAAGGTGAAATATTGTACATGTTGGTAGAAAAAAAATTTAGATTGTATGCTCTTCCAAATATAGTCACACAGATGAAAGCAGAATGAAAAAGTTCACATTTCAGGTGCTCTGATTTCTCAAATGATAAAAGGGAAATAGTATATTAAATAACTATGCAGAAAGTGGTGACTGAGGTGGCTCAAATAAAATTAAGGCAAGAAAAGGTTAATGGAATTTATAAGAAACGAGCAAGCTCTGTAACATATTCTCTGGATCAGACCAATATGTCCTTATTCCAGGAAAGGTGGGTTGGTACTTGATTTTCCTATTCTTGTATTTGGAAAAAACACGAAATTGCTGACATTCTGAGTCAAAAGATTAAAAACTAAAACAATTATATTGATCACCTATCCCACATACATATGTATACAGTTTTACTGATATTAAATGTAATTACTTTATTTTGGTGAAAAATTTGAGCATATCTTGCAATAGTTTTTCACTGCTGATGATTACAGTGTATTCCACTTCCTGCCACCCAGGAAGTCATTGCAATTTTGTCTATTATACCCAGACAGATAATATATGCTCATAAGGAAATATCAGTGACAAAATGGTCTCTTAATGATTTTACAAAATTGTTTCTTAAACATTAATGGATAAAATGTTATTCTAAAAATACTTTGAAAACAAAATGTAAGCAAAAACAATGGAATCTCATACATTTAAAACAGATAAGAGATTTTGCACTAGTATTGATTTTGAACACTGAAATCATTTAATAGTTTTCTCCCTATTGTATAGTATGTTAAACCTGAGTTTTAAGAGTAGGTTAGGTAATATAAGTCTGTTGATGATTTTAACAATCTTTAAACTAACCATAATAATTTCAAGGACCAAAATGTTGCTAGTTCAAGTAGTTTCTTTGTTTCCTGTGTTTAAGTATCATAGACCTAATTCAAGTTGTAGTGTTCATGTAAATAATCAACTTACATTAAAAATTTTTTAATTGAATAAAGTCAAATACATGAATGTATTTCATATTTATTATATCTGGAAGATAACTCAAGCTTCATAGTAAAATACATTCAATTTTAATAATATTCACATAAATAAATCCCTATGGGTTACCAAATATTTAATACAATTTTAAGGATAAGTAATTATCTTCTGTTGTATTTTTCATATTAAACAAAATTTTAATTATAAATGTAAATATTTTAATAATTCAGGATTTTTTCTCATTATATATTTTTGCTCAGTTTTTGTCATTCAAGTAGTCTTACATATTGTAACTACTGTAATATTATGCCTGTCATTTTTCTTTGTTCCAAAAATATATTTTCCATTTTGACTGATTAGAAAATGTCAGAAGTAAATTTATAAAATAACACATATGGGCAATAGAAACACTATATTTCTATTATTTGTTAAGTTATATTTATTCTCTGTTGAAAATGAACAAGAAACAACATGGACAATAACCACAATTTGAATTTATCTCAAGTATCTGTGCATTGCATGCTCATGCATGCTCAGTTGCTCAATTGTGTCTGACTCTTTGTGACCCCATAGACTGTAGTCCTCCAAGCTCCTGTGTCCATGGAATTTTCCAGGCAAGAATACTGGGAGAGGTTGCCATTTCCTTTTCCAGGGGATCTTCCCAAACCAGGGATCAAACCCACATCTCCTGCATTAACAGGTGGATTCTTTATCACTGAGCAACCTGAAAAGTCCAGTGTTTGTAGTGCATACCAAATATATATTTACTATGCTGAAGGCAGGAGACAAATGCTTCATGAAGAAGACTTATTATTAAGGTTGTTTTAACTAAATAGTAATACCCAAACTAATATTTTAAAAATTAAACATTTAAAAAAGTACCTAGCTTGGTGCTTGTTTCTAGAAATAATAATATATAAAAATCAAACATTATACAGTAGTTATATTTTGTGGGTTTTTTTTTTTTTGTAGTATAGGCCCATGATTTTGACATATAACTTGAAACATTCATTTGACATCTTTCAATAAACTGCTGGATAATGCTGTTATTGCCTTGCAGGGTCACATGGTTTTTAGTTTTATCACTGGATTTTCTCACAATGGTGATGTAGTGGTTAATAGGTTGCTCTTCCCTTGTGTAGACAGCTAACACCTGGCTTACTTAGACTAACACTTTCATACCAATAAGTAAAACTTGGTAGGATAGACTGGCTAACGCACAGATCTTATGCTGTAGTTATAGTGTTAAGAAGTCCTTGTTATTATGAATGTGCATTATGAGTACATTGTACACAGTCCTGGTATGCAAATGTGTAGCATTCAGAGAAGTGAAATAATTCTGTGTTATTATTATCTTTGTAAATTACATCTTAAGAGTTTTTGAGGACTTTGTGAAGGCAGTTTTCTATAGTCATAGTCATACAGTATGTGCAGCACAAAGTGTTTTCTTTCACTATTAACAATAACTGAGCCAATGAAAATGCTTTTTAAATATACACCCGGCAAGCAGTTATCTGGCTCTTCGTTCTTACTATCCACAAACCATCTTTTATTGCCTTTAAAGACAGCATATGAAACAGCTTTGTAAACATCTGTTTTTCATTGTTAATTGTCAGGAAAACTGGGGATTTAAAAGCTTCTTTGCAATCCTCTTAATCCTATCAAGAAAAATAAGTTGTATATGTTTATCTTTTCTTCCTTGAATTGTTTCTTTATCATTTAAAAAAAATATACACATACTGCCTTCATTTATTTTCTAAAAAATCACTTTTAAGAATATAATATTTTTTAGCTAGTTTGAGGACATTGCCTTGTAGAAATTCATTGAAATTATTAGCAACACAGGCTATATTATCCCTAAAAAAGATGCATAATAAATATAGATTTAAATATAGTGTGCCTTTTCAAATTATTTTCAGAGTTCTCTTGGGCATATTCCATTTCGAAATGTGCAATGATAGAAAATACAAGGAAAAGATATTTGTTAGCCAATGAGCAGATAATTTAGAGCTCCAAATCTCTTGCCATATTTATTCTTTATAAAAGGCATTCTTTATTTATAGTTTTTTTTCTGTTCCAATAATCAAGCCATTAATGTCAATGGAATATTTCTGGCAGTGATATAATAAAACTTTTGCAATAATACATTGTGTCTTACTTCTAAATCAAAGGGATCTCTTGTAACAATTACTTTAAAAATATTAAAATTCTGCTCTAGTCGTTTTTAATTTATAACGTAAAAGCAAATGCACCTATCTCTTGAGAACAGAAAGAACATTCATAATTTAATAATTAAGTAACATGTAGTAATCAATAATTTTTGTTATCCATAAATAAACCTAAGTAGCAAGAATATGGAATACTAAGAGAAGTAGCTGATTATTACTGAAACTTTTTCTTTCAGAATGTATCCATTTTAAAATATCTTATAACCTTATCTAAACTGCTATCCTTTCAGGCTATTAGAATGCATTGTGGATTTTTCTTTTTTAAAAGGTTTGTACTTTATTAGTTTCTAAACTAGTATAAATTGGAAACTCACTACTCACTACTTATATTGCTTTTCAAACTTATATTGAAGTGATGTAGAACTAGGCCTTATCACTGCATATAAAATTAATCAAAATGACATATTATTGCAGTTTCTATGGTAACCATATCATGATGCTGATGCTCTTAAAAATTTATAAACTATAATCTGAAATATGCTAATTCTAGTGAACATAGTTAACACTTATTTGCTTAATATTCAGTTTAATACTAAACTTCATCAACTTTGAAAGTGGGTTGATAACATATTGAATATAATTAAAAGAGGTTTTGTGTTGAGCTCTTGAGTTTAAATGTTTTCTCCAGAAACCTTCTATTCTAGAACTTTAAGTATGAATAAGTGAAGCTTTTCTCTCATTATTGTCTTAAACAGACATGAATTAACATGAGGATGATCATTGTTGCATATTCTCAATATTGTTGTCTGTTCCCGTCCCCTCACTTTAAAAACAAAACCTTCAAGCCTCATGCAAAACATCTTGATGAAAACTTAAAAATTCAATAAAATCCAATGAGTTATTTCAGTAATAGTAAACATCCAGATACTTGGAACACTGAATTATATTTTAACTTTCATTTGCTTGCCTTTTGATAGATAATATCTTTATCTTATATATACAATTATGCTACATGTTAGAGATATAAAACATAGAAAGTTATAGAATAATTTTGCATAGCAATTACAGATCAATTTGAAGTTATGAAGTTTCTTTTAGGACTCATTTAAAATTAAAATATATAAAATATGTTATTTGGAATTGGTTTATAACTATATATTCTGTTTCTAAATAAAGCTTTTAAAAGATATATCTTTTGATAAGTTAGATAAGCTTTTAGAAATGTGATAGCTTGTCGGTTTATAAAAATGTCTGAGGTAGTTTAAATAGTATATGCCAAATAAAACGAACCAACATCATGTGTAACTATCAAATGTACTTATATTGAACAGAATGTTTCTGCTGACATGTGGTAAAAAATGTTTTCAATATATGTACAAAAGGCTTTTAACTAACATTTATTAAATTAGAAAAGTGCAAAAGATAGATCCTCAGTTAACGCACTTTTTAATTATTTGCTTTGCACATATTAGACACTCAATAAATATTTAATTTGTGAATTAAAAATGTATAAAACAGCAAAAGTCTTCAACATAACTGTGATATTTAAAAATGCACACACACACAGAAATCCTCTATTTAGAAATAGTAAAATCAGCAATCTGGGATTTGAAAGAAAGATTTCTAAATAACAAATTTTAGAAAATTACATAATTTAGGCAAATTCAGCCTTTTAAAACAATGCTAATACATATAGAAATCATAAAATTTCTAAGGTAAATGATCAAACTTTTGGAGACTAGTAATATTAGCAAATTGTTTTGTTATTTGATATTTATCAGTGAGCAATTTTACAGCATTATTTTTGTGTCCTTTGCTTGTCTTTTATTAGGCATTGGAATGGATCTGTATGATTTATCAGATGTTTCTAGTATGGCTAAATGCGTAATGAATAGAGTGGTAGTCACCTTAGTGAATTGTAAACCTCAGATTTGGGAAGAGGTAAATGTTTCTTTAAGTAGAGAGTGGCACATATGAAGGAATGTAAATGCTTTAATAATATTACCTGATGATGAAAAGGTGACATGTTACCTTAGAAGGATGCTATCATATGGGATATGTTGAATTTTAGTGAATAAATTTATTTCTGTGTTTGATTTATTCTATCATTATTCTTTATCATATGATTACTCTCTATCATATTTTTTCCTCTTTGTGATTTTTATAATTTTCATCCCTACCTATATAATTATCTAGATCACTTTTAGTTAGAAAAACAATTCTATGTATCTTTATGAGACAAACATTTGGATAACTGATAAATATTTCACTTTTCATATGGATGTTTTAGTGATATTAGTTTTGGCAGCCTTAAGCTATAAAAGTTATTACTTTAATAAATAATTTTTTTCATATAGCATTTCAAAAATATTAGGTTTGGCATTTTAAAATATTAGGTCTGATGTGTATTTTGGGGGAATTGATAGAGGTTTATAATTTTTTGGTTTCTACCACATTCCTTTTTATGGTGGCTTTGTTTCACTATATTTTGCTATTGATACTCTGTAGTAAAATGAAAGGTATATACAGAACAGTGACAACTTCTCCTATGTTATTAGGATTTGATTTAAAGATCATGGAATTGGTGCCTGACTGCACATGTGCCATGTGTTCCAGTTTTGTAGTCATTGGCCTTTCATTCTATTTTTCTTTGTGAGGTTTATATCCAGGCTTAGTTTCTGCCAGTTACAGTAGACTTCATGTATATATCCCTTCCATTTAAGAGATGAACTGTCAGGATTATGTATGGTAAAACCAAGGCAAAGCCCCCTGAGATAAAGCTCTGGGCATTTCTTGCATGAGGTTGGCCCACCCCATGTGACTAAGAAATGAGATGATTTGAGGGCTATTACATACTTAAGGTTTTCATAGTGGATCAAAATAGCATTACTTAGCACAGGTGTTTCTATAATTGGGATTCCCTGGGAAAATTCCATGCTGTATTCCATAACACTCAGCTTTCCACACAAGTGAAGGAGCAATCCAATGTTAATTTGCTAGGTTGTGGTACGAAACAGCAGAATTGGGTCTGGCTTGGGGGCCTGTTGCTTCTCTTCTTTGAAAAGACATTTCCTGTTGTCCATCATCAGCATTAGGTCGCTGTGATTCTCTTTATAAAATGTATTTCTGCTGCTACTACTGTTCTTGTTATTCTGACCAAACTACTGAAAGGCCCCAGTCGGTATTAGCAAGGAGTGATTTATAGCCTCATATAGCACAAGATAGTTCCTGAGTGTCCTTTTTCTGGAGACAAATCAAATTATTCTTCTCCTTTTGTAAAGCATTACTATTAAACAATGTCTGTGTACCCAAGTAACAGGGAAATTCCCAGGACAGCTTTAGGGCACATTTCACAGAAGAGATGGGACTTGCAGTGGCCTTGCAGACGTCCCCATGCCTTGGAGGCAGTGTCCAGGCACAACAAAGAACAACCACAAGTTATTTCAGAATTTAGCTAGGGTATTCTTAAGCCTGGTATCCTTATAATGCAAGACGTGAATACAGGAAGAACGGTTTGCGGAAAAAGGGTTTCAATAGAGGTATGGGTGGGAAACTTGGAAATCGCTGATATAATTAACAATCACTATTATTTTACCTAATCCATTGTTAGACAATCAGAAGGACTGTTTTTCTGAGAAATGGGCGGCTATAGCGTTAAGTATCCAGTCGTCGCTGCAGACGGCCAGGTTGCCTGAACACATCCCTCTCCTTCATGTAGTTCTATCCTGGAATCCCCTTGCTAAGTGACCTCGGGTCTAGCTGAGTCGTTGAATCCCTTTGTTTCCGGCCCCGAGGGTAGACAACAAGCGGGAGAGGAGCCCGTGGGAGTACGAAGTCCGAGCTGAGCCGAGGTGGCCGCAAAAGGGAGCTTGGTCCTCAGACAGGACCCGAGCTACTGCTACACCTCTCCGAAGCTGCTTCCAACCCTTTGCTACTGCCCTGGGAGTTAGTGCTTGAAGTTTCAGGGCAGAAGCGCCTGCCTTGCATCTGCAGACTGGTCCCGGGTTTTGCACTTTGCTGGGAGAGTGCTCCTTCGTTCGGTTCCCTGCTATTGGTTTCAGCTAACCTGCAGTTTTAGCCCTTACTCCTCTCAACCCGGGTCTCAGAGGACAGGTCTTGCTTTGCTCAGACCGTCCGCTTGAGAGGTGCCCTCCCTTTGCTTCTCTTTCGAGCGGTCCACGGCATTCGCCAAGACTGAGGGGCCGGTGTCCGCCGGGTTGGTCTCAACAGCCGGGAGCCGGGCGCAGTCTTCGGCTCGACCTCAAGGTGGCGACTTAGGCACGTAAACAAAGCTCGGCCAAGCCAGACGGTTGGCACCCTCGCGGTTCATCCACGTATCATCCTAGTTTTCCCGCTGCTCTCAAGCGGACTGAATTGACTGTTAAAGAGACTTGAGTTTAGATGAAGAGTTCGGCCAGAATGGCAAAACGTGTACGTGTCTATGTGTGTCTGTGGGTGCGTGCCACCGCACGCACAGAGGCGGCGGGGGGTGGTATTGAGTGGAAACTCTCGGCGGAACCCGTTTGGGACGCCGAGATTCTCCCTGCATCACCTGAACTCTCAGGATAGGCGACCCGGCAGGCTAGGTCTTCCGGACCATTGTGCAGCCCGAGATGCCGCGACCAGGGTGCAACAGCAGAGGGACAGAGGGTCTGGTGGCTGTCGCCAGCGGTAAAAGATTTGCTAATCTCGTTTCAATGACGCCCACAATTTATGAGTGGAGAGACCTGGAAAAGAAAGCCTTATGTCGTGCTGTGTCCTTCTCTAGGGTGCATGCTGGCTGACCCGATTGGGAGAGGTCCCTGCCGGTGGGTAAGAGAGACACACAGACAGCAAAAGGATAAACGTGCGAGAGTCACATAATCTTACCTCCGGGATGAAAAGACACGGTTCCTAGAACTGAGATTTCCAAGTCAGTGTGCATCCCAGCTGTTTCTCCCGTAGGCTCTTTCCTGTCTAAAAGCTTTATGAGTAACTTGGATAAGGCTTGAGCTGCACCCCTCCTTTTTTCCTCCCCCCCTTTTTTCTTTCCAGACATTCCCTAAACTCAACCCAGGGCAAATCCAGAAGTCGGTACAGTACAGAGCTTCCATTCAGTCATGGGGGGGGGGGGGTGGAAATCCCTTTTACAGTTTCTCTTAGGCAGATGGAAGAAGTAGATGATTACGGGCTTGGAGGGGTGCATGGGGATGGCATGAGATGTTGGTGGCAGGGAATCGCGATTTTTCTTAGGTTCTGGTGCTGCAGGTAGTGTTCCCAGATTCCAGCTGCTCTCAGTCGAGCTTCGGTGGTGGCCGGTGAGAGTGGAGAGCGATCCTCGATCCTCGTCTAATTAGAGAGGAGAGGAGGAGGGTGGAGTGGCAGAGAAACTGACCCTGGACAGGCTCCACGGACACATTGTCTTGGTTCATGTTTGTGCCCGCTCTGTGCTGCTGCCTTTGGGAGCCTTTTCAGCAGGATAGTACACCCGAGGTGCTTTCTCCCCTTCTTCCCCCCCGCCCCCTTCTAAAAATGTGTTTAAAGATAAGTGAATATCCTTCTAAAACAAGTTAAAATCTTTCTCTGACTTTCCATTTGAGATGTCAAAAGGATTAAATAAATGAAACTTTATTTGACCGGGGCGTTTACCCAGAGACTTAACGACATCTCGGGTCTTTGGCCTTATTCTAATTCCATGGTGGTAATTACCCTTCGTTTCTTTAAGTGCAATAGATTTATTGCCTTAGAGACTATGCACAGTTTGATTGAATTATTCATTTTTTTTCTTTGGTGTAGACTGCATCTGGGGACTCTGATGTGACGTGTAGATTTTTTTTTCAGGAACAAAGGGAATGTGGAAATGAAAGAGAGAGGGAGAGAGAGGCTGGCAGATGTAATGAGACGCGGTGAAGGTGTACGCAGACTGGCACTCCCACTCCTCCCTTCTGCTCTCACTGCAGCCCTGGGTAGCTCGCAGGCTAACACAAACAGCTTTTCTCCCGCAGCCTGCCCTCTGTCACTGTAAGTACATCAGCCTTCTCTTATCAGCATGCAGATTCCAGCCACGCAGTCCCCTAGACTCGGCTTTGCACCTTAGACAGCAGGAGAACATTTAAAAATTAACTTTCCTAAGCCAGGAAAGACATGTCTGTAAAACTTATTTTTGATTTATCTTTATTTTTCTTTGAAAAAAGTTCATGCATTTTTACCACTTTTCCCCACCTCCTTTGTGGCGGTGCTGCTGCTGCTACTGTCGCTACCGCTTGTGGTCTTCCCAATATGATGATGCGCAGATTCAAATGAAATTTAATGTTATTCTCTATCCATTTAAAGTCCAGGGACAATGCCTGGTCCTTTTGCAAAGTGACGTCTTAAAGAACGCAGAGCATTATTCACAGTTTGCTTTTTTGCTTTTGTTGTTGAAACACGAGTTCCGACCTCTGAGGCAGAGTCCCAAGGGCACTGTTATTTGGGAGTTCGGGTTATTTGGTTACACCAAACTTAAATGAAGTGCGATGGGCTGCTGGAGTCGTTGGTGTGTTTGTTATTCCTGTTTAAGGAAATCAATTGCTAAAAGTTTTCTCTGGGCTGTAATTAAAGTTTCCAACTTCTTCCTTTTTGGCTTTTTATACTCTTTCACTTATTCTTCGTTTCAGTAAAAGTTCTCATTCTCCGTGTTTTGGAAGACATTTATATTTGTACTATTTATACAGTACCTATAAAGCCCTTCCTCAAAGAAGTTAGAACCTTAGGATGAAGTCATGTAGATCTGAATTGTCCTCCCGGCTGGTGTAAGGAGACTTTCAAGGCGAGAATACGAGTCTTTAACAGTCGTTTTGATTTTTGCGTGGGTGCTTTAAATATTAACTTCTCGAGCAGAATTCATTGCGCTCCCCTTCCCAAGTTCAGGGGGACCTCTCTCCAGGAACCGAGCGCGCCTTTCATTTGCCGGTTCGCGCCTCTTCTCTGGAGGTGCGAGGCCAAACTTAGCAAAGCCGAGTTGTCTTTGCTGGTTGTCGTGCGCAGGGACACCCGGACAGCTCGGAGGCAGCGATAGCTGCGGGCAGGTAAGTCTGCTCCCACCGCTTGCCCCGCCTTCCCTCCCTGGTTCCCGGTGCTCGGTGCCGGGCTTCTTGCGCAGCGCGGGGCTCCGACCCCCAGGGAAAGTGAGCCCTAGTGTGCCGGGATCTGGCCACGGTGCCTGGGTGTCCTGGGCTCCTTTCGGAACTTCCTGGAGCCCGCAGGCCAGTGCAGACCAGGTGGAGAGTCCAGCACTTCAACCCTCTGCAGCGCTCTTTGCCTTGCCCCCTGCTCTGTACTGCAGCGCCTGTGGCTTGAAAGGAAACTCTTAGGGCTCACTCCCGCCCCCGAGGGCCACGTGTCAACCCATGCACAGCCTGAAGTGCGGCATCAAGACCCCAAACTTTAGTTTCTTTCCTTTAGGGATTAATGTTGCGATTGGCTCGGGATTCCGCCTTATCAATCTACTTTGGTTATCAGTTTATTAGATAAAATCTAAAGAGGATTTCGCCGTTCCTCCTCCGAAGGTCCACCGCGGCCCAGTGTTAGGGCCTTGGACGCCGGAGATCTTGATAATGTCGCCTTTTTTTTGGCCTTCTGCCAACAGCCTGTACCTGGTCGGGGGAGTCTGTCTTATTCCCCAGATTTCCCAATGCTGGGTGATTTAAAGAACTCATACGCTGGTACTTGTAAAGCCAAACTTACCACAACTTTGAGAAACCCAAGTCGGCCCCAGCGTTTCAGTCTGGGATGTTTCACCTCTATCGGTGGCTCTACCCTGAGAATTCAGGCTTTGGGACTTAAAATTATCCCCTCTTCTCTCTGCTTTAACTCTGCAGGCATTTAGGAGGGGTCATTCAATTTGCCCTTTATAAGATTTCCAGAGAATTTTTGCTCCTGTAGTTGAGTTCCAGGGCCAGAGAGAGGCTTTGGAAGGACAGCTGGGCCAGGCCACACTCATTCACAAAAACAAACTAAAACAAAGACAAAATCAAAACCCAGAAGAGATTTGACTCTTGTCTAGTATAGAAACACCAGTCTGGGTTTGCCCGTTGGGCCTCTGAGTCAAGGAGCACTTCTGGGAGTTTTGGGACCAGGTGTGAAGGAGCTGGCAGGAAAGGTGCCAGGCATTCTTTTCACTGGCTTCTAGGCTCTGGCCTCTCCAGGCAGATTTTTCCAGGCATGAAGGTCTCTGTGGGTGAAAGGGACACAAGATTTCTGGTTGGGGACTGTTGTCCTCTCAGCCAACAGTCATCAAGTCATTTTAACTTGCAGTCTTCAAGCTTCCAGTCCTCAAGCATCATCTTTCCCAGCTGGGATAGGAGATGAGCTATTCCTATTAGTGGGGCTATTCCTTCTGTCCCACCAACCCTAGGTGCTCATCCCGACCCTTATTTCTATCCTTTTCCTTCTCTTGTCTGGAGTTTATATTAAACCAAACATGGAGTATACTTTAAGAAGCCAACATATGACTAACAGACATCTCAGCTTGGTACCTCTTCTGCGTTTACTTACTTTCTCCATTTTCTTCAGTTAGTGGAACAAAGATGAGGTTTTCTCCTCTGTATCTTTTATCACTTGATCTGTGAAGGTCTTCCTCAAGTTGGCAACTTTAGATTACATGAACTTTTTTATTTTTCTAGCTCTAATTCCCAACTCCTCTCTCCTGTCCTTATCTTCTTTCACAAATTCCCTGCTTATGTAATGCCTCAAAGTGGCCCTCTCATATCAATTTCTACATAGCAAGGACCTCACTTCCACAAATCTCTGTAGGTTTACACTGATCGTGTCAGAACCCGTCTCTTAGCTTTTAATCTTGATGTAATTTGGACTTTCCACTAACTTTAGTTTCTCAGATCTATTTCTTTGGGCCTGGCTTAAGGCAGGCCAACATCACCTTGTGCACACTGGCTGCTTGTTAGCTCTGTGTCTGCTGTTGTCAAAGCTAGTGTTCTCATCTATTTCTTTTGTTCTGTATCTCTATTACCTGACATCATGATTATTCTCTCCCCTCCCAGTCCCCCAGGTTTTTTTGCACTGAGATAAAATTCCAGGTCTCTGTTCCATTAGGCCACCCTATACCCTTCAAATCTTTTATCTACCCTACACACCCACATCAAAGAGAATCTTTAATTTGTGTAGATTTTTTTTATGGGGGGGGGTGGTTAAACATAATTTTCTCTATCTGACTTACATGTTTTTGCAAAATGCTGTCTCGGGTGACTGAAACTCTTCATCTTTTACAGCTTCCCAGCCACCCATCTTGAAATTGTTTCTCCAAATTTTTTCCTCTACAAAGTTGAGGTAATACACATATATCACCCACCCAATTCTGTGTAACACAAACTTAACCCTATAATAAATGTGGGACTATTTAGCTTATCATTGTAAAGGTATAATCAATTTTTTCCTTGGTAGTTTGTACATGTTTTGTTATTCATAATAATTTTAACCCATAAACTCCATATTCCACATGGCCTCCAGAATATGGCCCTCTACATATGTTAAGAATCTCCTGTATCAATTCCTTTTTCTTTCAGTTGCTCTTCCTCCATCTTTTAAAATAAGGTCCTTTTCCTCTATTTACTGAAATCCTGTTAACCTGTATGTTTCCATGATCTCTGCTTCCTGCATCTCTTTCTTCACTCTCTTTTGATTACTTCTCTTCATCCTTATTATTTATTCTCATATTCACCTTCCTTTCCTTCTTCTTGGTCTGCTTTAGCCCCTGTTCTTTCTCTTCTCTGTTTCTGCCATGACTCACTTCTGTGGTCCAGTGCTATATCTCAGTACGTCCTAACATTTAGCCCATTCCTCATCCTCTTCACATAACTTTTTCAAAGCACAGACCACCATCCCTGCATTTCCTCTCCCACCTTCTTTCCTCCTTTTCTCCAGTTTGCTCCCTTCTTTCTCCCCAGTTGTCTACCTTTCCTCCTCTTCAGTTTGCCTTCATCTAGACTCCTCCTTCCAACAACTCCAGCCCTAATAGCACTGCTGGAGTCCTTTACTCCTCAGCCGTTTTCTCTCCACCTAATACTTGTCACCATTCCCCTCTGACCTCAACTCTCCCTCTTCTTTGTCGCCTTCCAATTCTCTCCTACTAGTCGCTTCTCTCTCTCTTCTCAGGCGCTTTCTCCAATTCCAACCTCCGCTCTCGCCGGTCTCTGCCCTCTCTCTCTCCGGCTCTCTCTCCTTTGCCTCCGCTCTCCCCTCCTTCTTCTTCTCCCGGCCCTCCCCCTCCCTCCCAGCTTCCCTGCCTGGCTCGCTGCCTCCCTCGCCTCTTGTCTCATCTTGCCTGTGTTGTCTGGGAGGGGAGCCCTGCCTCCTCTCCCTCGCTCAGATCAATGCCCTGGCCACTCACTTTCTGATGTTGCACGACGGGAAATGCTTTGAATACTTACGACATGGCCGCTCACACTGATTGCCAAGATTGACAGCACTAACCATCGCCTTCACTTGTTTCAAGGGGGAAGCCCCTAGTCACCCCGCTCTGCGCGCACCTCCCGGCACCCCGGCGGCAAACTTCTGCGGGTCAGCGTTCCCCCGCTCCGGGCGGGACACCCCCGCAGACTTGAGTTAACGGGCTTAGCCGGCCGCGGCGCTGGGGGGCTCTGCTCTCTTGCTCCCCAGGCTGAGCTAATTGACCCAGCAACGACTCCCCTTCCTTAATTTTTTTTATTTGTATCTTTCCCTTTTTTCTTTAATGCCATTTACTCCCGCGGCGCAGCGCACAAGGAGCCCTCCCGTGCGGTACCATCCTGGAGCCCGCCCAGGTAACCGGGACGGAGCGAGCGATCTAGAGAGCGAGGGAGGCAGAGCGAGAGCGCGCGGCCCATTTGTGAGCTACCTGTTGGGGAGCAGGAGAGGGCAGGGGCTGGAACCCCGGGCCCGGCCGCCGGTCCCCAGCGCCTTCCGCTCTTGCCCTTCCGGGCAGCTTCAGGGTTAGTTTCACTGAGCTGGGACTGAGGGATTGGGGTCGGACAAGAACTGAGTGCGCGGAGCCCCGCGAGGGCGCGGGTTGCCGGGAGCCACGGCTGCCCAGCCCCGGCGGGTTTCCGTACTTGGCTGGGGAGGGGAGGGGGGGAGGAGGAGCGGGAGGAGGGCGCTCAGTGGGGCAGACGCAGAAGTGGGGGTGGGGGGGGGGGGGAAGAGTAAAGGCTGAGAAAGGGGCCCGAGCGTCTGCCGCTCGCTGGTGGACGCGCGTATCCCTAGGATGCGTCCCCCTCTCGGAGAGTTGTGCCTTGTTCCGGAGGCGGTGACAGATCTGCGTGGCGGGCTTCTGGTTTTCTTGCCACCCCCCTATCCCCAAAATCCACTCGGAGAAAACACATGTTGTAGCTGTAGATAACTGTGCGTGGGACACTAAGGCAAAAAGGGCAGGAGAGAGAGACAGACAACGCAACCTTTGACAACAGAAAGCTGTTATCGCCATCCTAAGTATTCGTCCGGAAATCTGTTCGCCCTTTCGGCCCACCTTATTCCTCCTCCGCCTCCCCGTATAGATACTCTAATCTATATAACTGGGAATGTTATGAAAAAGAATCAGGTGGCTTAGAGAATGAATTTTTAAGTCTTCATGAAGTTTGAGGTAGGTATTTCATTGAAGTTTGCGCCAAGTGTGTGATGGAGGAAGCTCGTGTGCTTGCGTGTGTAGTGTTCTCCCCCCCCCCGCGTGTGTGTGTGTGTGTGTGTGTGTGTGTGTGTGTGTGTAAGCATATTCGTTTGTGCTGTGTGAGGGTTCAGATGGGACCGCTGGGTGGAAAGGCCCTTTGTGCCCACAAGAGGGCAGCATCCTGAGGGCTTTGTGAGCGCTGTATCTCTCGTTATCGCCGTAGGCTTGGGTTTGAAGAAAGTTATATCGAAACTTTCAAACTGATACCACATCTTATTTTGCGATATTAAAAAAAAGGCATAAAGAAATTAAGAAGGAAAGAATAGAAGCGAAGAAAGAAGAGAGAAAAAAAGAAAAGCAGGCAGCCAGCCTACTCCGGGAGAGTCCTAGTCACACCAAGACTAGGGGGAGGGCTGTTTTAATTGTGGGTTTGGCCGACTGACGACTGGAGTGCCTTCCTCGGCTGTCTTAGTTGTAGCCGGAGGTCATGTAAATCGACCTTAAAAGAATGCATAAGCCATAAATTAAAATAAACCCTCACCCAAGGGCTGATCCATAAGTAGACAATATCCAACCTGGACAAAACAAGCTTCCCTCACGAGCCGACCTAAACTGCATCCCCCTAAAGAATAGAGACTAAATGCAAAGTAAGTTTCCCAGCGAATATTTTGTTTTCTTGAAAAGTGTTGGGGTGATTCGCCGTGTGACTGCGATGTCGCAGTTTCCCAGAGCGCTTCAGTGTTACCCAGGCTCGGGGTGCGGGAGGTCGGGAGGACATGCCGGGTTTCTGGGCTTCCTAAACGCTACCCCCACCCCACCCCCATTTTGGTTTGGAAACTTTGGCTATTTGTGGGGTTGACGATGGCCGAGGGTGGGCGAGAGTCTAGGATCTCCTCCGCGCTGTCTGCCCGCGTGAAGTTTACCGGGAGGAGCTCAAAGAAAACCCGGGTCGCTAGAAAAGCAGCTCGCTCCCTCCCACCCTCATCCCAACGCCGCTCCGCCGCAACTTTCGCGGGACCCCGTGCGAGTTGCTTCCAGTTCCCTGCGCTCTCTCCCTTCTTCCCTCATCCTTCATTTTTGGACGTGACTTTGAATGATCTTTTTAGGAATAAGCAAATCGAATTCCGAGACAATCCGAAACCCAAGCGCTAATCCGTGGCCCTCTTTTCCCTCGGACGCTCTGGCGGTGGTGCCGGGCCGGCGGGGGCGCGTGTGACGGGGCCGCCCAGCCCTTCCCGGAGCCGACTCGGCCTCGGAGTCCTCGCTGCAGGAGCACAGTCGCCCGCGCGTTTCTTCCCCTCCTCGCGTCCCTGAGCTCCGCCAGCGCCCTCCGTCCTTCTCGGCGCCCTGCCCGGGCCCCGCCGCCCGCTGCCCACTCCGCAGATCCGCAGAGATCCGCCGCTCTGGGGCTCGGCCCAGGCCCGGGGGCGGTGCTGCCACCCGCCCGGGGCCCAGCCCGAGCCTGACCGCTCCCAGAGGGAGCTGCTTTCTTCTCCTTAAAGGGCCGGGCAGAAAAGGGAAGAGGCTTGTGCAAAGGTTGCCGGGGTTGCTCGGGCGCCCAGAGCGGGGCTGCGGAGGACAGATTAGCTCCGTTTCCTGGGCTATTTCCCGGGCGCTCCGCGCAGCTTTAAGATAAAAAGCGAATTGGTGTGCTCGGAACAGATAAAAGGTGGTTGTTGCTGGAGTGTTTTGAGGTTTTTGTTTTGTTGTTTTTTAATTTTTTTAAAAAAGCTCTCAGGCTGACCAAGTTTGAAAACGTTCGTATGAACTGCCAGATATTGAATGCTGCCCCTTATTTGGGGACTAAAAATAAGTCTTCGACTTTGCTGGCGGGCATGGGCTGTTAGCGAGATGGGTTGTCCCCGGCTGCTTCTCTGTGTGTGACCTCTTCGGAGTCGAGATGGCCCAAAGCCGTTGCTGCGGCAAACTGGGCTGGGCTCCGGACCTCCCGTCACACTCAATGGGGCGCTGGGATGACGTCCGTGTCCGGGGCGCTTGACCCCGGCGCGCACTCTTGCGGCTGGCTGGGCTTTTGGCTCTGGCCGGGTGGCCCAGCCAACAACCCAGTGGAGTCGGGATGTGAGAGTGCCCCCTCTCCCTGCCTCCCTAGGGTCTCCTCCCTTCTGCCCTGTATAGTCACATGCCTAGGTTTCTCCCCGGTCCCGAGGAGAACAGACACAGCCCCGCCCAGTCTATTTCTAGGAGGTGAGTTTGGTGAATAAAAAGGTCAAGTGGTCGGGTCCGAGAACTGATCCATGGCGAGGGGGGACAGGATGGACACCTGGCAAGGACCGCCCCTCCTGTCCCCCCTCCCTCTCCCCCGGTCCGTCCAGCTCACGACTGGCCTCCGCAGGCCACATTCTTGCGCTAAGTGAGAAAATCTGTGGGAAAAGCAATCCCGAACCGGCCAAGAGCCGGCGAAGCTGATCCTGCGATGGCATTTTGTTTTGAACAGTTGCTGAGGTTGACGTTTCCTCATAAGGTAAGGTGTCACTGGACAGTCGGCTGCCCAAATGCCACATGTATAATTAGCCTGCGCACTCAGCACCTCGTCCCGGAGGCCCATAGGCACGGGCTTGGCGGAGCTGGTCCACTCAGCACCGTTCCAGGCTACAGGATTCCCGTGGGAGGGCCGAACCAACCAGGACAGCCTTCGGAGGCCCTGGCACTAGGGAATACTGTGACAGTGTAGTCTTGTCTTTCTCTCTCTCTTTCTACTTCTCGTTTCTTCACTAGTTTTCGGCTGAGGGCAGCCTGCTGGTTAGATAGACAAACCCGACAAGCGGCAGGGTGAGTGCTGAACGAGGAAAAGGGATGCAGAGTAAATCTGGCACTACACCTACTCTACACACTCTGCCCATGGGGGAGGGCTGCTAGTGCCCTTCAGTCTGTACTATCCCGGTGGGACTAGCGCAGACTTGGCGTTGTTTCCTGGCTTGGGTAGGGGCTTCAGTTTCTAGTTGGATTGTTCACCTGTTCTGTGCTTCCTCCCGCACCCGCCCCAGAGGTCTCAGCAAATAGCTGTGTGCGCTCTGATTGCAGTTTCTCTTTCCCCCCTCCAGGCCTAGCCACTTGGGGCTGCTGGTGTTCACTGTGCGCGCGAACCTGTAAATAATCTGCTCTCTGCCTGTCTCACTCTTGTTCAGCCTGGGGTTTTTAGGAGCAGTGCCCTGTTCTGTTTGTACCCAGACTGGTGCTTGAGCTTCCTGCCTAGCTTTCTAGACCCCAGCTTCAGGTCATCTTTAGTCTGCACTCTCTGGAAGAGACCAGATGTCTGCAGTCATGAACATGAGCTTCCCCCTATCACCCTGTGCAATAACCATGGAATTCAACACTCAGCATTAGACACTTTCATCACTCTCCCTTCTCCCCTTGTTTCTAAGCCACTCAGATATTCCTGATACCTACTAGAAGATTGTCTTTACTTGAAAACAAGCAAACATCTTAAACCTTCCACAAATTCAGTGGGATAGAGTTAGCTTGTCTATGGCAGCAAGGGTGTACTTTTCTTCTAGATGGTGGGGAAGAGGTTATTTAGTTGCATTTACTTTTGATTGAATCAATGAAATACTTTATTTTATTACAGCAGGGAAAAAGTTATGACTGATTTTTTTTTTACTGTACCAGACCATAAATATATTATCTATGTATATTTGAGTGTATCTTCCTGAATACACATATGTAAGTGCATGGGCAGTAGGCCAAATGGCATGTAAATTTTTTTCTCCTGCATTTTTGAAAACCTCATAAATCAAGAGAGATTGTCCCTTTCTAAAACAAGAACAACAAACACTCACCAAAAAAAAAAAAAAATCCTTTAGACTCTGAAAGCAAGTAAATGTGCACTACACATATTAGATCTAGCTTATGACCAAGGGCAGTAAGTGACCAGGATCTAGACAAGTGCTAGGTCATTAATTCCTCTGGCAAACTAGTATCTTCTGTTGCTTTTCTTGTATCATTGCCACCTCCTTTTTCCTTGGTTCTCCCACCATATTCTTTTTATAGTGGCAAAACTAAATATTGTTTATTGTATTTATTGTTGTTCTTAATTTTTATTTTGGAAGTAATAAGGAGGAACTTTCTCTTGGTATATATGTATTCTTGAAAATGCAAAATAAATTGCAAGTTTATTATTTCGGAGCATGATACAAGCTCCTGTAGTAGAATACTGTGTAAGCACAGTGCCCAACATTATACTACAAAGAAAGGTAGATGTAAAATAATTAATAAAGCACTATCAATATATATATCTTAAGTTGATTCTGTAATGGATTCAGTAACTGAATATCTAGAAGAAATGACATTCATATAGTCTGCTGGACATTTTTTCATTAGCAGTAGAAAGATATTTTTCTTAGTAAGGGAAAAGCACATATTTAAAATGTTAACTTATCTAGCAAATCTTTCTCTTATAAGGCTTTAACAATGTATTGCTTTAAATATATAAATGATAAATTTTGGTGGCATTATTGAGATTTTATGCTGTTTCTATTTGACTTCTTTTAGGAATTATTAGTTTATTGGTCACTGATGAAATTGTTATACATATCTATCTTATATTGAAGAAACTAGTGACATTTTAAAAATCCTCTTTCAATTAGTATACTAGATACTAGAGTAGATGAATTTTATTTTTACAAAGTTTAATGTACCTTGGCTTTAACCCTTACTTTTAATATTTTCTATACTTTTCTGTGTTGTTAGGTTATAAATCTCTAAGTTTGAAAGAATTCTCTTGTTAGTGAGATAATTGATATATACCTTTTCACTATTTACAAACAGCATTCTGTAAAAGTATAGTAGAGTACAATTAAAATTTCAGTTGTTCTAAGAGCTATTTGTTTAAATATAGTTTAGGGGTGCATATATATCAATTGGTGTTTTTGAAGTCAAGTGAAACATTCCATCAAGCTAATGTGCCTGAGAGTACCATATCAGGCACAGACAGGTACTAGAAATGATAAAACACAGATAACATTCAGCAAGATGATTTGCAGATGGGATGTATTATCTGCTGTCATGAGGTTAGATGGGTCATATTACTGTTTTTCAAAAAAGTTAATCTAGGTTATTTCAGAATTATCAAGGTATATGAGATGTAATGAGAACAGATTTTATTATAAAAACTTGCTATAAGAATGAACAAATAGTTTTGCTTTTTAGAACAGAAAATGGACTCTCTTTGCATTTGGATTGCTTCTTGTTTAAGAAATATAACTCTCCCCTATTATTTTTTTTTCTTAACAATGAAAATAATATATTGAACATTTTGTGTCTTTATCCTGTCCTCGCATTTTCTACTGACTGTCCCTTGACTATCAATATACTCAAGTAAAACAAAAACGAAAACAAACTGGTACTCCAGTATAGTCTATGAAAAGCAGTTTTTATTAACTGTTAGCACATTTTAAATGTATAGAATGTCATTTTTGCTTGAGGTTCTTCAACTGTGATCTGAAAACTAATTGTTTTGATAAGTCATATCAGAAACTTTAATCATTCTCTCATTATATACTCATTATACATTTATACGAAGTGTGTTTTCATTTTTCTTGTTCTGTGGAAGAGGGTAAAAGTTTTTCAGCTAATCGTTTTGTTTATACTTTTAGTCAAACTGGAAATAATTTTAAATTTGTGTTATGGTTCTTAACAGAGCTTTTCAGATTTAAATATCCATCGTCATAATTTGGATAAAGATATCAATTGAGAGTGTAGGTGGAGATTGTAAGATGAAATATCAAGTGAGTCTGCTATGTATTCTTTCCTCTGGAAAAGGCTGCTGGTCTGTTTTTCCTCAAATCTGTGGTAGTCTCAAAAAAGGGACCTCAAAACCCTAAAACCTCAGAGAAACAGTATCGATTCAGTTCTTAACTGCAAATCCTTCATATCGCTGCTCAAAATATCCAACTTTACACTAATATTAGCCATTCTTTTTATAGTGACACCATGCTTAGTAAAAAACTTCTAAGCACTGAGGTCAGGTGTTGAGATTGGATTCTAGTTTATTTTTTATGAATCAGATAAAGATTTCTGTGCATGAGACCATATGTGAAGATGAGAGAACAAGAACATTTCCATATCAAAGGCAATATATCTGAGGCTGCATGGTAATTAAAATGCAGTGGTTTGGACTCTGTGCACTAGCACTTAAGCAGAGCATTGCCGGGACCTTGTGCATCATGCAGGCGGTTGCCTCTTGCATACTTCTTGAAATACACTTATAATTTTGTACAAACATTTATGCCAGTCCACACTTTTCTGTGGATAATTTGTATTTCATCCAAACCATTCAGAGTAGAAGTTATTTTTTGAGCTACCCCCTCATTATGGCTTTTGTGCATCAACTATTTTTATTCTAGTTGTTTGTATTTCCTTTTACCAGAATGATGGCTTGTTTATATTCAGAATCTCTTCTTGCTCCTCTAAGACCCCTTATATATCACTCATGTTTTACTATTCACTCAAAAAAACTTTAATCTTTAGTAAAGATGTGAATTATTTCCTGAGGTTAATTGTAGATGCTGTTATCTATTGTAAACTAGTAAACTACGTAAAATCAACTGCCCAGTTATTTCTATTTTATAATGCCAATATGTTTAGTAATCCCCGCTATATTGTACAGTACATAATATTGGAAAAATCCTTTTCAGAATAGTAAAAGAATTCTGCAGTGTTCTTCTTTACCTTTTAAAGGCATGCAAATGCTTAGTGGCATTCTCTTTCATACTACTTCAAGTGAAAAACAATTATTTGAAACTATAGAAATCTTTCTTTATGTAAAGAGTTATCTCTGCATCTGTAGGGAGACATTTGAATTTATTTATAAAGAACTAGGTTAGCATTGTAACCTGTAGATAAGATAGTGGAAAAAAAAGTCTAACAATCGGTAGTCCAATGTTGTGTATATTTTAGAAAATTTGCATCTTTGATAATTAACTTGAATTTTCTGCTCTGTAATTTTCTAGATTTTCTATTTCTGTATTTGCTCTCTTCCTATGCATGTGGTAAGGAATTCACTAGTATATTTTACTTACTAAGCTCTTCTAGTCTATAAAGCTATTAAAAGATTTTTCTGAATTGAAGCACTATGTATTGAAGAAGCCTAATATGATATTGTGAAATCCTTTAAGAGTTTTTATGTTTAAACTATTTTGGATTAAAATTACTTAAATATATTTATTTGATGCTTTTCAATGATGACATGTATAAGTAAGCATAATAAACATAAGGTAAATTTAAAATTCTTTATATGATATGCATATTAGTGTCTGCAAACATTCTGTATTCTCTCATTTCAGGTTCTCCCTTGATCTCTTTCTTCTCTGAAAATCTCACAAGATAAATCTTTAAAAGATCTATTATCCTTTCTTTGTTCAATAATTTGTTGTTTCTACTCAAAGAGACAAATTGAATTGTCTATCTTTAATATATCCATTCAAAGGCAAAAATGGACGTTAGTGCTATTTGTGATTTTTGACTTCACTGAGCACAATTTCTTTGCTTCTCTGAAAAGTAGTTCTTTAAAATTTGACAAAGTTAAAGATGCTTTACTTTCCATGACTATGCAAGCACAACATGTGGAAAAGCAAAAATGCAACAAATTTTTAAAAATTAGTTTTTATTGAAGTATAGTTATTTACAAGGTTGTGTTAGTTTCTATTGTGCAGCAAAGTAAATCCGTTATACATATACATATATCCACTCTTTTTTAGGCTCTATTCCCATGTAGTCATTACAGAGTACTGAATAGGGTTCCTTGGGCTATACAGTAGGTTCTTATTTGTTATCTATATTATATATTAGTAGTGTATAAATTGGGAGATTGGGATTAACATATACACAGATTATTTTTTTAAAACTTTCTATTTTGTATTGGGGTATATAACCAGTTAACAACGTTTTGAGAGTTTCAGGTGAACAGCAAAGGGACTCACCCATGCATATGCATATATCCGCTCTCCTCTAAACTCCCCGACACAGATTATTTTTTAATGACAAACATAGATTTCAAATGGGACTCATTCTGAGGCATGGTTGCAAATAGTTCCTTTTATACTTTACAAACAGATCATTGGGCAATTTGATTGAGTACTTATTAAGTTCTGCATATCCTGAAGGGCATTTAAAAAATATATTATTTTCTGCTCTGCAGCTTAAACAAAAAGCATTTCTTTTTGGCTGTGCCAGGTCTTTGTTGCTGTGCACAGGCTTGTTTTCTAGTTGTGGTGGGAGTGCTACTCTCTAGGTGCAGTGTGTGGGTTTCTGGTTGTGGTGACTTCTCTTGTGGGCACAGGCTATAGGGACATGGACTTTAGTAGTTGTGGCGCATGGGTTCAGTAGTTGTGGCTTGAGGACTCTAGAGTACAGGCTCAGTAGCTGTGGTGCACTGGCTTAGCTACCTTGCAGCATGTGGGATTTTCCTGGACCAGGGATTGAACCAGTGTCCCCTGCATTACAAGGCAGATTCTTAAGCACTAGACCACCAGGGAAACCTGAAGGGCATTTTTGAAGTCACAAGTTTTTACTTTTTAAGAACTGATAGGTGAGAAATTTAGGCACATTTGTCATGGTGCTAAGCAGGTCATTGGTAGAAGTGGAGAAGAATGCTCCTAAATAGGGAGAGAATAGTTTGTTTTTCTTTATTGGGAAAGAAAGGGCAGGGATGTTATTATTTTCTCAGGAATAGTCTCCAGCTAAACCTGTGGTCATTGAACTTTCTATATAGGAGAACTCAGCTACCCCATCTACCCTGAGTATATGCATGGTATAATCTCTCACCTTATGTTTCTTCATCTCTAGAATGAGAGTGATAATAATACCTACATCATAAGGTTATTGTGAGGATTAAATGAGGTAAATAAATGTAAAGCACTAAGCTCAATAGCTAACACATGTTATCGATTACTGTTGAAGTGGTATTGTACTTAGAATTATACAGATCTGGCTTCCAATTTCAGCTTTATGTGTACTTTTTGTGTAATCTTCTCATATTATCAATTGCTTTTCCTTTTATATGAAATATTCACAGTAATACATGCTCCTTTCTTTCTTTCCTAGAGAGAATTATTCATTAGTAGTTTTGCAGATTTTGGGTAGAGTAGTGACTAAATATAGAATTTGAATGTCCGGCTCTCAAATTTGAGAATATTCCAATTCTAAGGGCTAGAAGAGATTTTGAAAGGTCATCATTCTCCCTACTCCAAGGGTGTATTTCTCCATTCTGATCAGTTAATAAACTCTCTTATTATTATTTTTTGGCAAAGCCAACAAAGAAGGAGATTTTATAATCTTCTTTGGTTATGTGTTTCAGTGCTTAACATTTGGAAGTTCTGTATGTCAAAAATATACATCTTAATCAACTTTCTTTTGCTTTGATTTTAAGAAAAAATGGGAACACATTCTTCATTTGAATGCCAGACCTACATATGAAAATATCAAAATTAAACTTGAAATTTTATTTCTTGAATCTTTTCTTTGAAGTTTTATTTCCTTAACTAGTTGTGTGACCTTAGAAAAGATATGCAACCTCTGTTGGTCCCCATTTCCTAATTAAATAATCCGCCCCCCCCCCCCCCCCCCCCCCCCCCCCCCCCCCCGCCTTGGCTGTGTTGGGTCTTAGTTGCAGCACCTGGGATCTTTTGTTGGGGAACTCAGGCTCTCTAGTTTCACATACAGGTTTAGTTGCCCCAAGGCATGTGCGATCTTTGTTCCCCAACCAAGGATGGAACCTGTATCCCTGGCAATGGAAAGCATATTCTTAATCCCTAGACCACCAGGGAAGTCCCCCTGATATTTAAAATGGGGATTGTGATAGAAGTTATCAGATATGGTTGTTGGGAAGATTAAGTTGTTAGATAATGTATATAGAAGTGCCTAGAACAGTTCTAGACAACTGTTAGGATAAATCGACAGTAGTTATAAGTAATCAGCAGTAGAACCATGGCATGAAAAGGGCCCTCAATTCTCATATGTTTTATAGAACTCAGTTTTCAAAGTGCTTTCATATTCATTGCCTCATTCAGTAAAAGGTATACAGGGTAGATAACCTTACCAATCATACTGTCTAACTTCCTACTTGATAGGAATAAATGTTTCAATTGAGCTTTGCTTCAGGATATTATTCACTATAAACAAAGCTGTGTGTCATAAATTAGGGTTGGCAGTTTTGACCTTCTTTCTCCCCCCAATCTCTTTTATATAATGTCAGTGCTCATTTATTTTATCTTCATACTTACTTCCAGAGCCAAACCAGTACTGCATTTCCATATACTGAATGTAGCTGAACAATACCATGTTGATCAGAAGCATTAAATGTCAGTTTTTATGTCTTTATAGAGATTATATATGTTAGACATTATATATGTCTAGACATTATAATGTCATATATATTAGACATTCTATATGTCTTTAAAAAATTAGGGAATAATTTAATTATAATAGAATAAATATGGCAAATTTGAAAGATGACACTGTTTCAATCACCCTCTGTGTATTTTCGGTCTTTTAACCTTCCTGAGGCTTTCAGTGGCTAAGTCAAAATATGGGTTTTATGAAGGAGGATTAATAAAAGGATACTTAATGGTGAAAAGATGAGAACCACTTGATTGCATGATTTCAAAGATGAAAATGCAGCATTGATCCTAGTGAAGAGTTATGAGTATATGTAATTCTATGCAGTGTGCTAGTTGCTATAATGGAGATATGTATAAGAGCAGAAGTACCTGTGTCAAGGAAAGCTTCTAGTAGGAGTTGGCCTTTGAGCTGTGTCATAAAGGTTAATTAGGAATAAACTATTTGAAGTAGCATCCTGAAGAGCATTGGACATGAAGGAAACATTTGATGGTATTATTGACTATTTTGTAAAGCATTTGATACCAAAATGTTTCATGTTTGTGTCTTTGTGATTTTAGAAAGGCCTTGTCTATCATAAATGTGAAGTGGCCATAAGCCAGCATCTTTACCTCTGGTGATTTAACCTCGTAACTTCTCTTTCTTAGCTTAGTTTTGTGGTCAGTTTTGTGAGTATATTTTAAGGTACAGAGAAGTTTTTCAAATTATTGATTCCTTTGAATATGTTGACTAAGTATTAAAATTAAAATAAATGGCTTATTAATATTTGAGCTGATGATCTGGACCATAACTTAACAAAATCTTGTATCTTACACTGTAAGATTTTTTTTTCTTCTAATTGGTCATTATCTTAGAGAAAGGGAACTATCTGGAAATTTTTAGATCTGGTTATTTCTGAGTTTTCTAACTATCAAGTTGGCATATTCCATAATTTTTTTTTTTATTGAGGGATAATGTAAAAATAAATGAATCCTCAGAGTGATTCAAAGTTTTGGGAAAAAATACAGATTATTATTATACAGTGTTGATGGTGAACCAGTATCAGTACCAGAAATAGTAGCAGCAGAGTAACCACTCTCTACTCTTGATAACTTTCAAATAGGGATGCTAAATGTACCCTTTATAGTTTTGTAATCTGGGGTCTCACGTTTTCTAATAATTTTCTGAATGCCTTTACTCTGAGCTACAAGCCTTTGCTGTTTTTGGTTTGGAAGTTTTCTGGAGTTTAGTAGCTTGTTTCTCTAAATTAGATACACCTATTGAGATTTTGCAGTTTATATGACCTTGTAACATAATCACTTTCTGAAAAGGGCCTTATGGTTACATAGGCTGGAGAAGTTATGGCCCTCTTTTCAATGGCCTTAACCTGTTGTTTTCCTTCCTATTGTTTTGGTGTGCTGTAGACTTGAAGTGTTGATAACAGCATGAAAAATATGATGAAATCTCTTCATTAAAAAGAAAAGCTCTGAAGCTGAGTAAAGAAGAGGAAAAACAATGTGAAAATTCTATAAAACAATTTAGTCATATTAAATTAGTTATGATGCTTAAAAGAACATTTTCCTTTAGGACTTTCAGTTGAGTTCTTTAATAAGAAACAAAAACTCAAGCAAAAAAGAAAATAAAAACTGAAATAATACAGCAACTGAAAAAAGTTTAACAAACTTGGAATGTAGCACACTAGTTAATTGAGTCTCAGGCACATTTTTTATTCTGAATATGAAGGTCCAAATACACACTGGAGGAAAATTGGCCTATTTTAAAAATTCTTTTTTTTTTTTTTACATTTGTTTCCATTTAATCAACTTCTGAATTTTGAATTTACAAGTAAAATATAAAATGATGCTAGCAGTGGCTTTGAGTTTGGTTCCTTTTTTGTTTTTATTGAAGTATAGTTGATTTATAATGTGCCAGTTTCTGTTGTACAGCAAAGTGACTCAGTTGTACAAATATATACATTCTGTTTTAAAATATTATTTTCTATTACGGTTTATTTCAGGAGATTGGATATAGTTTATTTTAAAATTTCTCAAGTGTAGTCCTCTCCCACTATAAAGATACATACTGAAAATAGATATATTGAGGTTTAAAAAAGAATTTTAATCTTGGAACCAACTAAAATTGCATCCTATATTTAATTTTTATTTTAATATAAACTCTAAGACATTATTAGAAGAAATTTTCGGCTTTTTTGAGGTTAGACCCTTTAAACTTTTACAGACAATAGTTCAGAGAATACCTCCATTTGTACTCTTTGTATACATTTGTGTGATTTACAGGTATGCTAAGGTAGGGTTATATACCCCAAATGCTTATGTGTATTAAATTACATAGTCAATTGTATGTAACAGGCTTATTTTCTCCAAAGAAAATGTATATAGCAACCTACATTGGGTGGGACTAGTGAACTTGGCAACTCTTAATTCTTATGTATGGCATTGCAGGGAAAGAATGAAAAATACCTCCACTTTTAATTATGACACTTTGGGACCTTTTCCAAAGCACTCATCATAATTAGTCATGTCTTAGTTGTGAAGTTTTGTGTCTAATTTCTTCAATTATGTCCACGCAGAAAACTCATTAATGTTATCAGGAGCTGTGCAAGTAAATTATATGTGAAAATATATATCCCTTCATATTGTATGCTGATTTTTTTTCTTTTAAATTTTGTTAGCACCACTTTCATGTCTTTGGATTTTTCATTTTCCTTTTTGATCTATGCCTACACTGGCTTCTATTAAAATCTCAGTAAAATAGGATATTTGTATCAATGTCCTTTAACTTTTATGAGGCTATGATTATATAGTTTTTACTTTTGCTTATTTCACAAATTTGTATCTGAGGTAATTTAAAAACAGAAATATAATTTTATTATATTTAGTAGGAGGGGCATTAAATTATTTGATCATCCTAAATTGTTTCAAAGGAAGCTTCTATTTAAGACTATTGCTACTGCATCTTAAAAGTAAATAACTTTGATTATTGATAAAATGTTTGTTTGAATGTCATCACATAGCATAGCTGGTGGAGGCCTGGTGTGCTGCGATTCATGGGGTCGCGAAGAGTCGGACATGACTGAGCGACTGAACTGAACTGAACTGAACTGCTTGTTTAGGGGTGAATGTAGCAGTTTCAGTAGCTGAGGTGAAAAGATCATAATTCAAAATGTATAAGGAGAGAAGGAAATACAAATCTTAAGTGGCTGGGACAGCCTTAGGGCAGCTGGGCAGTACTGTTGGTAAAAGTAAGGCTGGTTGAATTCCTCTTGACAAGATAAAAATTTTGCAGCTTATTTGGAAGAACTTCTGATCTGAGTAGTGATCTTCAAACTTTTTGGATAGAGCATATCACCAGTGAAGTGTTTATGAGCATGTGCCCTAATACATGTCCATATTTGTTTAAACTTACATATATGTACTATTGTGCTAGTGTATGCTGTAAAACATTTACAATAGATATTAAAATGAAAGATATATTGATAGAATAAATAATATCTTAAAACTGTGGTCCTCCCAGTTCTATAATATAATATAATATAATATATTGTTATTTTTTATAGTTTTAGTTTAATGCTTGGTGATAAAGTGATTGAATAGTTTGGTTCTAAGTTCAGGTTTCTTTGCTACATGGTTTTAATGCTGCCACAGCTAAAACTGATAGCTCAGAAAGAAAATATATCCAAATTGAAGGAGTACATTATTGTTTGCACTTAATGTGATACTAACATTAATCCTTTACACAAAGTATGCAGAAAGTTTGTTAAATTGTTGTCTAGTAAAATCTCTCTTTTCTCTCATGACATTCATTTGTTTTTTACCATATTTCTAATAAATGGGTTAAAAAACACATTTGGAACTCTTTGTAACATCATTAAACAGGTTAGAATACGCTGTTGCCAATTTTAAAATTGAAAACAGATGAGAGTTTTTGTAGGTGATAGGCAAAATACTTTTGGTAACAAAATCACACTATGATGGAATCATTTCCAAACGTATGTTTTTAAAATACATTTGTAATATATCTGTTTTTAAAATCATTTACTTTGTCATTTGATGAAATATCACCTTTGCCTTAAAGAGAGTTAAGTTTGTATGATGTTATGTACGTACGCGGGCTTCTCTGGTGGCTCAGCAGTGACGAACCCGCCTGCTAATACCGGGGATGTGGGTTCGATCCGTGGGTCGGGAAGATCCCTTGGAGAAAGAAATAACAATCCATTCCAGTATTCTTGCCTGGGAAATCCCCTGGATAGAGAAGCCTGATGGGCTTCAGACCATGGGATAGCAGAGTCTGACAAGACTTAATGACTAAACGGTAACAGTGTATGGGTGTATGTATCTGTCTGTCCATCTGTCTATCTAGTCTAGACTAGCTGTTTGCTAACACACTCACAGCTACTTGTCATCACTGAAAGGTTAGCACATTGGTACACTAGTTTTTTGGTTCCTTATGCTTAAGTTTGGAAACTTTGTCATGAGATAAGCAGCAGAAACTGTGGGTAGTGCCAACAATTCTCCTGGTCACTCCTCATCTCCTTTCGAAGCATGTAAAGATTCTACTGTGTTTTGTAGGTCTATTTTTAAAAAGTAATTGCATCACCATGTAGTACTTGGTTTTAACATTTTGCCTAAATTGCTTGCCTGTGAATAATACAGTTACTTCATTGTGTTATATCTGTAATCTTATCCCTAATTTTTTCCCTTTCGTCCTATCAGGGCAGTCTCTTCACCAGTAGTTACACTTAGTCACTTTCTCCTAAAAATTACCTTTATTTAAAAGAGCAAAAGTGTTGAAGCTATATCTTTTTTGGTACATATTTTGGCTACTCATTCAAACATAGCACTTTGCCTGTTGAAGATCATGAACAGAGGCATGTTCAAAAATATGTACATTTGTTATCTGAAAACCAAGCATTCTACATGACATTAGTTTCTTTTTGAGAGTGACAGCCATGTTTTCTATACAACTTTCAACATTGTTTTTGGTACTACTCACTGTCCAACCCATGAAGACATCATTCAGATTGCATTCTAATTAAAATGGTTACCCAGAGATGTGCACTGTGGCAGATCTGATTTTTTAGCCCATAAATGTTCTTATTAATAAATGTTGCCATACTGTTTTCTGTATATTATTTTTAGCTATTTTTATAGCAGTGGGAAGAACAAGAACTTTTCTAATAGGGTGTGACTTTTTGTCTTTTGTAACTAAGGAATTTCAGAAGAGGTTTCTAAGCATTTAACATTAAGTTTGGTGAAATTTTATAAAACATTGGATTGAGTATTGTATGATTTTAAACATTATTGGAAAAATTACGGTAAGTATAAAAATTTCTGTCTGTATGCTTTGTTTTTAAATGTCTTACTGATTTTAATGGCTTCATATTACTATTTAATGTCTCAAAGTACAATAGGGTAAGGTCCACTGTTGATGATACTAGGTGTAAATCTATACTTAAATTATCTTTTTGATAAGTTAAAAAATCTTGGCATGTTTCTTATCAGATCTTCTTGGATCATCATTGTTTCATCCTGTGATATGGCCACTAAAAGGCTACTACTATGGTACAAGTGTTAGCTTGGTCATGGTATTAACCTCAAACTGTGGTTTCTTTGAAAGGATCTTTTAAAGCCACTTGAACATTTGTTTAGGGTTAATTTAGTTAAAAGCTGAATAATATCATCAATAATCAGACTCTTCTTTTTCCTTTGGTACAGGATATGACATATTAATCTTTGACAATCTGTATTTAAATTTAGGCAAAGATTAGTTTTTTTCACTTCTTAAATGAATAAATAAACACCTGTCTATTTCTATAGTGTACTCCAGGGATGTGTAATCTTACTTTGGAGACCACTGAAATGAAAAGCAAATGAGAAAGAAGGGTGAGTGTGTGATGAGTCAAGGAGGAAAAATATAGTTTCCAGGGAACATCCTCCTGGGACAGGATCCCTCTGAGGAATGTAGCCAGTCACCGAAAACCAGAGACAGGGAGGGGGGCTACATATTTCTCAGTATGGGGGTTCATTTTTTTAGGGCTCTGATATGAGAGAAGCGCTTAAGCCACCTTTTATTCCGAAGCAAGACAATTTGAGTCATTTGTTGGCATGAATGGGTCAGCGAGGCTCCATAATTAAGTGTGTATATCATGTTGCAGGGGAGGGGACCAAGTGCACCATCTACTTCCCTGAATGCCTGGGGATCTCTGTTGCTTCTCCTTTCAGCTTTCCTTGGATTTAGATACAATCAGAGCAAAAGTTGGGAAAAGTGAGTAAGGCAGCAATGAGGGATTAAATGTTGCCTTCAGCTTTCTCTTTCCCTTTCCCTCTTTTCTCTAACTTGATATGCTTGTTGGACAGCTTGGTGTAGTATCAAGGAACCAGTTTGGGAGTTTCAGCTCTTCCAATAAACTTTTGGTGACTTTGGCTAAATCACTTCTTTCTAGGAATTAGTTTCTTTACTGTTAGAATAGGAAGTTTCATGATCTATGAAGAAGTTTCGGTTCTGACATCCTGTCTCTACCCTTCTGGGATAGGGCTCTGTGCTGCCTCTATATAGATTTTCACTGAAGTTCCTTGTTCTGTGTATCAGCCTCAAAACAACACGTCCAGTCTGTCTTCTAAACTGACAAATGGCCAAGAATCTAAGAAATGAATTTATGCTGGTTTGATTAATGAGCAAAAACTGTAAAATATTTCTATCCTCTCTTTAATCTTCCAACTTTGATGGAGTGTATTTCCACAGTGTAATGCTGGACAGTGCTCTTGCTCTTCAGAATACTGGAGTGGGTAGACTTCCCTTCGCCAGGGGATTTTCCCAACCCAGGGATCGAACTCGGGTCTCCTGCATTGCAGGCAGATTCTTTACCAGCTGAACCAACAGGGAATCCCAATAAGAACTGTAAGAAGGAAGTATTAGCATCTGAAAGGTTGTGTTTGTGAAGGAGGTTGGGCTGGATAAGATAGGCAGGACATTGGGATACAGCCATCAACTCTTTGCATGTGTTTGGCCAGGCTGGCAGCGGTGGACAGTGCCAGGATTTTTGAGTATGGTTTCTGTCACCAACAGAGTTGGCTATCTTTGAAGTTTGCTAGTGAACTTCTTCCAGAATCTTAGAGTGCAGCTAGCACTCAAGAGGAGGAGGATAAAGGAATCTCTAGGAGTAAGAACTCCACCTGCTTTCAGGAAAAATTTAATTCTCTTCCTTCAACTGTTTTTTGAAGCATCTAATACATAAACAGATTTCAGATTTTCTTTTCAATACCTATTCTTTGTCATGGATGGAGGCAATATTTAATAATGAAGTAGATGCTTGGGTATTGGGCAATACCCATATATTTCTGGGTGCTTTCATAAGATGGAGATAATAACCTGAGTATCATAGTTTTTGAGAGGTTTCAATAGACAAAATACATTTGTAAGAGTGCCTGATACATTGTAAGCTCTCAGTAAATATCAGTGATTGCTATTTTATTCGCAAAACAATTCTGGGAGGTATGTGCCATTATCCTCATTTTATAGACAAATAAATTAAGGTCTTGTACGGATGTGAGAGTTGGACTATAAAGAAAGCTGAGTGCCAAAGAACTGATGCTTTTGAACTGTGGTGTTGGAGAAGACTCTTGAGAGTCCCATGGACTGCAAGGAGATCCAGCCAGTCCATCCTAAAGGAGATCAGTCCTGGGTATTCATTGGAAGGACTGATGTTGAAGCTGAAACTCTAATACTTTGGCCACCTGATGGGAAGAGCTGACTCATTGGAAAAGACTGTGATGCTTGGAAAGATTGAGGGCAGGAGGAGAAGGGGACAACAGAGGATGAGATTGTTGGATGGCATCACCGACTCAATGGACATGGGTTTGGGTGGACTCTGGGAGTTGGTGATGAACAGGGAGGAATGGCGTGCTGTGGTTCATGGGGTTGCAAAGAGGTGGACACGACTGAGTGGACTGAACTGAACTGAAGTTAAGGTCTGGGGAGGGAAAATGACTTGCCCAAGGTCACATAGCCATTAAGTGGCAGAACCATAATCTAAATCCAGATGTCCTGGTTTGAAGTCCTATGGTATTTTGTTGTATAATGCAGCTGCTTCTAACAGACAAGCAAATCATGAGATTTCCCTCAGATAATCTACATGCTAGATAACTGGGAGCTTGGATAATCAGGATAATCAGAAGCTGAACATATTATGTGACATTGAATTTGAGTAGGTTCAGTTATTAAGGCAATCCTTGCTTTGCAGGTTCGATGTGAACTGGAGTACTTCTGTATCAGAATCACATCCTCCCTTTGCATAGTTCTGACCTCAGCTTTACATAGTTCAGATGTCTTGGTTTGAACTCAGTTACTGCAGAACCTTGCAAAGTGAGGACCTGGCTCTAATATGCACTCATTTCAGTTAACATGGTGTAGTGCAAGTTGAGGACTGTCTGTATGTGTATCAGCTTCACATTCCCATAGAGAAATTGTCACATTCTCTTTCCATTGGACTAGCAAGATGGTTCATTTCCACTTGATAACTCATTAATTTTTGCATTCTTTTGTGTTTAAGGTTCTGTTTCTGATAAGGGAGAGCACCGTGTTTCATAAGCACGGTCTTTGATTGGCTTTTGGCTTAAAGAGCTCAGCTGATAAAGAATCCGCCTGCAGTGCAGGAGACACCGGTTCAATTCCTGGATTGGGAAGATCTGCTGGAGAAGGGATAGGCTACGTATTCCAGCATTCTTGGGCCTCCCTTGTGGCTCAGGTGGTAAAGAATCCGCCTGCAGTGCGGGAGACCTGGGCTCGATCCCTGGGTTGAGAAGATCCCCTGGAGAAGGGAACAGCTACCTACTCCAGTATTCTAGCCTGGAGCATTCCATGGACTAGATAGTCCATGGGGTCACAAAGAGTTGGACACGACTGAGCGACTTTCACTTTCAGGGCAAGATAAGATGGAAAATACTTTGAACATCCTCTTCTTCCAAATGTTTAAAAAATTCTCCTCCCTTCAATTTTTATTGTTCTCCTGCCCCTTTCTCCACCTTTAAGTTTATGTTTTCAAACTTGTCCTTAGCTTCCTTTGTCAAGCATTCTGAAGAGTTGAAATTCTTTGCTGACTCTGATTTTATTTCTCTTACTTGTACAATGCTAGAGAATTAGTTTAGAGTAAAGCAAGGTTGTGACACTGTAGCTGAGAGCGTACTCTCCCACTTTCTAACTTTACCTTGAACCTGTTACTTAGATCTCTTTAAGCCTCAGTTTCCTTATCTGTAAGACTGCACCTTCTTAGGGTTGTTTTAGGATTTAATAATTTAAATTAAAAGTGCTTAAAGGGTTTGGCACATGGTAGGTGCCATGTAAACATTAGCTACTACTAAAGTGAATATCTTTAAAAGAGAATCTGGCTAAAAGTAGAATGTTATATTCAAGTACTTTATTGAAGGGATAAAATATTGCTAGAATGTAATGTAAAATCACTCTACAGTTTTCCCAACACAATGGCTCTATAGTACTTTTGAGAGAGAATCCTCACAGTTCTATAATAATAAGTACTTTGAGAACCTCTTCAAATGCAAATCAACAAATTTACCTGAACTAAAATTTCTTTGAAAGTGAAAGTGAAGTTGCTTAGTCGTGTCCGACTCTTTGCGATCCCATGGACTGCAGTCTACAAGGCTTCTCTGTCCATGGGATTTTCCAGGCAAGAATACTGGAGTGGGTTGCCATTCCTTCTCCAGGGGATCTTCCTGACCCAGGGATCGAAGCCAGTCTCCTGCATTGCAGGCACATCTTATTATTATTTTTTAAAAGTTATTTATTTTACTTTTGGCTGGACTGGATCTTCTTTGCTGCATGAGGACTTTCTCTCGTTGCCACAAGCGGGGGCTACTCTTTGTTGTGGTGTGCAGACTTCTCATTGTGGTGGTTTCTCTTACTGCGGACCATGGGCTCTAGAGTGTGGGCTCAGTAGTTGTGGAGCATAGGCTTAGTTGCCCTGTGGCATGTAGAATCTTCCTAGATTAGGGATTGAACCCGTGTCCCCTATATCGCCAGATGGATTCTTAACTACTGAACCACCAGGAAAGTCCAATATCTTAATTTTTGAGTTTCATAACTTATAGAGACTAGTACCACAGACTTTATACCCCGAGCGAGACTAGACTCTGGGTACAGAGTGTATTTGGGTATGAATTTTCTTGGGACTAGATTTTTGACTGTAGCAATAACTGAAGAATCAGTGGTGAACTTAAAGAGAGGTGGCAGCTGGTATACAGGGATTTTGACCCCACAGGCTCCCCCCAACCCCTGGCAGGGCCCAGGTGCAGCCTGGCTTGGACAGTGATTGTAGACTTAATTTCTAGGCCATAGAAGGTTATGTGTGGAGGCAGCTGGCTGAGATTGGGATATGGAGTTGGTAACTTTCTGTTGCCCTCTGTATGAGAGTATTGGTGACTACATTCCCTATACTGTTCCCCAGCTCCAATATCCCATGGACTGAGGAGGCACCCTCTGGGAGGAGCTCAGCCTCAATCCAATATGGCCAGAGATCGCAGGCTTGACCTCCAGATCCCAGAAGATTTCTAGTGGAGGCAGAAGACTAGGATTTGAACCTAAATTCATCTACTGATGAAAGCTAAACTTCCTACTAATGACTCTGTGCTCTTTCCATGGTGGAGAGAGCACCAGTGGAGAAAAGGGAAGTTGTGAGGTGTTGGAGATGTCTATGAGTTCAGCATCTAAATGGATAGGTGATATACAGTATCAGAGAGGGCAGCTGTGATATCAAAAGGATTGCCTGAAGGCAGCAATAACATGAAGTGATGTTTCTGGAGGAGATGGCAGTGGTATGGTAGTTATTATCAACCTTTCATGATAGATTAGAACTTGGGAATGCATTTCTGTGTATTCTTTTAGTACTTATACCTCAAATTATAAGCTTGTAGTTTATACCGTGGAATCTCAGGGTTGAAAGTGTGTTCAATACAGCAGATTTCATGTAGAAGATTATTAAGTCCATACTAGGGTAGCAGTGGTAGAGATGTTGCTTCCTCTTTTCCACTCAAATGTAATCTCCGCACGGATGGGAATTTTGTTGTTTGTTCACTGCTTAATTTATAGTGACTAGAACAATGCCTGGAACCTAAATAGCACTCAGTAGATATTATTGAATGAAAGAGTGCTTGGATAATTTGTTTTGAAGTTTTGTTTTATGTATTAAACAATATTATGTACAAAAAGGTATTTCCTTTAAGTCTTACCTTAACGTTAGTCTTACCTTACCTAACTCTATGAGGTTTATTCCCAATTAATGGATGAGGAAACTGAGACTCAGGAATTAATTTTCTTTTTCTTTTTTTTAGTTGAAGTATAGTTGACTTGTAATATTTGTTTCAGGTACACAGCATAATGGTTTGGCGTTTATATTCTTTACAAAATGATCACCATGATAAGTCTAGTAACCATCTGTTAACATACACAGGTATGACAGTATTGCTGACCACATTCCCTATGCTGTATGTTACATCCTCATGACTTACTTATTGTATGATTAGAGTTTGTACTCTTATATCTCTTCACTTATTTCATTCAACCCTCCATCCCCTCCCCTCTGACAACCAGCACTTAGTTCTATTTATTTATGAGTCTATTTTGTTTTGTTTGTTCTGGTTTTTGGATTCTATATATAAGTGAAATTGTATAGTATTTGTATTTCTCTCTGACTTATTTTGCTTAGCATAATACCCTCTAGACCCATCCGTGTTGCTACAAATGACAAGATTCTATTCTTTTTTATGACGAAGTAATATTTCATATATAAATCCACTTCTTCTTGATTCATTATTTATTGATGGACACTTAGGTTGCTTCCATATCTTGGTGGTTGTAAATAATGCTGTGATGAACATAGGGGTGCATATAGCTCTTTGAATTAGTGTTCATTTCCTTTGGATAGAAACTCTGGAGTGGAATTGCTGGATCATATGGTAGTTCTATTTTTAATTTTTTGAGGAACCTGCATACCATTTGCCATAGTGCTGGTATCGATTTACATTCCTACCAATAATATAAGAGGGTTGCTGTTTCTGTTGTTGAGTCACTGAGTCCGACTCTTGCGACCCCCATTCACTGCAGCTAGCCAGGCTCTTCTGTCCAGGGGGAAGAATATTAGAGTGGATTGACAATTTCCTCCTGCAGGGGATCTTTCTGACCCAGGAATCAAGCCAGCATCTCCAGCATTGGCAAGCAGATTCTTTACCACTGAGCCACCAGGGAAGTCTTTGTATGAGAGTTAGAAATTAATTTTATTAAGGTGACATTATTAAAACATAATCCCTAGGTCAGGAAGATCCCCTGGTATCTTTTTAGATTTTAGATCTAAAAATCAGAAATTTTTAGATCCCAATCTGTTTATTTTTATAGTTTTAATTAATATTCTATAAAACATGTTGATAGATTTTCTAGTGCTTAACTAGCCTTGTATTCCTCAAATAAGCTTATATTTATACATGTACATATATTCATGCTGCTGAATGTGATTATATAAATGAGTTATATCATTAAATATAATATGTCAATGTGTATCTGTATTCATTAATTTTTGTGCTATCTAGGGTCATGTCAGTTTCATAAAATGAATTGGAAGCTTTCCATCTTTGTCTGTGCTCTGGAAGCATAGGAATTGTCTATTGTAGTCATTGTCTATTGGAGACCATAGGAATTGTCAGTTCTTTACAAGTTAAAAAAACTTAACTGAAAAACCATATCGTTTTCACACCTTTAATAATGATAGGTACTTAATGGTATTTTATTGGTCTGTTCATCTTTTCTATGCTTTATCAAGTCGATTTTGGTAATTTAAAAAGTATTTTGGCATAAAGTTGACATGACAGTCTCTTTAAATACCCTTAATATCTCTAGCATCTATCCAGATTATAGAAGACACTAACTAAATGTCCTTGAATTTTATTTAATTAATTAAGCCTTATAGATATATGAATAAATGCATACTAAATGCCAGCATGGTCTATTAAAGTTTTGGGGGGTTTAGTTTATTTTGTTTTGGGAGTACAGATGGGCCATACTTCACAGCTTTAAGGATCTTAGTTCTCCAACCAAGGATTGAACCTGGGCCCTCAGCAGTGAAGGTGCAGTCCTAACCACTGGGCCACCAGAGAATTCCCTAATTAATATGTTAAATGACAGAATCAAGATCCAAAAGGTCTTAACAAAATTTTTTTAAAACATAAGGAATAAGAAAGAGAATATAACATAGATATGAAAAAGATAAAAATAAGAGAATAAAACACTATAAGCTTATTTGAGGAATACAAGGCTAGTTAAGCACTAGAAAATCTATCAACATGTTTTATAGAATATTAATTGAAACTTAAAGATAAAGTTTTTGATTGGGATCTTAAACAGTGTCCTAAAAGTGAAAGTTGCTCAGTCATGTCAAACTCTTTGTGACCCAGTGGACTGTATTCCGCCAGGTTCCTCTGTCCACCAGGTTCCTCTGTCCATGGGAGTCTCCAGGTAGGAATACTGGAGTGTGTAGGCATTCCCTTCTCTAGGGGATCTTTCCAACCCAGGGATCGAACCTGGGTCCCCTGCATTACAGGCAGATTATTTACCATCTGAACCACTAGGGAAGCCCCTAAAATGGTGTCCTACTGTAAGATATTTACACAATATAGCAAGCATTTGGAGACTGTCAAATGGCTTCCTGAAATTTAAATATAGCATTTCTAATGCGTTACTCATCTAGCAATAAAGTACTTCTGATAAAGAAACAGAAGAGATTGATATGACCAGACCTGTTCTTTGTGAACCAATGTTTGGTTCTAATGATTACTTCTTCTCCTTGTAGATGGCAGTTATATATTCTAGAATATTGTCTTGGTAAGTAACTTTGTATAAGGAATGTGTTGCTGGAACATATCTTGCTCACTAATAGAGATTCTATTGGAAATATTTTTAGGAGATGTTTAAACCATTCTAGAATTTATACACTTTATTGGCTAGAGAAGTGCTTCTTAAATTTTAGTAGGCATGCAGATCATCTGAGGATCTTGTTAAAATGCAGGTTCTGATTCAGTAAGTCTAGATGGGACATGAGATTCAGTATTTCTAACAAGCCTCCAGGTAGTCTCAGTGCTGCTTTCTCTCAGCCCTGCTGACTAGGACCATACTTTGAAGACAGAAGGATAGTATATGTTCTGATTTACAGTTAGTAAGATTCCAGGTTTCAGAAAATTAACAGAGCAGGTAGGATAAAATGAAGAAGACTGACAATGCCTCACATGTTGGTGAGGATGTAGGACAACTGAAACTCATTAATATACTGCTGGTGCATTCGTGCCAAGTCGCTTCAGTCGTGTCTGACTCTTTGCGACCCTGTGGACTGTAGCCTGCTAGGCTCTCTGTCCATGGGATTCTCCAGGCAAGATACTGGAGTGGGTTGCCCTGCTCTCCACCGGGGGATCTTCCCGACCCTGGGGTCGAACCCACATCTCTTATGTCTCCTGTATTGGCAGGCAGGTTCTTTACCAGTAGTGCCACCTGGAGAGCCCTTACTGCTGGTGGGAGTGTAAATTTTTACAGCTGATTTTGAATATTATTTGGTATTATATACCAAAATTAAACATATGCCTATCTATGACAACATTTCCAGTCCTAGGTATATTCCCAAGAAGTGAGTGCTTATATCTACCAAAAGACATGCAAAACATCTTCATAACTATTTTATTCATAATAGTCACAAATTGTAAACAATGAGAATGAATAAATAAAATTGTGGTCAACTTTTCCAATGAAATGTTAATAGCAATAAAAACTTTTTGATATTAGCAACAACATGAATGACTCTCACAGACATTATGTAGAAAATAGAGAACTAGTGTAAGGAGGTAGAAATAGAGCTAAACAAAGGTTAGAAATGATAGAAGACAGAGTGTGTACTGTGATTCTGCTTATTAAATTCAGGCCCACTCTACAATTATGTAAGTTAGAATGGTGGTTATCTCTGGTGTTTGGTTATTAGTTGGGAATAGACATGTGAGAACTTTCTTGGATACTGGGAATGTTTTATATTTTAATCTGGATGATGGTTACATGAGACAGTACTTATGCAGAAATTCATTGACTTCACTGACTGAATTTAAGATTAATGTACTATACTCTCTCTTTATTATACCTTAATAAAAATTTTATTTTAATAAAAGAAATAGAGCATTAAAAAAGATATCTTCTGAATTCTGAATAGGTGTATCTTTTTTTTTTTTAAAACAGTGGAATTGATTTCCAAGCAAGTTATGCGTTTACATTCAGAGTCATCTACTAATGAAAATATTTAAAAATATATTTAAAGGTAGTAAATTAATGTAGCTAACTGATTCCTTAAAATAATAAGTATAGTTGCCATTGGCTTTGAGGATAATAGACTCACAGCTCAAACAACTTTGGTTAAGTCAAAACATTTCCATTGTTTTGAAGGGAGATGTCAAACTCTCAAGAAAACAAGCTCTCATCAGCTATTTTGGAAATCAGAGAAAACCCTTTAGAGGTGGGCTTTGTCTTTTTACTCTTCACACCTTCCCTTTCAATCTGTAACTTTGTTCTTCAACTATATTCCTTAATACTTGTGCTGTAATCTCTTATTTCCTAAAATTCTCCATTGTTTCTTATTCAGGACAGATCTTAAATCTATTTTTTTAAATCTCTTATCTTTATTTCTATAATATTTCTCCATGCCTCTCTTCTCAGGGGCATAGGGTTCTATATAGCTTTCAGACTTTTTGTAAGCAGTAGAGCCCATTTTTCAAATAAGTCCTTATGGAAATCAAACAAAGATAAACTTTGACTGAAATTGTGACTACTCAGATATGTTCAACTCTTCCTTAGTTCCCCTTTTCAGCTTATTCTTTCCTCTTTATCCCAAAACTTGAGATAAAATAATCAAACATCACTTACCTCTTCATTTACAGAGGAGGCTGAAGTACAGAAAGGGCTTCACAGTTAGGAGGGGTCAGTGACTTCAGGCTACCAAACTTAGCAGTCGGTCAGTCAGTTCAGTCTCAGTCAGGTCCGAGTCTTTGCGACCCCATGGACTGCAGCATGCCAAGCTTTGCTGTCCATCACCAACTCCCAGAGCTTGCTCAAACGATGTCCATCAAGTTGGTTATGCCATCCAACCATCTCATCGGCTGTCGTCCCCTTCTCCTTCTGCCTTCAATCTTGCCTTGCATCAGGGTCTTTTCCAGTGAGTCAGTTCTTCATATCATGTGGCCAAAGTATGGAGTTTCAGCTTAAGCATCAGTCCTTCCAATGAATATTCAGGACTGATTTCCTTTAGGATGGACTGGTTGGATCTCCTTGCAGTCCAAGGCTCTCAAGAGTCTTCTCCAACACTCGGCTTTCTTTATAGTCCAACTCGCACATCCATACATGGAAAAACCATAGCTTTGACTCTATGGACCTTTGTCGGCAAGGTAACATCTCTGCTTTTTAATATGCTGTCTAGGTTGGTCATAGCTTTTCTTCCAAGGAGCAAGAGTCTTTTAATTTCATGGTTGCAGTCACCACATGCAGTGATTTTGGAGCCCAAAAAAGTAAAGTCTCTCACTGTTCCCACCGTTTCCCAGTCCATTTGCCATGATCTTTGTTTTATGAATGTTGAGTTTTAAGCCAGTTTTTTCCCTCTCTTCTTTCACCTTCATCAAGAGGCTTTTTAGTTCTTCTTTGTTTTCTGCCATAAGGATGGTATCATCTGCATATCTGAGGTTATTGATATTTCTCCCGGCAATCTAGATTGCAACTTGTGCTTCATCCAACCTGGCATTTTGCATGATGTATTCTGCAAATAAGTTAAATAAACAGGGCGACAATATATAGCTTTGATGTTTTCCTTTCCCAATATAGAACCAGTCTATTGTTCCATGTCTGGTTCTAACTGTTGTTTCTTGACCTGCATACAGATTTCTCAGGAGGCAGATACAGTAGTCAGGTATTCCCATCTCTTGAAGTATTTTCCACAGTTTATTGTGATCCACAGAGTCAAAGGCTTTGGCATAGTCAAGAAAGCAGAAATAGATGTTTTTCTGGAACTCTTTTGCTTTTTTGATGATCCAGCGGATGTTAGCAATTTGATTTCTGGTTCCCCTGCCTTTTCTAAAACCAGCTTGAACATCTGGAAGTTCATGGTTCATGTACTGTTGAAGCCTGGGTTGGAGAATTTTGAGCATTACTTTGATAGCATACGAAATGAGTGCAATTGTGAGGTAGTATGAACATTTTTTGGCATTGCCTTTGTTTGGAATTAGAATAAAAACTGACCTTTTCCAGTCCTGTGGCCACTGCTGAGTTTTCCAAATTTGCTGGCGTATTGAGTGCAGCACTTTCACAGCATCATCTTTTAGGAGTTCAAATAGCTCAACTGGAATTCCATCAACTCCACTAGCTTTGTTCATAGTGATACTTCTTTAGGCGCACTTGACTTCTCATTCCAGGATGTGTGGCTCTAGGTAAATGATCACACCATCATGGTTATCGGGGTCATTAAGATCTTTTTTGTATAGTTTTTCTGTGTATTCTTTCCACCTCTCCTTAATATCTTCTGCTTCTTTTGGGTCCATGCCATTTCTGCCCTTTATTGTGCCTGTCTTTGCATGAAATGTTCCCTTGGTATCTCTAATTTTCTTGAAGAGAGCTCTAGTCTTTCCTATTGTATTGTTTCCCTCTGTTTCTTTGCATTGATCACTGAGGAAGGCTTTATTATCTCTCCGTTTTATTCTTTGGAACTCTGCATTCAAATGAGTATATCTTTCCTTTTCTCCTTTGCCTTTAGTTTCTCTTCTTTTCTCAGATGTTTGTAAAGCCTCCTCAGACAACCATTTTACCTTTTTCTTGGGGATGATCTTGATCACTGCCTCCTGTACAATGTCATGAACCTCTGTCCATAGTTCTTCAGGCACTCTGTCTATCAGACCTAATCCCTTGAATCTATTTGTCACTTCTACTGTATAATCATAAGGGATTTGACTTAGGTCATACCTGAATGGTCTAGTGGTTTTCCCTACTTTCTTCAGTTAAATTTGAATTTGCCAATAAGGAGTTCATGATCTGAGCCACAGTCAGCTCCAGGTTTTGCTTTTGCTGACTTTATGGAGCCTCTCCATCTTTGGCTGCAAAGAATAGAATCAATCTGATTTTGGTATTGACCATCTGGTAGTGTCCATGTGTAGAGTCTTCTCTTGTATTGATGGAAGAGGGTGTTTGCTATGACCAGTGCGTTCTCTTGGCAAAACTCTGTTAGCTTTTTCCCTGCTTCATTTTGTACTCCAAGGCCTAACTTGCCTGTTGACTTCCTAGTTTTGCATTCTAGTCTCTTGACTTCCTACTTTTGCATTCCAGTTCCCTATAATGAAAAAGACATCTTTTTGGGGTGTTAGTTATAGAACGTCTTGTAGTTCTTCATAGAACCATTCAATGTTAACTTCTTCAGCATTACTGGTCGGGGCATAGACTTGGATTACTGTGATAATGGTTTGCCACGGAAATGAACAGAGATCATTCTGTCATTTTGAGATTGCATCCAAGCACTACATTTTGGACTCTCTTGTTGTTGACTATGAGCACTACTCCATTTTTTCTAAGGGATTCTTGCCCACAGTAGTAGATACAATGGTCATCTGAATTGCATTTGTCCATTCCAGTCCATTTTATTCACTGATTCCTAAAATGTCTCCTGCTTGACAACTTCTATTTTACCCTGATTCATGGAACTAACATTCCAGGTTCTTATGCAATATTGCTCTTTACAGCATCAGACTTGAGTTCCATTACCGGTCACATCCATAACTGGGTGCTGTTTTTGCTTTGGCTCCATCTCTTCTTTCTTTCTGGAGCTATTTCTCCACTCTTCTCCTATTATACTGGGCACCAACAGACCTGGGGAGTTCGTCTTTCAGTATCCTATCTTTTTGCCTTTTCGTACTGTTCATAGTGTTCTCAAGGCAAAAATACTGAAATGGTTTGCCATTCCCTTCTCCAGTGGACCATGTTTTGTCAGAACTTGTCCATCTTGAGTGGCACTACAGGACATAAACTTAGTAGTTCTAAGTAGTAAAATTAAAATGTGAAAAGTAAGATTGAAAAAAATCTTTGCATAGTTTGAATAATGAGTATAGTGATTCTCCAAATATACTTTTCACGTTGTTCTCATAGACAAGTAGCCACAATTCAAAATTCCTTGTTAAAAGGAAACATTAATGATATCTTAAAAACAGTAGCATTATTTTTGACAAGGGTGCCAAGACATCAGTGGGAGCATAACAGTCTTTCCAACAGATAATGCTGGGATATCTGGATATCCCCATTCAGAAGAATGAAGTGGGATCCCTACCTCACATCTGACTCTTAAACATAAGAGTATATTTTCATGGCCTTTGATTAGGCAGTGATTTCTTAGATATGACAGCAAAAGCATAAGTGAAGAAAGATAAACTGAACTACATCAAAATTATAAAACCCTTTTTGATCAAAGGAAGCCATCAAGAAAGTGAAAAGACAACCTATAGAATGGGTGAAAATATTTACAAGTCATATATTGATAAGTAACTAGTATTCAATCTATATAAAGAACTCTCACACCTCAACAATAAAAAGACAAATAATGGAATTTTTTTAAAGGGCAAAGAATTTGAACAAATATTTTCCAAATAAGATTTACAAATGGATGATAAGCAGATAAAAAGTTGCTCAAGATCTTTAGTCGTTAGAGAAATGTAAATCAAAATCACAATATTATTTCTCACACACTAGAATGGCTATGGGCTTCCCTTGTAGCTCAGTCAGTAGAGTCTCCCTACAATGCAGGAGACCTGGGTTCGATCCCTGGGTTGGGAAGATCCCCTGGAGGAGAAAATGGCAGCCCATTCCAGTATTCTTGCCTGGAGAATCCTATGGACAGAGGAGCCTGGCAGGCTACAGTCCAAGGGGTTGCATGAGTCTGGCACAACATAGCGACTAAACCACCACCAGAATGGCTATAGTCATAAAAACTGAAACTCACAAATGTTGTTGAAGACATGGAGAAGTTGGAAACTTTGTATATTGCTGGCAGGTATGTGAAATGGTGCAGCCACTTTAGAGAACATTTTAGCAGTTTTCAAGAAGCTAAATATGTAACTATGATATGACCCAGAAATTCCACTCCTACTAGCTGAGATACGGTACTCTCAGAAATGGAATAGATGACAAAGAAGGCTTTGATAGGAAGAAGGGAAATTAGGAAAGATATATTTTAATAAATAATGACTATTTTGAAATGCAACACATTTAAATTGCTTTTTATAAAGCATAATGAAGTTAAAAAGTCTCTAGTCATGTCCCTTTTACTTACCAATTTAATAAGTGAGATAATGTACATTTAAAATGGAATTTGCATGTAAGTTTCTGTTTTTAAAACTAGAAATTAGTAGTTGTAAATTTATTAGCTTTTTCAGTTCTTTCCTCCCTCCCTTTCTCCTTCCTTCTCTTCTTCCTTCTTGCTAGGTTTTTTTTGTTGTTGTTTGTTTGTTTGTTTACTTTCATTTTTTAAGTTTAGTTGCTTTAGTTATTTACATTTTTAGCAATTTCCCTTTAATTTTTAAAGATAATTACCTGATCTGTACTATTTTGGAGAGCCTACTAAATAGGAATAGCAGTGTTGTAAGGAGACGTGAAATAGAACATATATTTATTTTAAATTTGAAAATCCCCAAGTCTTCCTATTGCAGTTCCTTTAACAACTCATTATAGTTTTAATAGTTCTCTGCTTAGTATATTTTCTCAAGAGCTATTTGGATTTTAAAAAAGGTATGATGTTTTAATCCAGAGGAATGAGTCTTTTAAAGAAGAATGTTAAAGACTATTTTATGACATTACAGAACATATGTCTTATTTGAGGTGACAACATGTGTTTTTGAGGTTGGGGATTTTATATTGTGTAGGTTATTGCTTGGTTGGTTTATGAGAGAGAATAGCTTCAGTTCAGTACAGTTCAGTCGCTCAGTCGTGTCTGACTCTCTGCGACCCCATGGATCACAGCACGCCAGGCCTCCCTGTCCATCACCAACTCCCGGAGTTCACTCAGATTCACGTCCATTGAGTCAGTGATGGCATCCAGCCATCGCATCCTCGGTCATCCCCTTCTTCTCCTGCCACCAATCCCTCCCAGCATCAGGGTCTTTTCCAATGAGTCAACTCTTCACATGAGATGGCCAAAGTACTGGAGCTTCAGCTTTAGCATCATTCCTTCCAAAGAAATCCCAGGGCTGATCTCCTTCAGAATGGACTGGTTGGATCTCCTTGCAGTCCAAGGGATTCTCAAGAGTCTTCTCTAACACCACAGTTGCTTTAAAAGATGAGTACATGTGTAGCTGTTTGTGGTTTTCGAAGAGCTTTTCTCATACATTACTTCACTTATATTCACAAATACTCTTTGTGAAGTAGATTTGTTCTTTTTAAAAACTAAAGTGTAAACATGCAAAGTGTATGAAATAGAATTGTATGTATATGTAATGAGTACTTATAAAGTGGATTCCATGTAACCAACATCCAGGTTAAAAAAAAAAAAAACAAAAACAAGCACTGACAACATCTCAGAAGCCACTGTGTCCCTTCCCAGTCATACCTCACTCCTTCCCTTTAAGGTAACCACCATTCTGTATTTAATGTTAGTTATTTCCTTTGCTTTATAGTTTTACTAACTATGAATGCAGCTCTGAGAAATATAGTTTGATTTTGTCTGTTTTTATGAATTATATAAATCATGCGGAGTCTATCTTTATGTGTTGCAGTTTTTGCTCAACATATATCATCATGAAATCCTTTAGTTCATTCATTCGCTTTTCATTGCGTATCAGAGTTTATCCTCTCTATTGTCGGTGAGCATTTGGGCTGTTTCCAGTTGCTGCTTATTATGAACAATGGTGCTATAAATTTTTTGTGCGTATATCTTCTTGGTGTATATGTGCACAAGTTTCTTGGGTTTGTTTTTGCTGGAGTGAAATTGTCGGGTCAGAGAGTATGCCTATTTTCATCTTTACTAGATAACCCTAACCTTTTAAAAAGTGATTGTTTTTACTCCCATGAATACTCTATGAGTGTACCCATTCCTCAATATCCTTGCCAACAGTTGGTGTTGTCAGACTTTAAATTCTTGCTTGTCTCCTAGGTTTATAGTTTTAACTTGCATTCCTCATTACAAATGATATTAAGTATCTTTTTGTAACTTATTGATCATGTAGATTTCTTCTCTTGGGAAGTGCCTGTTCAAGTCTTTTGCCCATTTTCTTTGGGGTTGTCTGTCGTTTTTGTTTTTCTAAAAAATGATTTGTAGTTATATATATATATTATGTATATGAATTCTTTGTTATTTACATATTGCAAATGTCTTTTCCCACTCCTGGCTTGTTTTTCACTCTCTTTATGAAGTTGTTTGATAAACATTCTTAATTTTAGTATAGTTGAATATTTATTGATCTTTTCCTTTTTTGATTAATATTTATCCTGTGTTGTTTAAGACATTTTTTTCTATCTGAGGTTATGAAGCCAATTTCTAGTGACTTTTACACTGACCTTTAATCCATCTGCAGTTGTTTGCAGACATTATTTGACATAGGAGTGTAGTATTTTTTTCCTCATATAGGTATCCACTTGTCCCAGGTAACTTACTAAAATCTATCCTTTCCTGACTGCTCTGCAGTTATCTCTGTCATATATCAAATGCTCATGTAAGCATGGGTCTATTTTGGAATTATTTATTATATTCTCTTAAGGTACTTATCTCTCCTTGCACCCTTACTTAATTATGTTTGCTCAATAATAAGTCTGTTATCTTGAAGAATAAATTCTGCCATCTTGTTTTTATTTTTTAAGAGTGTCTTGCCACTTCTTGCCCCTTTACGTTTCCATATAAATTTAAAATTAACTTAAGTCTACAAGGAAAACATATTGGGACTTTTTATTCAGTTTGCATTTAATCTGTAAGTCAATTTTAATGGAAACAATAACTTTATAACATTGAATTTTCTAACCCATGAACATATTATAGCTCTCCATTTATTTTGGTCCTCTTTAAAGTTTTCCAATGAAGTTTATAAATTCTCTTGTATGTCTTATATAACATTAATATTAAGAAAAGTAAATAATAGTTCAAGACAACAGTAACAGAGAAGTCAGTTGTTAAATGACCAATACAAGCAATAAATTGCTTTACGATTTCAGAAGAGCAGATATGCCCTACTATTTTGTAGTAGATGACACTAGAAAAGATTTTGGGTTGAATATTAAATAGTATTATCTAGTTCCTTCATAGATGTTGCATACATGTCTGGGAATTGTCCTTTTTTTGGTTGGTTAATAGGTTAAAAAAGAAATCTTTGTACTGATTATTTTACTGATTATTTGCACAGTTACTATTTTACTGATTCATTTTTCTCTCTGTTGGTGAATCTTTTGACTGAAATGACTAGTCTTAAGCATATATTAGCCTTTTATACAGTTCATGAGGTTCTCACAGCAAGTATATCGGGATGGTTTGCCATTCCCTCCTCCAGCCGATCACGTTTTGTTAGAATACTCTGCTGTGACCCATCTGTCTTGGGTGACCCTGCATGGCATGGCTCATAGCTTCATTGAGTTACGCAGGCCCCTTCGCTATGACATGACAGTGATCCATGAAGGGGATTCTCAGATATGCGGATCTTCACATCCTCACAACTTGATGAGGATGGAGGAGAGTGAAAGAGCAGACTTAAGACTAAATATTAAAAACACTAAGCCTCATTCAGTTCAGTTCAGTTCAGTCGCTCAGTCGTGTCCAACTCTTTGCGACCCCATGAATCAGCACACCACGCCTCCCTGTCCATCACCAACTCCCGGGGTTCACTCAGACTCACGTCCATCGAGTCCGTGATGCCATCCAGCCATCTCATCCTCTGTTGCCCCCTTCTCCTCCTGCCCCCAATCCCTCTCAGCATCAGAGTCTTTTCCAATGAGTCAGCTCTTTGCATGAGGTGGCCAAAGTACTGGAGTTTCAGCTTTAGCATCATTCCTTCCAAAGAAATCCCAGAGCTGATCTCCTTCAGGATGGACTGGTTGGATCTCCTTGCAGTCCAAGGGACTCTCAAGAGTCTTCTCCAACACCACAGTTCAAAAGCATCAATTCTTCAGCACTCAGCCTTCTTCACAGTCCAACTCTCACATCCATACATGACCACTGGAAAACTATAGCCTTGACTAGACGGACCTTAGTCGGCAAAATAATGTCCATGCTTTTGAATATGCTGTCTAGGTTGGTCATAACTTTTCTTCCAAGGAGTAAGCATCTTTTAATTTCATGGCTGCAGTCACCATCTGCAGTGATTTTGGAGCCCCCCAAAATAAAGTCTGACACTGTTTCCCCATCTATTTCCCATGAAGTGATGGGACCGGATGCCATGATCTTTGTTTTCTGAATGTTGAGCTTTAAGCTGAGGGGAAAAGGTGAAAGTAGTGATAGATTTCCTTTTTGGGGGCTCTAAAATCACTATGGATGGTGACTGCAGCCATGAAATCAGAAAACAATTGCTTCTTGTAGGAAATTAATGACAAACTTAGACACTGTGTTGAAAAGCAGAGACATTACTCTGCTGACAAAGGTCCACATAGTCAAGGCTATGGTCTTCCCAGTGGTCACATACGATTTGTGAGAGCTGGACTGTAAAGAAGGCAGAATGCCAAAGAATTGATGCCTTTGAACTGTGGTGCTGGAGAAGACTCCCGAAAGTCCCTTGGACAGCAAGGAGATCAAACCAGTCAATCTTAAGGGAGATCAACCCTGAATATTCACTGAAAGGACTGATGCTGAAGCTGAAGCTCCAGTATTTTAGTCATCTGACGGACACAGACAACTCATTAGAAAAGTCCCTGATGCTAGGGAAGATCAAGGGCAGAAGGAGAAGAGGGCATCAGAGGATAAGATGGCTGGACGGCATCATCGATGTAATGAACATGAACTTGGGCAAACTCCGGGAGATGGTGAGGGACAGGGAGGCCTGGCGTGCTACAGTCCATGGGATCACAAAGAGACATGACTGAGTGACTGAAAGAACAAACAGATATTTGGTATCATGTAAAAATGAAGAAGGAAATGGCAAACCACTCCAATATTCTTGCTTGGGAGATCATAGGACAGAGGAGCCTGGTGGGCTACAGTCCATTGTGTCGCAAAGAGTCTGACACAACTGAGCAATTAATAGTTTCACTTTCAAAAATATCTTCAGGGAGAGGTCTATATTGTCATTTCCAACTCAACTATGTTATAAAAAGTCTTGAAACATAAATGTTTGGTGTGACTTTTAAATAAGGAAAGAGTGTATTAGTTGCTTCTTAGTAGTAAGTTTAGCCATTTCCACTTGGCCTGTTAATTCTCTGAAATACCAGAGACCTTCTTCAGTGTGTGACTTACAGGCTTCAGGGGAGAATTGAGCCATATGCATTGTTTGACATTAAAGTGTAATTTATTTTTATTTTCTAAATGGAGATTGGCATGTTTAGAAGAATAAGGTGGCCTTCTTAGTTCTTAATAAAAATAAATCTTTGTTGGTAGTGAGGGTTGCTGCACGGATAGGTCCCAACCTTGTCACTTCTGGGGAACAGCAGTGAAACTGTTTGTTCCTGACAGCAGACAGCCCCACTGCAGAGCCCTGGTTTCATGTTACATTAAGTATTAGTGCTGTTCTTTCAGGAGCTATTATGCTGTGACATCAAAGATTTTCTGACAGGGCAGTGGTAGGTTAGCACTGAAGTTGTCTGCTGAAATTTTAAAGAATGAAATTAAATATATATGATCAGACTTTAATATAGGAGATAGAGACAGAATTAGAATGGTTTAAAGAAAGTTGAAGAAATGATGAATCTATATGCTGGCCTCTTTGTCTCTGCTTGTTTAAGCCAAATTGTATTAACTTTCATTCCTATAGAAAGTACAAATGGCCATTTTGTTAATGCTAGGACACTTGATCATTTTTAGAAAGACTTTATAAATAAGGAAATGTAAGCTTTTTTGAAATAAAAATGGTTAGGTTGACCTGTAAAATATTTGATATAAGTGGACGTGTGCACAGTAATTGCAGTGGCCTGATTTGCTTCTTACTGATCCACTAATTAAAAGAATCAAACTACATATTGTATTAAAGTTACAGGAGTACAATTACATGGTAAGTAAAGATATAAAAGCCTTGTAACTAAAAAGGTTTACGATTTCATAGCAGTTGTATAAATAGAGGTAACTTAAAAATTAATCTGATTATAATGTTGTCATTTTAAAAGCCTAACTTTTGTTAAATGTTGGGAAGTATTATTAGTAATTTTTGTCTGTGTAGGCTTTCTATTTAAGAGAAGCATTGCTATAACTATAACATTACTATGATATTTTCATGAAATAATCTTGGTAATATGAAATGTCAATTTGATAAGCACAATTCAGTGTCTAGACATTTTAGACAATATAACAGTTTTTTTTAAGAGTATGCAAATAAATCATGTTAAAGTGAATATGTTCGCAGTGTTGTAGTTTTACTTTTGTTAAAGTAATAGTTAATAGAACATTTTTTTCAATTATATTCAGATACAATCTGCTATACATAAAATAGGTAAGCAGCAAGGATTTACTGTGCAACACAGGAAACTATTTTCTGTATCTTGTAATAACCTATAATATTAATAAAAATAAACTGAAAAAAATAACTAAATCACTTTGCTATACTTCTGAAACTAACACAAAAGTGTAAACCAACTATATACTTCAATAAAAACACCATGATATACTTGTCTTAAATAATATAATACTAATAGTGTCAGTTGAGAAGTAATTGGAACAAAAAAGAAATTTCTTCATAGGTACTTGTGTATTTGATCGTGTTTCAAGATAATTTCCATTCGGTTGAAAGTATTCTGTCATGAAGAAAGTTATTTAAAAAAACTAAATTTAAAGATCTTTGCCCTGACATGTATCTCACAATTTAATTTATACGAAGTGAATTGCACCAGGGAATATTGCTGCATCCTTTAAAGGTCATTAAAAATGATTACTCTAAAATAAAATGGCCAAGGAATTGTATTGTATTTTTCATACCATTTGTTGAAATTGAGATACTTGAATCTGTAGATCTAAAATGAATTTGATTATATACAAATGTTTCACCTTTTAAAAGTTCTTGTATTGCTATTATTTTTAGTTTAACAAAATGCAGCATTAATAAATAAAAAGAAGTAACAGACCAAATATAAATCTTATATTTCAGAAATATTTGAATAGACTAAATATTTTTCTTTTAAAAATATTATAATTTTAAATTACGATATTTGGTAGGAAAAATGGGAGAATGTTGGGATAGATACTCATTTAAAAGCAGTAATCCTATATAAATATTTATATTATCAATGTTGTTTCAGTCCTTCAAGTTCTTCCAGCTATAGGCATCCTAATTCAAAATGCTTTGAATTGCCATTCTACAAATAGAGTAGAGTTTAGCAATGTTGCCATCAGTTGGCTAAAAGCAGCATAGGTGCCTCTGAAAAATTTCTAATATACTTACTAACTGAAGAACCAATAGACTTTAAAATCTTTTTCATCTGGTAATGAAGGAAAGTATGAGTACTTTAATTAATTTGAACTGTTTGAAGAACTTTTAAAGTCTGGTTTGTCGCACTGTTTCTAGAACAATTGATCAGCACTAGTGTACCCAAGAGAAGGAAATAGCAACCCATTAGTGTACCCAAGAGAAGGAAATGGCAACCCACTCCAGTGTTCTTGCCTGGAGAATCCCAGGGACGTTGGAGCCTGGTGGGCTGCCATCTATGGGGTCGCACAGAGTCGGACACGACTAAAGCGACTTAGCAGCAGTGTACCCAAGAGAGCTGATTATGGGTACAGTCAGCTCTTCACAAGAGGTTGCTGGATAAATGTTAAAAAATGGGTTTTTTATATTTGTAAAGGCTTCTGGGAAATATATTTTTGAGAATTTGTTGGACAATATGTTATGGGAGGTGTAGATGCTTTTTAAAATAAAAGTAATCTTCCATTTTAAAAAAACCTAAGCAATCAGAAATCCCTACTAAATTCAACTGTATTGTTTGAGTTTGAATATGTGTTACATACTTCTTCAATCAATAAATAATTTATTAGATGCTGACTATGTGCCAGGCCTTATGGGGATAGAAAATAATTAGTATACATCTCTGAACTCATAGAACTTAATTGTTGTTAGGGCAATACAAGAGAGTATATAATCAATTGCTTGAATGTCTGGTTAGACTGTATCTTCAAAGATGAGAAAGAATAAAATCAGCTACAAGAAAGAGGAGTAGGCTTCACTAAGTAAACTTTCCAATTGAAGCTTAGAGGCCTTACAGGACTTAGATTGGCATTGCAGAAGGGTGAACATTTTAGCATGGGTGAATTTGCCTTTGTCTTTGCTGTGTTTACAGATTTATATTATTTGGGTACTTTTCTTCGAGCTTACATTAACTAAACTTATTAAAAGAAATACCTTTAGAATTTTTTCCCTAGTAAAAATTCAGAAGCTTAGTTTCCTGCATAGAGTGTTTTTTTAACTTATGTAGTATCTTTGTTCCTCTTTTAATGAATAAGAGTAAAAATGACTTGTAAGTTATACCATAAACAGATCATGTAATTGAAGTGAATCCTCAAAATCTAGTTTTCAATTTTATTTAGTAAGTGAAAGATAAAGGAATATCTTTCAAAGCCTTAAAGTTAACAGAGAAGATTTTTTGGTTTGTTTTTGTTTTATTTTTTTAAAACTATCTTTGCCTTCCTGCTACAAATGTAGTACATTTCATATATGGTATTAAGTTTGTTTCAATTCTGCACATAAAAAGAATCTCATAATTATATTATGTAGTTCTTGGCTAATATTTACAGTTTTCTGGACTAAGGTTTGTTATTACTATTCAATATCTAATTTATGTTTTATAGCATTAAAAATATATGTCTGGTAAATGCCAAGATACCCAAAAGTTCGCTATTCATCTTAAAGTTAAAACATTAAAAATTACTGAGGTGTGAATTAAGAGCTCAAAATTAGCTTCAGTTTTAGTTATTTGTATTTAATTAGCCATGATTTCTTTTTACCTAAAGCAAAAGAAAACACTGAAACGAAAGACTACTCTGAAAATCATTCAGTGTAAGAGAAACAAGATTGCTGTGCTCAGTCACTCAGTTGTGTCCGACTCTTTGCAACCCTATGGACTGAGCCTGCCAGGCTCCTCTGTCTATGGAATATTCCAGGCAAGAATACTGGAGTGGGTTGCCATTTCCTATTCCAGGGGATCATCCTGACCCAGAGATCAAACCACATCTCTTGGATCTCCTGCACTGGCAGGCAGATTCTTTACTGTTAGTGTTACCTATTTCAAGGAAATAGTTTCATTTATATCAGATGGTCCAGTACTGTATCCAAGAAACAAAATTTATCTCATATGTGTATATATATATATATATATATCCCTGGAGAAGGGCAAGGCAACCCCCTCCAGTGTTCTTGCCTGGAGAATTCCATGGTTGCAGGAGCCTGGCAAGGGGGCGTAAAGAGTTGGACACAACTGAAGCACATATATATATATATATATATATATATGTTTTTCTAATTTTTGGTGGGGGCATCACTTAAAAAGATGATTTATTAGTTATTATCATTTTTGATAATTTTATATTTAAAATAATTTTTAACACATGACCAGATGAGGATTTAAAAATAATTTTTTTGTTTGGTATTTGAATTTCTTTGCCTTTTACATGGGTACCAGTGTATAAAGTGAATTCTGACTATTTTACTAAAATGCTAGTTTGTTTTGTTGAATTTTGAGGTATACTCTTTCAATAAAGTACAAGATACATTTATTTAAAAATTGAAATGATTTTGATTAATTTTACTTTCAGATTTTTTGAGAATTTTGTAAGAGTCTTCAAAAACTACAGTCAGCTTGGCAAGTTAAAAAATGTCAGCAATCAAATATCTGAGTTCGAGGTTATTGGCCAAATAAACAAATCCCAACTCAAGATGCAGAATTCAATAATATTTTTCAACCAGTGTAGATGCTAACATGCAGATTATTAATTTGTTTCTTATTTCATTCACTTAAATTTATCAAGCATATATACTGTACCAGGCACAAAAGATATAAATGAAAGTGAAACATAAATGGTTGCTGCCGTGGATAAACTCACATTTGGGTGATGGAAGAGGGTAGACTGAAAATGAAAGAAAGTAGAGATAAAAAAATAAATTGGGAGAATGAAGGTAGGCAGTGTAAAAGGCATCAAAAATGTTTTCAGATTCTCTAGTGTGATGACTGTTTTAATAGAATAATGGGCAGAGGGTTGTGTTAGCACATAAGAGGAAATATTAATTTTAACTGAGTAAAGGATTCTCAGCTACTATTTTTATGGATACAATTTGAATGTTTTATTGTTCACCCCATTGTCTTAAGGTCAGCTCAAAGTGTTCTTGCATTTTAAAAATTATGGAGATAGAATTTGCAAAATTTATCCATTTTAAAGTGAACAGTTCAGTGACAGTACATTTACAATGTTGTGCTATACCTATCTAGTTCCAAAACATTTTCACCACCCCAGGATGAAATCCTATGCCTATTTATGCAGTTATTCTCCATTTCTCCCTCTCCTTAGCACCTGGTAGCCACTAGTCTTCTTTCTATCTCTAAAGATTTACCTTTTCTTGATATTTCATTTAAAAGGAGTCATACAATATGTAACCTTTTGTGACTGGCTTTTTTTTTTTTCCACTTAATTTATGTTTTCTAGGCTCATTTATGTTGTAATATGCATTAGTACTTCATGTCTCTTTATGACTGAATAATATTCCATTGTATACATACCACATTTTATTTACATTCTTCCACTGATGAACATTTGGGTTGTGTCCACCTTTTGACTGTTTTGAATAGTGCTTCTGTTATTGACAGAGTAGGATCCTAACTCCCCTTGTACAGATGAAGTTAAGTATTTTGGAGGATGGTGACAATATTTTTGGATCCTCACAGGGATTACTTTCAGATGAGCCTCTTTTAAGGTAGTGTTACTCATACTTCAGAAGACTCTCGAAGACTTCTGATATAGCTCTTTAAGTAGCTATTAGTAAGCTAAAGAACTGGTGCCTTAAATCAAAGGTACTAAACTTCTTGATCTTCCCAGAAATGGATGTCTCCAAAACAGAAATTTAAAACACAAGAAAATAGAAGCAAATATTCTGTTAGCCTTTAGAGGAATGACATTATTATGTAGCTTTTAGAAAACTCTACACTTGGAAGAGAATGAGAGTGAAAAAGGCAAATAACATGTTATTATACTTATTAAAATAATTTTGGCCTTGTAGATCTCTCAAATGGTATTAGGGACCCACATAGGTTCATGACCATACTTTGAGAACTGCTGCCCTAAATTACAGTCTATCCAGGGACCTCAAATATTAATGCTGACAATATAAATTTTAAAGTTTTTTTTTAAATTAAATATGTATTGTCTTAATCAGGCATTGATCTAAGTGCTGGGGATATACCAATGTAGGAGATGGACAAAGTCCCTTTCCTCATGAGTTTTGAGTTCTAGTCAGTTGATCTGGCAACTGAATGAAGTCATGAGTTTTCTATTTGCCTAAGCTAAATCCTTACATTCATATCTCAGGATTTGTCAGGGCGTGTGTGTGGCTGTTTATTTACAGCAGGTGAGGTAGTACAGCTGCACTTGTTGACAGAAGTTCAGACTAGTAGACAGACCATGGTGCCCCAAGTGAATGGAGAGCAGTACTCAGTTGCAGCCCAGACAGCATGATTTTTTATTTCACTGTTTTTAAGACACCTGTGTCTTTTCCCTTCCTCACTTTCTCCCTCCCTTCCTCTCCGGCTCCTTGTTTCCCTTCCTCTTTGTCTCCCTCTCTCCCTTATTATCCTCTTTATTTTTTCTTCCTTCCTTTCCTTCCTCCCTCTCTTCTTCCTTCTTTCTTTCCACTTTTAGGTTGTGAGGAGACCATTTCCTCAGATCACCTCTCTTACCATCCTCCTTCCCTGGAAAAATTATAGCTTCATTCTTCCCTGGTAGCTCAGAGGTTAAAGCGTCTGCCTGCAATGTGGGAGACCCGGGTTCGATCCCTGGGTTGGGAAGATTCCCCTGGAGAAGGAAATGGCAACCCACTCCAGTATTCTTGCCTGGAGAATCCCATGGATGGATCAAGAATATATATAATAAATATATAGAATAAAGAATATGTGTGTTATATATAGAATAAAGATACATGTATAATAAATGTAGAATATATAAAGAATACATACATATGTGTAATACCAAGCACCTGCTATGTTTCAGGCACAATGCTTGGTACTACCAGTAACACTGGCAGTTGCATTTGAAACCCTCTGGTCTTAGAGCAAGTTGGAATATTTTATAGTGTAATGGCTTAAAGAGTCACTCTAAGGCATGCACTGTAGAGCTTACATAACCCTAACTATTCTGGTTTCCAGTTTTAATGGGTCTTAACAGTTCCTTTGTGTGAATTCACCACAACACTCAAGAATGGATTGGCTTTGAAAATATAAAATATAAAATAATATAAGTAGACTTCCTTTGTGTTTTTTGAGCTCTTAAGTGTAGTCTTACATTAGGCATCAAAATATGCTAATTATAGCTGTAGTCTGAAACTTTTTTCCTTGACCCAAAAAAAGGCAAAATAAATTAAACCTCAAATTCAAACTTTTGCTTTAATTAAAATAAGCTTTATAGGCATGTGTTTTAATGGTGCATTGGTAGCCTGGGAAAATTAGGAATTCAAAAATAAATATTGCCAGCATTCCTTAGACTTCTAAGTAATAGCAACAAATATGGTGAAAATTACAGTTTAGGAAAGATGAGAGTATAATAAAATTAGTAAGGGATGAAAAGCACAGCAAGTAAACAGAGAGGTAGGGGTAAAGTGATTTTATTTATTTAAAAGATAGAAAGCTTTTAAATAAATAAAATTTTTGTGTTTTGATTTTGCTACTTAACGATCTGTATCTCACTTGCTACAATCACAAATTCCAACTGTGAATAATGGTAACTATTGAATGGGTATAAGTGGTGTATTGACTGCTCTTTTCAGTCTGTAACACACCTTCCTTGTTGGCACCAAAGAGCAATGAATGAAGCATTTTATTAAAAGTGAGACTTGTGGTTCTAATCAAAGGTCACTGGTTGGCTCTCACTTTTCAGTTTCAGATTTGTCTGTTTGATCAGGGGGCAGCAACGAAATTATTATGACAAAGACTTTGTACTAGGCTGTATCTGTCTGTTGAAACTTGAAAGTCTTTGGAACCGTGATGCTGACAGCATGTGAACACTGCAGGAATGTGCAAGCTGTGTAAGGTCTTAAAGAAACTTTTAAGTATCATCTTCCTTTTGTGTTGTTTGAAAGAATTTCAGATACTATTAAGGTACTAGTGAAAAGGTGTTTTATTGATTAAAGAAGATTTTTTTTTCTAGCAAATATGCATTAAGACAGTCTTCCCATTACTTTTTCTGCTCAGTCCCTGCCTTTTACAGCAAGTTCATTAACATGTAGATATGCAGTGATTGAAGTCAGACCGCTTTTTACAGTGGAGTTGTCTTGATATAATGAGCTCCTCTTTAATGTTCAAAAAATTGTTGTTACTTTCTAAAGGGAGTTGTTTGTGAATTTCATTAAATTTAATCTCCTCTTCAAACAATTTCAGCATTGTTCAGTTTACTACAATTAAAATGCTTTCTGATGCTAAAAAATCACTTTTTACAGATGTATCACAAATGTAAGCACTCTGAGAGGGGCTTTGTTTTTTACTTTGAAAGAAAAGCTGCTATTTAGCTGAGAATTTTCATTTTTTAAATTGGAGCTCCATATGGAAAATCAGAAGTGGGTACACTTACTGTATTGCTAAACAGGCTAGTTTGCTCATGAGGGTTAGGTTTCACAACTAGTTCATTCAATCCCTGGACTAAAGCATTGGTCTAATCATAGTTGAAAAACAAGGGCCGTAACCTTGCCTTCTCAGTTTATTATGGTATAACCCCTTCATCTTTAGAATGCCGAAGTCTTGAGAAAGAACAGATATAGTGAAGTTAGGTTTCTGCTTTGGACAGTTCTCAAAGTGGCATATCAGAAACCAGACTAAATTCTCAATTGCAAACCAGCAATTGTAGTTCATGGTGAATAGCTTCATTCTTTGTAAATTATCCTTTCTACTTGGACAAGCACAATTTCCCTCTAGTCTATAGGACTATGATATGGAATGAGAGCAATCCATGGCATTTCTTGAAGACTGACACAGAAAGAGGTAGAATGTCTTTCTAGAGAATATTTAAGAAGAGGAAGATTTAAAAATTCCCAGGCAGTGACAAGGAAATTTTTTCAGGTGAATCCCAGGAAGGTTGGCTTGTGAAGGCCAGAGGCTGGAGAGTTGAGGGTAAATTATTTGATTTCTTAACATTTTGGCCAGCCAGCAGCATTTATAGAGCTATATGAGTCCTACTATGAACATTGCTCAGGAGGACGTTTTTCCAGGATGTTTTTTTCTTGCTTTAGTTTTTAGAAGTCATTAGCATAATGCTGAAACTTCTAGTGAAGTCAGGAATATACTCAGAGATTCTTGATAGTTGGCATTGCATAGAAAAGATATTTTAAACGATTGGCTAATTCTTGAGATTATGTTTCGACTTCTTAAGGACATAGCCAGCAGCTAGACCTTAACAGGGGTCTTTAGCAGACTGAGATAATCACATCACTAAGTGAGACTTTATAGCTATGTGATGTAGTTATAAAATAAAAGGGCTTAATCAGATATTTTTATTATCCAAAAGATAATAAGACACTGTCATCTGAAAAAGGCACAATTTTTGTTTTGTATAAGGCATGAAATACTTCCATAGCCTTGTGGGTGCTAATAATAATATTACTGATATATATCACTGATATATAATGATAGTATCATAATAATAATAATATCAAATTATCATTTACAGTTATAAATGACAGTGCTAATATTATAATTTGAAATTATAAAGGTAGCATTTTCAGATGAGAAATAAGGACGATTTTCCAGTATATAAAGAGAAATTTGATAAAGATGAAATTTTATGAAAACTATAGTTATATTTACAGGTGTCTTCAGTGTATTTAACAAGACTAACTGGAAACAGTACATCCTGAGGATTCTGAAGCTTGGAAGATATTTAATTGACATTGTAAAAGGAAAGTTATGTGTGGCAATCATGTTAGTGGTATATAAGAATAGTGAAAAGTTGGAGAATAAAGTCAGAAATTCCTGGTCTTAGAAGCACTCATAGCTGAAGCCTATGAATTTGTTTATCTATAGGATAAAATTTGTAAGCATTCATATATTTTATGAATTAACTTCCTGTGCTTTTTATTGTATACAAAAGGCAATGAAACAAAGTGCAAGAACAATAATGTTTAAATATTAGCAGCAATTTGAATGACAGTAAGTTTATGATTAGGATAAAATGTTATTTGCTGAAAGCAAAGCCATATTACAGGGCTTGATAGTGGATACTTTAATCTGAAATGTTAAGTATATTAATCAACAGAAAATGTTAGAGATGCTTGTCCTAGATTACTAATGAATGTTTTTATGGTCATTTTTGCACGTGATTTTGTGGTTGTATTTGAGCCAAACCTTTAAAGAGGATGGCATAGTTACTCTTTGTTTTTATATTTGGACCAAGAGATGTAGTTGAAATACTCCTTTTTTATGGGAGGCAATTTGAAAAATATGATGTACTCTGAGAAAAAATGAGTCAAAGTGGCATTGAAGGTAGTTTTTAGAATATCTAGCTACTTGGTATATTTTTCAGCTGTAGTTCCATTTATTTCAGTCAGGTTTAACCAATGGCTGGAGAGTGTTGTTGATTTGAGTATGGGCAATTTCAGTGCTTTTGACTTTTTTTTTTCATTTTTATACTATGACTATGATGAATCTCTGATAATTATGACTGAATAATATCCTCAGCCATTCTGGCTATTTGAACCTATTACTAAATAATCTGTTTCCAATGATGATTATATATTCATTTAACGACCTTTTGTTAGATGCTTGAGGTATAAGGTACTGTAGAATATAATTAACAGCGATGATATTCCTTTGTGTATATTCTCATTTTGAAGCAAACATAATAAAAATTTGATTCATTTTTATTTTACATAAAAGTATAAATGTAAAAAACATGGAAGTACTATATCAATTTTTTCTGATTAAGATATCATGATCAGAATCTTGAGAAGGAGACATGTATATTAAAAAGCCCATCTGGATATAGAATTAGTGAAATACATTGTTGAATTATTGGTAAATATAAATTTATTTGTAATTTTTCTTAGCTAGTCAGGATCACATGGTGGAAGGTACTTTGTTTATTAATATGTTCATTATATCTCCACTTTTAAAAGTGATTTAACTTTCAGATATGAAAAATTCTGGCAAAGTTTTTTATGTTTAAGACTATATGTAATAATAATGACATTATATTTTATTTAAGAAAAACATCTAACTGCTTAAATTATCCATCCTACCTGAGCAAAAATAATTTAAGAAAAGAAATAATTATAGTTATCTTGGTTGATGATCAGCTAATTAGTAGTAATTTAAATTCAATAAATGCACACACTGGCAGATTATATGAGTTTTCATAGCATTGTCATTTTTTTAATGTGTAAGTTAAAAAATTATTTTCTTTTGAAGATTGTTGAATTTTTAAAATGTTATTGGTAACATGGATTCTGTTTGTTTGTTTATTTATATATTTATTTTTAGTTGTGGAATTTTGCAAATTATCCTGCTAGCTAGTATGTGGTTAAGATTGAGATGTTTTCCATTTTTAGATATTTCCATGTGAAACGTTCAGAGAAGTAATCCTGCACATCTTTTAAGCAGTCAGTGACCTTATCTTTTGCCAAAATCAAATGACATTCAATACTGATACTATGGAGAGAGAAATCAAAATAGACACCTAATTATAATTACTTTCCCCCCATCATTATATCACTACGTGCAGAACAACTGATTTTTTAAGAGATCACACAACTGCTGAATTTGGCAGGTACAAAAGGTTTTTTTCTTTGCTTTTCTCACCCTCCCCCTTCCTGCATTCATCACATGTAGGTTTATTGGAACAGTTCAGACTGACCTCTTTCTTGAAAGATTTAGTTTGAATTTTAATAGTTTATAGGAAGTAGAAGTGCAAAGGAAAGTTAATATGTTTATGACTGCTTCATATTTTCAGAAATCCTTAACATTTACGGTACAGTTCAGTTGTTAATAAGGATAGTTTTGGTTAATCCTGTGAAAATGACCTTAAAGCTTTAGACCATATACTATATGCAGTTAGCTTCCAGAGTTACTGCTTTTGGAACAAAATCCAACTGTGAGTAACATAAAGGCAGGGACTACAACTTCTTAACTTTTCTAACCTAGTACATAGCACTGTTGTTGCTGTGTATGTGGTTGTTATTTGGTTGCTAAGTCATGTCTGACTCTTTGAGACCCCATGGATTGCAGCATGCCAGGCTCCTCTCTCCTCCATTATCTCCCACAGTTTTCTCAAATTTATGTCCATTGAGTCAGTGATGCTATCTAACCATCTTATCCTCGCCTGCCCCCTTCTCCTTTTGCCTTCAGTCTTTCCCAGAATCAGAGTCTTTTCCAATGAGTCAGCTCTTCACATCAGGTGACCAAATTACTGGAGCTTCAGCTTCAGCATTAGTTCTTCCAATGAATATTCAGGGTTGATTTCCTTTAGGATTGACTGTTTTGATCTCCTTGCAGTCCAGAGGACTCTCAAGTGTCTTCTCCAGCACCACAATTCAAAAGCATGAATTCTTCAGTTATCAGCCTTCTTTATGGTCTCTCACATCCATACATGACTACTGGAAAAACCATAGCTTTGACTACACGGACCTTTGTCAGCAAAATGATATCCCTGCTTTTTAATACTGTGTCTGGTAGATATTCAATAGTTCCTGAAAGAGCAAAGGAAGATAGGATGTGAAGGAAGAAGGAAGGAGAAAAAAGCCCTAGATTGACTGGACAGAGTGATAAATCCCATGTTATCCTGGTGTGTGTGTGTGTGTGTGTGTGTGTGTGTGTTTGGTTGATGCATTGCTCTCCCAGACTGAAAACTAACAGGGGTATGATATTTACACTGAGCATTAACATGGTATAATTTTGAGAAACTTGTCATTGCAGGGGTTTGAGTACTTTTATTTGCTGCTAGTTCACAGTGGCTCAATTCTTTTTCTTCCTTTTGGATAGTATTGGGACTAATATGTGTAGGGTTGCATATGACATTTCACAGGAAACTTTGATGATGACTATCATTATACTTATTGTCTCTTATCGTAAACTACAGAGACAAAACTACCCTGTGACCAATTCTGTTTTGAATGGGATGCGTACCACCTCACTCAGCCTTGTTTACCACACTGAGACAGTTCAAATACTCTGTAACACATGTATTATATTTAAGAATCAAAGATATCTGCTCATTAGTCCATTGACAGAAAGTGGTTTGTTACTTATTTTTTAGATAAGATCCTTGATGAAATGGTGTTAGAATTTAGGACAAGTAAAGGACCTGAATAACAGAGTCCATCCTTCTGTTGTAAGTCAGCAATGAAACTTGACTATCTTGTCTTTATGAATTTGCCATTTTATTTGCTGTTAATTTTATCCTGACTCTGTTCTGAGTTAGAGGCACCAGTTTATAGCTGAAAATTTTCTCATCATGGAAAAGGAAATAGTCATTCAAGTTTGAGAGGCACAAAGAGTCCCATACAGGATAAACCCAAGGAGAAACATGCCAAGACACATACTAATCAAACTAACAAAGACTGAACACAAAGAAAGAATATTAAAGGCAGCAAGGGAGAAACAAGAAGTAACATACAAGGGAAACCCCATATGCTTAACAGATGATCTTTCAGCAGAAGCTCTGCAGGCCAGAAGGGAATGGCAGGATATATTTAAAGTACTGAAAAGAAAAAATCTACAACTAAGATTACTGTACCTGGGAAGGATCTCATTCAGAATTGATGGAGAAATAAAAAGCTTTTCAGACAAGCAAAAGTTAAGAGAATTCACTACCAAAAAACTAGGTTTACAACAAATATTAAATGGACCTATATAGTCAAGAAATACAAGAGAAGAAAAAAGATCTACAAAATCAGCCCCAAACAATTAAGAAAATGGCAATAGGAATATATATATCAATAATTACTTTAAATGTAAATGGATTAAATGCTCCAAGCGAAAGACACAGACTGGCTGAATGGATGCAAAAACAAGATTCATATATATGCTGTCTACAAGAAACCCACTTCAGACCTCAAGACACATATAGACTGAAAGTGAGAGGAGGGAAAAATATATTCCATGCAAATAGGAAGCAAAAGAAAGCTGGAGTAGCAATCTTCATATCAGACAAAATAGACCTTAAAGACAATTACAAGAGATAAGGAAGGACACTACATAATTATCAAGGGATCAATCCAAGAGGAGGACACAACAATTGTAAATATCTATGCACCCAACATAGGAGCACCTCAATACATAAGACACACACTAACAGACATAAAAGGAGAAGTTGACAATGACACAAAAATAGTAGGAGACTTTAACACCCCACTCACACCAATGGACAGATCATCAAAACAGAAAATTAATAAGGAAACACAAGTCTTAAATGATAATTAGATAAGATGGATCTCATTGATATCTTCAGGACATTCCATCCAACTGCAGAAGAATACACCTTCTTCTCAAGTGCATATGGACCATTCTTCAGGATAGACCACATCTTGGGTCACAAATCAAACCTCAGTAAATTTAAGAAAATTGAAATCGTATCAAGCATCTTCTCCAACCACAATGCTATGAGACAAGATATCAATTACAAGAAAAAAACTATAAGAAACACAAACATATGGAGATTAAACAACACATTTAAAAATAACCAACAGGTTACTGAAAAAATCAAAAGGGAAATAAAAAAATTTCTAGAAACAAATGACAATGAAAACATGACACCTCAAAACCTATGGGATGCAGCAAAAGCAGTTCTAAGAGGGAAGTTTATAGTAATACAACCGTACCTCAAGAAACAAGAAAAACATTAAATAGACAAACTAACTTTACACCTAAAACAATTGGAAAAAGAGGAACCAAAAAACCTCACAGTTAGTAGAAGAAAATAAATCATGAAGATCTGAGCAGAAATAAATCAAAAAGAAATGAAGAAACAATAGTAAAGATTAATAAAACTAAAAGCTGGTTCTTTGAGAAGATAAACAAAATTGACAAACCTTTAGCCAGACTCATCAGGAAAAAGAGAGAAGAATAAAATCAACAAAATTAGAAATGAAAAAGAGGTTACAACAGACAATGCAGAAACACAAAAGATTATAAGAGACTTTTATGAACAACTATATGGCAATAAAATGGATAACCTGGAAGAAATAGACAGATTCTTAGGAAAGTTCAATTTTCCCAGACTGAACCAGGAAGAAATAGAAATCATGAACAGCCCAATAACAAGCACTGAAATTGAAGCTGTGACCAAAAATCTCCCAAAAACAAAAGCCCTGGACTGGATGGCTTTACAGGAGAATTCTATCAAGCATTTAAAGAAGAGCTAATGCCTATCCTTCTAAAACTCTTTCAAAAAATTGCAGAGGAAGGAACACTTCCAAACTCATTCTCCAAGGCCACAATCACCTTGATACCAAAACCAGACAAAGACAACAGAGAAAAAGAAAACTACAGGCCAATATCACTGATGAACATAGATGCAAAAATCCTCAACAAAATTTGAACAAACAGAATTCAGTAACACATCAAAAAGCTCATACACCATGATCAAATTGGGTTTATTCCAGGAATGCAAGGATTCTTCAATATATGCAAATCAATCAATGTGATACACTATATTAACAAATGAAAGATAAAAGCCATATGATCATCTCAATAGATGAAGGAAAAGCCTTTAACAAAATTCAGCATCCATTTATGATTAAAAATCTTCAAAAAATGGGCATAGGAAGAACCTACCTCAACATAGTAAAGGCCATATATGATAAGCCTATCAGTTCAGTTCAGTTCAGTTCAGTCACTCAGTCGTGTCCGACTCTTTGCAACCCCATGAATCGCAGCATGCCAGGCCTCCCTGTCCATCACCATATCCCGGAGTTCACTCAGACTCACGTCCATCAAGTCCATGATGCCATCCAGCCATCTCATCCTTGGTAGTCCCCTTCTCCTCCTGCCCCCAATCCCTCCTCGCACCAGAGTCTTTTCCAATGAGCCAACTCTTCGCATGAGGTGGCCAAAATACTGGAGTTTCAGCTTTAGCATCATTCCTTCCAAAGAAATCCCAGGGTTGATCTCCTTCAGAATGGACTGGTTGGATCTCCTTGCAGTCCAAGGGACTCTCAAGAGTCTTCTCCAACACCACAGTTCAAAAGCATCAATTCTTCAGCACTCGGCCTTCTTCACAGTCCAACTCTCACATCCATACATGACCACAAGAAAAACCATAGCCTTGACTAGATGGACCATAGTCAGCAAAGTAATGCCTCTGCTTTTGAATATACTATCTAAGTTGGTCATAACTTTTCTTCCAAGGAGTAAGCGTCTTTTAATTTCATGGCTGCAGTCACCATCTGCAGTGATTTTGGAACCCCCCAAAATAAAGTCTGACACTGTTTCCACTGTTTCCCCATCTATTTGCCATGAAGTGATGGGACCAGATGCCATGATCTTAGTTTTCTGACTGTTGAGCTTTAAGCCAACTTTTCCCCTCTCCTCTTTCACTTTCATCAAGAGGCTTTTAGTTCCTCTTCACTTTCTGCCATAAGGGTGGTGTCATCTGCATATCTGAGGTTATTGATATTTCTCCTGGCATCTTGATTCCAGCTTGTACTTCTTCCAGAACAGCGTTTCTCATGATGTACTCTGCATAGAAGTTAAATAAGCAGGGTGACAATATACAGCCTTGACATACTCCTTTTCCTATTTGGAACCAGTCTGTTGTTCCATGTCCAGTTCTAACTGCTGCTTCCTGACCTGCATATAGGTTTCTCAAGAGGCAGGTCAGGTGGTCTGTATTCCCATCTCTTTCAGAATTTTCCACAGTTTATTGTGATCCACACAGTCAAAGGCTTTGGCATAGTCAATAAACAGAAATAGATGTTTTTCTGAAACTCTCTTGCTTTTTCGATGATCCAGCGGGTGTTGGCAGTTTGATCTCTGGTTCCTCTGCCTTTACTAAAACCAGCTTAAACATCTGGAAGTTCATGGTTCACATATTGCTGAAGCCTGGCTTGGAGAATTTTGAGCATTACTTTACTAGCAGTGAGATGAATCCAATTGTGCGGTAGTTTGAGCAATCTTTGGCATTGCCTTTCTTTGGAATTGGAATGGAAACTGACCTTTTCCAGTCCTGTGGTCACGGCTGAGTTTTCCAAATTTGCTGGCATATTGAGTGCAGCACTTTCACAGCATCATCTTTCAGGATTTGAAACAGCTCAACTGGAATTCCATCACCTCCACTAGCTTTGTTCGTAGTGATGCTTTCTAAGGCCCACTTGACTTCACATTCCAAGATGTCTGGCTCTAGATTAATGATCACATCATCATGATTATCTGGGTTGTGAAGATCTTTTTTGTACAGTTCTTCTGTGTATTCTTGCCACCTCTTAATATCTTCTGCTTCTGTTAGATCCATACCATTTCTGTCCTTTATTGAGTCCATCTTTGCATGAAATGTTCCCTTGGTATCTCTAATTTTCTTGAAGAGATCTCTAGTCTTTCCCATTCTGTTGTTTTCCTCTATTTCTTTACATTGATCACTGAAGAAGGCTTTATTATCTCTTCTTGCTATTCTTTGCAACTCTGCATTCAGATGCTCATATCTTTCCTTTTCTCCTTTGCTTTTCACCTCTCTTCTTTTCACAGCTATATGTAAGGCCTCCCCAGACAACCATTTTGCTTTTTTGCATTTCTTTTCCATGGGGATGGTCTTGATCCCTGTCTCCTGTACAGTGTCACGAACCTCAGTCCATAGTTCATCAGGCACTCTATCTATCAGATCTAGGCCCTTAAATCTATTTCTCACTTCCACTGTATAATCATAAGGGATTTGATTTAGGTCATACCTGAATGGTCTAGTGGTTTTCCTTACTTTCTTCAATTTGAGTCTGAATTTGGTAATAAGGAGTTCATGATCTGAGCCACAGTCAGCTCCTGGTCTTGTTTTTGTTGACTGTATAGAGCTTCTCCACCTTTGGCTGCAAAGAATATAATCAGTCTGATTTCGGTGTTGACCATCTGGTGATGTCCATGTGTAGAGTCTTCTCGTGTTGTTGGAAGAGGGTGTTTGCTTTGACCAGTGCATTTTCTTGGCAAAACTCTATTAGTCTTTGCCTTGCTTCATTCTGCATTCCCAGGCCAAATTTGCCAAACATTATTCTCAATGGTGAAAAACTGAAAGCATTCCTAAAAAGATCAGTAATAAGACAAGGGTGTCCACTTTCATCACTATTATTCAACATAGTTCTGGAAGTCCTAGCTACAGTAATCACAGAAGAAAAAGCAATAAAAGGAATCCAGAAGGGAAAAGAAGAAGTAAAGATCTCACTGTTTGCAGATAACATTATACTGTACATAGAAAACCCTAAGGATAGTATCAGAAAATTACTAGAGCTAATCAGTGAATTTAGCAAAGTTGCAAGATACAAAATCAATACACAGAAATAACTTGCATTTCTATATACCAACAATGAAAAATAAGAAAGAGGAAATTAAGGAATCAATCCCATTCACCACTGCAACAGAAAGAATTAAATATCTAGGAATAAATTTACCTATGGGGACAATAGAACTATACATAGAAAATTATAAGACACTAATGAAAGAAATCAAAGATGACATAAACAGATAGAGAGATATTCCATGTTCCTGGGTAGGAAGAATCAATATTGTGAAAATGACTATACTACCAAACGCAATCTACAGATTCAGTGCAATCCCTATCAAATTTCCAATGGCAGTTTTCACAGAACTAGAACAAAAAAATTCACAATTCTTGGAAACACAAAAGACCTCAAGTAGCCAAAGCAATCCTGAGAAAGAAGAATGGAGCTGGAGGAATTAACCTTCCTGACTTCAGATTATACTACAAAGCTACAGTAATCAAGACAGTATGGTACTGGCACAAAAACAGAAATATAGACCAATGGAACAAGATAGAAAGCCCAGAAATAAACCCATGCACCTATGGGTATCTTATTTTTGACAAAGGAGGCAAGAATATACAATGGGGCAAAACCATTCAATAAATGGTGCTGGGAAAACTGGACAGCTACATGTGAAAGAAAGAAATCAGGCCACTTCCTAACACCATACACAAAGATAAACTCAAAATGGATTAATGACCTAAATGTAAGATCAGAAACTGTAAAACTCTTAAAGGAATACATAGGCACAACACTCGATGACATAAATCAAAGCAAGATCCTCTATGACCCACCTCCTAGAGTAATGGAAATAGAAACAAAAGTAAACAAGTGGGACCTGATTAAACTTAAAAGTTTTTGCACAGCAAAGGAAACTATAAGCAATGTGAAAAGACAGCCCTCAGAATGGGTGAAAATAATAGCAAATGAAACTGACAAAGGATTAATTTCCAAAGTATACAAGCAACTCATACAACTCAATGCCAGAAAAACAAACAACCCAATCAGTTCAGTTCAGTCGCTCAGTTGTGTCCATCTCTTTGTGACCCCATGAACCACAGCACCCCAGGGCTCCATCACCAACTCCCAGAGTCCACCCAAACCCATGTCCATTGAGTTGGTGATGCCATCCAACCATCTCATCCTCTGTCGTCCCCTTCTCCTCCTGCCCTCAATCTTTCCCAGCATCAGGGTCTTTTCCAATGAGTCAGCTCTTCACAACAGGTGGCCAGAGTATTGGAGCTTCAGCTTCAACATCAGTCCTTCCAGTGAACACCCAGGACTGATCTCCTTTAGGATTGAGTGGTTGGATCTCCTTGCAGTCCAAGGGACTCTCAAGAGTCTTCTCCAACACCACAGTTCAAAAGCATCAATTCTTCAGTGCTCAGCTTTCTTCACAGTCCAACTCTCACATCCATACATGACCACTGGAAAAACCATAGCCTTGACTAGATGGACCTTTGTTGGCAAAGTAATGTCTCTGCTTTTTAATATGCTATCTAGGTTGGTCATCACTTTTCTTCCAAGAAGTATGCATCTTTTAATTTCATGGCTGCAATCACCATCTGCAGTGATTTTGGAGCCCAGAAAAATAAAGTCAGCCACTGTTTCCACTGTTTCCCCATCTATTTGCCATAAAGTGATGGGATTGAATGCTATGGTCTTAGTTTTCTGAATGTTGAGCTTTAAGCCAACGTTTTCACACTCCTCTTTCACTTTCATCAACAGGCTCTTTCGTTCTTCTTTACTTTCTCTTATAAGGCTGGTGTCATCTGCATATCTGGGGTTATTGATATTTCTCCTGGCAATCTTGATTCCAGCTTGTGCAATAAATGGGAAAAAAGACCTAAACAGACATTTCTCCAAAGAAGACATACAGATGGCTAACAAACACATGAAAAAATGCTCAACATCACTCAGTATTCAGTTCAGTTCAGTTCAGTTCAGTCGCTCAGTCGTGTCTGACTCTTTGCTACCCCATGAGTGGCAGCATGCCAGGCCTCCCTGTCCATGACCAACTCCCGGAGTTCACTCAGACACACATCCATTGAGTCAGTGATGCCATCCAGCCATCTCATCCTCTGTCGTCCCCTTCTTCTCCTGCCCCCAATCCCTCCCAGCATCAAAGTCTTTTCCAATGAGTCAACTCTTTGCATGAGATGGCCAAAGTACTGGAGTTTCAGCTTTAGCATCATTCCTTCCAAAGAAATCCCAGGGTTGATCTCCTTTAGAATGGACTGGTTGGATCTCCTTGCAGTCCAAGGGACTCTCAAGAGTCTTCTCCAACACCACAGTTCAAAAGCATCAATTCTTCAGTGCTCAGCATTCTTCACAGTCCAACTCATTATTAGAGAAATGCAAATCAAAGTTACAATGCGATATTACCTCACACCAGTCAGAATGGCCATCATCAAAATGTCTACAAACAATAAATGCTGGAGAGGATGTGGAGTAAAGGGAATGCTCTTGCACTATTGGTGGGAATGTAAACTGATACAGCCACTACCGAAGATGGTATAGAGATTCCTTAAAAAACTAGGAACGAAACCACCATATGACTGAGAAATCCCACTTCTAGGTATATACCCTGAGGAAACCAAAATTGAAAAAGACACATGTAATCCCATTGTTCATTGCAGCACTATTTACCATAGCTAGAACATGGAAACCACATAGATGCCCATCGACAGATGAATGGATAAAGACGTAGTGGTACATATACACAATGGAATATTACTCATCCATAAAAATGAACATATTTGAGTTAATTCTGATGAGATGGATGAATGTAGAACATTATACAGAATGAAGGGACTCAGAAAGAGAAATATAAATATCATATTCTAACACATATGTATTGAATCTAGAAAAATGGTACTGAAGAATTTATTTACAGGGTGACAATGGAGAAACAGATGTAGAGAATAGACTTATGGACATGGGGAAAGGGGAGGAGAGGGTGAGATGTATGGAGAGAGAACATGGAAACTTACATTACCATATGTAAAATAGATAGCCAACAGGAATTTGCTGTATGGCTCAGGAAACTCAAACAGGGGCTCTGTATCAATCTAGAATGGTGGGATGGGGCAGAAGAAGGGAGAGAGGTTCATAAAGGAGGGGATATATGTATGCCTATGGCTGATTCATGTCGAGATTTGACAGAAAACAACAAAATTCTGTAAAGCATTTGTCCTTCAATGAAAAAATAAATCAATAAAAAATAAAGTACAGATTTTTAATCCTTTTGTTTACACTGCTACTAAATAATTGTTATTTTTATTATGAAATATAATAATTATTGTGTAAAATGATCCCCATTCATATAGTTTTAGTTCTCAAATAATTTTATATCAAATATTTTTATTTTCTTCTAAATAGTGAAAGTGAAAGTCATGGACTTTTCATAGTTGGACTCAGTCATGTCCAACTCTTTGTGACCCCATGGACTATACAATCCTTGGAATTTTCTAGGCCAGAATACTGCAGTAGGTAGCCTTTCCCTTCTCCAGGGGATCTTCCCAATCCAGGGATCGAACTCAGGTCTTCCTCATTGCAGGCAGATTCTTTACCAGCTGAGTGACAAGGGAAGCCCAAGAATACTGCAATGGGTAGCCTATCCCTTCTCCAGCAGATCTTCCTGACCCAGGAACTGAACTAAGATCTCCTGAATTGCAGGTGGATTCTTTACCAACAGAGCTCTAGGTATTATAATGTGACATACTAATTTCCAGTTTTCTAATTGTGTCATAGTCCTATGATGTTTGGGCTTCCCTGGTGACTCAGTGGTAAAGAATCTGTCTGCCAATGCAGGAGACTCAGGTTTGATCCCTGGGTTGGGAAGATCCCCTGGAGAAGGAAATGGCTACCCAACTCCAGTATTCTTGCCTGGGAAGTCCGATAGACAGAGGGGCATAGTGGGCTATAGTCCATGGAGTCACAAAGAGTTAGACATGGCTTAGCAACTAAACAACAAAACAACTTATGATTTTACAAAATCACTTTTACTTAGGTGTGTCAGTCCAGAGTAGGCTATAATTGTTTATAGCACAGGGGATCTCATTCTGAAATTTTAGATTTTAATTTATAACTTTTAGGAATACTATATAAAGCTTTTTATTTTTTAAGGAAAAAAAAAACTGGTTTTCTGAGAGACCTGAACCTCACTCTTCTGTAACTCCCCAAACTGGGCTACATAAAACACGTTTCTTCATAAAATGCATGGATAGCAACATCGTGTTACTAAATGTTTAGAAAAAATACTTTTGTTCGTGGAAGGCATTAATCATTGTTGTATGTATAAATGTTTGACTCAATTTTATTGATTTGACCAGACTAGTAAATTCCCAAGTATAAATAGATAAAACCAGGCTTCCACACTGTCTTATAGAGTGAGATGTATTTTGATTGCATGCCTTTTTTGGGGGGAGAGAGCAGTAAGTACTTTGTAAATTACATAAATTTCACTTTTGGTCTGGGGAGTTTTCATCCCACAGTTAAGTTTTTGCAGTGAACTTCGTTTGTAAAATGTCAGTTATGATCATGTATTTCCTGTTTTTATTTTAGCTCAATGGATTTTATGATTAAAGAGATTTTTAAGAGCATATAAATATCTTTTTTACTTATAATTTGTTGAAAAGTACTAATTTATTTTGGGACCATGTATTATATATTAAAGTTTTCAGTACTGGAGAAAGTTTTAGGTGTCACTGCAATGATTTTTCTCTGCATATAATATTCAAGTGTCAGTGAAATATGCAAAATTGGGAAAATAAAAGTTATAGCTTATAGGTATGTAAGAAAATGTACACTATACATGATTAAAATGGACTAGAATATTTATAGAAAACACTTTGAATTGTTAACTGTGAAATGCATAAAACATACTCTATATGATCAGTTTGGTTTTGAATAAATTTCTCATGTTAAAATTATTTTTGTGATATTGCTTCCAGTTTAACCCCATATTTATAATTATGGCATATATGGCAAATAGGAGACTGTTACTTGGTATGAGTCTATCTTAAAGTGGGCTACTTAAAGAAAAAAAGTAGATTACTTGTAGATGGCACATAGTTGGGTCTTAGTTTTTATTCAATTTGAACATTGCTTTTCATTTAGCATGCTTAGACCATTTATATTTAATGTAATTATCTATATGGTTGGGTTTCATTATTTTTAAAAATATTCTATTTATAGAGTATTTAAAAAATGATTCAAGAAAGATTCCATTTTATCTCCACTGTTATCTAATTAGCTGTAATTTTTTTTCTATTAATGATTGTTCTAAGGTTTACTATATATATCTCTTTTTGTTGTTTGAAAGCTTGACTTGTTACTTTTAGTTGCGTCTGCATCACAGAAAAAAGATGTTATTGCTATACCTCAGGCATATTGTTGGGGTTTGGTAGGAAAGACTTCTGGGCTGCAAGATGTGTGAAGATCTTAATTATGTCTTCTCTCAAGCCTGTCTATAAGCAGTCCATAAAGACACCACTATGATCACAGTAATAGAAACTAACATTCTGGAGATCCCACTTAAAATTTTTTGTCATTACTTTTTCTTATAATACTAAAAATACTGATAAAATACAAGCAGCATGAAAATTTGGCCCCAAAGTGCCACCAAAAGAACTCTGGCAGTGGGGAGTTATGGTCGGTGAGCTAGACTCTGTGGGCAACACTACATTCCCTCTGGCCGGGGATTAGGACACCTTCTCCCCTACACTTTCTGCAAGTGAGGAGGGCATCAGGGCTTACAGTGCAGACCTGGCCTAGGGTGCACAGTCATTCCCCAAGTACGCTTCTCATGGAGGCCATTATTTCCAGTGGTGCCAAAAATATGTACCTTTCTAGGAGGGCACAGGTCAGGAACTTTGTACCACCTCTGGTGAGTTGACTCATCCCTGGCCCTGAAAGCCCATGGACCCAGGGAGGGAGGGACTGCAGGAGTTCTGGTATGGGCCCATCCTTGATCTTCCTGGCCAGAAAAGGCTGTCCAGAGCATCCTTGCTCCCTGCCTGCACTGCCCAGTTTGTGCTGGACCCTGCCCTTCCTCACTCCTCTCCTTCCACTGCAACTCCAGAGGTGAAAAGACTCAGACTTTCCACTTTATCTATATGTCTTTAATTTGTTACAGTCTTTGTTGTTTAGTTGCCAGTCGTGTCCAACTCTTTGTGACCTCACAGACTGCAGCAGGCCAGGCTTCCCTCTCCTTCACTATCTTCTGGAGTTTGCTTAAACTCATGTCCATTGAGTTGGTGATGCCATCTAATCGTCTCATCCTCTTCCGCCCCCTTCTCCTCATGCCCTCAGTCTTTCCCAGCATCAGGGTCATTTTCAGTGAGTCTACTTTTCTCATCAGGTGACCAAGGTATTGGAGCTTCAGCTTTAGCATCAGTCCTCCCAATGAATACTCAGAGTTGATTTCCTTTATGATTGACTGGCTTGATCTCCTTGCAGTCCAAGGGACTCTCAAGAGTCTTCTCCAGCACCACGATTCAAAAGAAGGAGGGGACATATGTATACCTATGGCTGATTAATATTGATGTTTGGCAGAAACCAACACAATTCTGTGAAGTGCTTATCCTTCATTGAAAATAAACTTAAAATTTAAAAAATAATTAAAAATAAAAGCATCAGTTCTTTGTCACTCAGCTGTCTTTATGGTCCAACTCTCACATCTGTACGTGACTCCTGGGAAAAACCATAGCTTTGAGTGATGTCTCTGCTTTTTAATGCACTATATAAGTTTGTCATAGCTTTCCTTCCAAGGAGCAAGTATCTTTTAATTTCATGGCTGCATTCACCATCTGCAGTGATTTTGGAGTCCAAGTAAATAAAATCTGTCACTGTTTCCACTTTTCCCCCATCTATTTGCCATGTAGTGATAGAACCAGATGCAATGATCTTAGTTTTTTGAATGTTGAGTTTTAAGCCAGCTTTTTCACTCTCCTCTTTCACCTTTATCAAGAGGCTCTTTAGTTCCTCTTTGCTTTCTAAGAGTGGTGTCCTCTGCATCTCTGAGATTATTGGTATTTCTCCAACAGTCTTGATTCCATCTTGTGCTTCATCCAGCCTGGCATTTCATGTGATGTACTCTGCCTATAAATTAAATAACCAAGATGAAAGTATATAGCCTTGACATACTCTTTTCCCAATTTTGAACCAGTCCTTTGTTCCGTGTAAGGTTCAATCTGTTGCTTTTTGATCTGCATACAGGTTCCTCAGGAGACAAGTAAGGTAGTCTGGTATTCCCATCTCTTTAAGAATATTCCACAATTTGTGGTGATCCACACTGTCTACTTTAAATGATATTATTTTATGTGATGCATAGAGTAAGAACCTTACGTGACAGCAGCAGCTAACTTCTATTTCTTCCCTCCTGTCCTTTGTGAAAATTATTTTGCCATACATTTTACTTTTACATATGTCAAAACCCCCACCATATGCTGTTCAGTTATTTTTGCTTTAGGCTGTCAGTTTTTTAAAATTTCAGATTTATTGAGATATAATTTACATATACTAAAATTCACCTTTTAAACATATACAGTTCTGTGAATTTTTATAAACATATACATCATGTAACTACCTCCAAACTTAAGATACATAATATTTTCATCATCCCCAAATTTCTTCCATGCCCCCTTTTAGTCAATCCCTTGCTACCTTCTACCCTGACAATCACTTGATCAGATTTCTGTCTTTACAAACTTACCACTTCTACCCTGTAATATAAGTGGAATCACACAATACATGGCCTTTCCTGTCTGGCTTCTTTCATCTAGCATAATGTGAATGAGATTTATCTGTGTGGTTTCAGGTAACAATAATTTGTTTCTTTCTTTTGCTGAGTTGGATTCCGTTGCGTGGTATGCTAGTTTGTTTTTTCATCACTAGACGATCAGCATTTTGTTGTTTCTAGTTTTATGGTGATTGTAAGTAAAGCTGCTCTAACTAATTACAAAGAAGTTTTTGTGTGGGCATATGTTTTCATCTCTTTGGGATAAATACCTAAGAATGGGATTACTATGTTGGATTATGATTATAATTGATGTTTAACTTTGTAAGAAACTGCCAAAGATTTTCCCAAAATGGCCACAGTTTTTCTGTATTTCCATCAGCAATTTATGGGTTTCATTGTTCCATAACCTCACCAGCACTCGGAATTGTCAGTTTAAATGTTTTTCTTAGTAATTCTAGTAGGTTCATTGAGTTTTAAATTTGTATTTCCCAAATTATTTTCAGAATTTTTTCATGTGCTTATTTGTCATCTTTTCTCTTTGGAACAATATTTTAAAAAATGCTCTGCCTGTTTATAATTAAATTGGAAAATTTTTTTTGAAAAATTTTTTTTTATATATTCTAGACACAAGTCCTTAATCTGATATATGTTAAAGTACAGATATTTCTCCCAGGTGAGGTTTGTCTTTTCATTTTCCATCAATGTCTTTCAAAAAGCAAAAGTTTTAAATTATGATTAAACCCAGTATGTCAGTTTTTTTCTTGTATGGTATATGATTTTACAAGATTTTTACTTCACTTAAGTTTAGAAAGATTTTTCTCACAGATTTTCTTCTAAAAGTTTTATAGTTTTCTTTATATATTTAGATCCATATTAGGTTCATTCAACTTTATTTTTAATGTATGGTATGATAGTATGATATGATACGAGCTAAATTTGAGGTTTCATTTTTTGCAATTGTTCACAGCTATCTTTTCTTAAAAATTAAAAAAAAATTTTTTTTTTTACAATGTTGTGTTTGTTTCTGCCATACATCAATGTGAATCAGCCATAATTATATATATCCCCTCCCTCTCGAGCCTCCCTCCCTTCCCCCATCCCACCCCTCTAGGTCATCACCGGGCTATTATACAGTAACTTCTCACCAACCATCCATTTTACACACAATAGTGTATATTGATGCTACTTTCTCCATTCATCCCACTCCCTCCCTCTCCCACTGTTCACAGCTATCTTTTGAAGAAACTACAAATTGTGAAATGTTTTTTTAAAGTAATCCGTATAGTTACAGTTTCTTGCACTATTCATTTCTTTTGTAAATACAGATTGCTACCTGGTATTTTGTTTCTTCTATCTGAGGAACTTCTTTTAATGTTTCTTGCAGTGCAGATCTGTGTTGCTCCCCACCTCTCACCTTTTTTTTTTTTCTGCCTGAAAGAGTCTTTTTTTAACCTTCATGTTATAAAGATATTTTTCTTAGGATTCTATGTTGGTGGCTTCCTACCCACCCCCATTATAAAGGTATTACTTCATGGTCTTTGAGCTCGCATAGCTTCTAATGAAGAGTCTGCTATCACTTCCACCCCACATCTCTGTTTATTACGTTATCCCTTCCACGGCTTTTAGGATGCTCTCTTTATCACTGTTTTGCAGTAATTTTATTGATGTATCATTTGTCTTTTAAATGTGGTTTCTTTATGTTTCTTCTGCTTGTGCTTTGTTAAACATCTTGGCTCTATGAGTCTAAAGTATTTTTTCAAAATTTTAAACCTTGGGCTGAATTTCTTATGCTTTCACCTCTCTTTTGAGATGACACTTACATATATGCTAGACTACTTTGTTTGTTTTCTAAATTCTTTTCTCTGGGTGCTTCAACTTTAAAATCATTTATTTCTATTGCTGTGTCTTCAACTATTAATCCAATTCAGTGTTTTTTGTTTTAGATATTTTCCCTCTCTAGATGTTATGCATCTTTATAATACATTCTATTTTTCTTCTGAACAGGTTCATGTTTTTTTCTATATTTTTTGAACATATGGAGCACATTTTAATAGCTGTTTTAACATCCTTATCTCCTAATTTCATCATCTCTGTCATTACTGGATCTGTTTCTATTTATTGATTTTTTTGGTCTGGCTATGGTTCATATTTTCCTATTTCTTCACAAGCTTGTAATTTTTTTAAAGTTATTGTAGTAATGTTTATATAATGTAAATTAACAATTTCAAGTGTATAATTCAGTGGCATCATGTTGACCATCCATCAACTAGAACCACTATCTAGTTCCAGAACATTTTCATCACTCCAAAAGTAAAACTATACCTTTTAAACAGTCTCTATTTATCTCTCCTTCCAGCTACTGGCAATCACTAATCCTTCTGTCTCTATGAATTTTCATATTCTAAATATTTCATATAAATAGCATTATACAATGTGACCTTTGTATCTGGCTTCTTTTGTTAAGCATATTTTCTGTTTATCCATGTTGTAGCACATATCAATACTTCATCTGTTTTAATGGCTGAATGGAGATGCAGGTTTGATCCCTGGGTGGGGAAGATCCCCTGGAGGAGGAAATGGCAACCCACTCCAGTGGGTTCTTGCCTGGGAAATCCTATGGACAGAGGAGCCTAGCGGGCTACGGTCCATGGGGTTGCAAAGAGTCAGACATGACTGAAGCAACTGAGCATGGATATTCTATTATATGTGTGTGTGTGTTAGTTGCTCAGTTATGTCCAGTTCTTTGTGACCCCATGGACTTAGCCCGCCAGGCTCGTTCCTCTGTCCATAGAATTCTCCAGGCAAGAATCCTGGAGTGAGTAGCCATTTCCTTCTCCAGGGGGAATCTTCCCGACCCAGGGATTGAACCCAGTTCTCCCACATTGCAGGTAGATTCTTTACTGTCTGAGCCACCAAAGAAGCCCATTCTATTGTATGTCTAAACCTTAATTTATTTACTTACTTATCAGTTGATGGACATTTGGGTTGTTTCTACCTTTTGGCTACTCTGAAATAGTACTGCTGTGAGCATTTATATATAAGTTTTTTTTGGAACATCTGTTCTTAGTTTTTTTGAGACTGTACCTGGGAGTGGAATTACTGGGTTGTATGTTAATTCTGTGTTTATTGTAACAGGAACTGCAGTGGGGTTTTTTTTTTTTTTTTTTTCCCCACAATGGCTGAACCATTTTACATTCCATCAGCAGTGTATAAGGGTTCCATTTTCTCTGCATCCTCATTAACACTTGTTATTGTCTGCTTACTCATTGTGGTTTTGACTTGTATTTTTCTAATGAATAATGATGTTGGGGATCTTTTCATATGCCTATTAGCCATTTGAATATTTTCTTTCAGAAATATCTGTTCAAATCTTTTCCTCATGTTAAAATTGTCTTTTCTTTGTTTAGTTGTAAAAATATAATAATTGATTTGTCTTTTAGTTTTTGAGTTGTGAAAAATTTTTTAAATATATTGTGCTCAGTCACTAAGTCACGTTTGAATCTTTGCAACCCCATGGACTATAGCCCGCCAGGCTCCTTTGTCCATAGGGTTTTCCAGGCAGGAATACTGGCGTGAGTGCTAAGTTGCTTCAGTCGTGTCCAACTCTGTGTGACCCTATGGACTGTAGCCTGCCAGGCTCCTCTCCAAGCAAGAATACTGGAGTGGGGTTGCCATGCCCTTCTTCAGGGGATCTTCCTGACCCAGGGATTGAATCTGCATCTCTTACATCTCCTGCATTGGCAAGCATTTTCTTTACCTCTAGCACCACTTGGGAAGCCTGTATTGTGGGTATTAGACCTCAATTAGACATGAAAGTAAAATGCTCAGTCGTGTCTGACTCTGTGACCCCATGGACAGTACAGTCCATGGAATTCTCCTGGCCAGAGTACTGGAGCGGGTAACCTTTCCCTTCTCCAGGGGATCCTCCCAACCCAGGGATCGAACCCAGGTCTCCCACATTTCAGGCAGATTCTTTACCAGCTGAACCACAAGAGAAGCCCCAATTACACATATTTTCTGAGGAAAGTTTGTATAGTTGAAGTTATGGTTTTTCCAGTAGTTAGGTACAGATGCATGAGTTGGACCATAAAGAAGGCTAGGCACTAAAGATTTGAAGCTGTTGAATTGTGCTGAAGAAGACTCTTGGGAATCCCTTGGATTGCAAGGAGATCAAACCAATTAATCCTAAAGGTCATAAACCCTGAACATTCATTAGAAGGACCGATCTGAATCTGAAGCTCTGACCTGAATCTGAAGCTCCAATACTTTGGTCACCTGATGTGAAGTCTCCACTCAATGGAAAAAACCCTGATTCTGAGAAAGATTGAGGGCAGAAGGAGAAGGGGGTAACAGAGTATGAGGTGGTTGGATGGCATCACCAACTCAATGGACATGAGTTTCAGGAAACTCCAGGAGATAGTGAGGACAGAGAAGCCTGAAGTGCTGCAGTCCCTGGGGTTGCAAATAATTGGACATGACTTAGCAACTGAATGACAGCAAGACATATTATTTGTAAATGTTTTTCTCCATCTTTGGGTTTTTACTTTCTTTATGGTGTTCTGAGATACACAAGTTTAAATTTTGATGAAGTCCAATGTATATATTCTTTCGTTACTTGTATCAGTACTTGATATGTACTTTTGGTACATATCTAAAAAAACACTGCCTAATCCAAAGTTATGAATATTTGTGGTACATCACTTCAGTCATTTATGACTCTTTGCAATCCTATGGAGTGTAGCCCACCAGGCTCCTCCGTCCGTGGGATTCTCTAGGCAAGAATACTGGAGTGAGTTGCTATGCCCTCCTCCAGGGGATCTTCCCAGCCCAGTGATAGAACCCCTGCCTGTTAGGTCTGCTGCATTGACAGGTAGGTTCTTTACTGCTAGTGAAGCCCCATGAATGTTTACCCCTCTGTTTTCTTTTAAGAATTTTATAATTTTAGTTCTTTAGTTTTTAGCTTTAGTTCTTTGTTTAGTTCTTAATTTTCTTTTTGTATATGGTTGTGAGCAAGGCATTTTACATGTGAATATCCTGGTTTCCCTTCTCCCTTTTCCAGTGGACCACATTCTGTCAGACCTCTCCACCATGACCCACCTGTCTTGGGTTGCCCAGCGGGCATGGCTTAGTTTCATCGAGTTAGACAAGGCTGTGGTCCTAGTGTGATTAGATTGACTAGTTTTCTGTGAGTATGTTTCAGTGTGTCTGCCCTCTGATGCCAAGAAAATGCAGTGGTCATAGCAAACACCCTCTTCCAACATCACAAGAGAAGACTCTACACATGGACATCACCAGATGGTCAACACTGAAATCAGATGGATTATATTCTTTGCAGCCAAAGATGGAGAAGCTCTATACAGTCAACAAAAACAAGACCAGGAGCTGACTGTGGCTCAGATCATGAACTCCTTATTACCAAATTCAGACTTAAATTGAAGAAAATAGGGAAAACTGCTAGACCATTCAGTTATGACCTAAATCAAATCCCTTATGATTATACAGTGGAAGTCAGAAATAGACTTAAGGGCCTAGATTTGATAGATAGAGTGCCTGATGAACTATGGACTGAGGTTTGTGACATTGTACAGGAGACAGGGATCAAGACCATCCCCATGGAAAAGAAATGCAAAAAAGCAAAATGGCTGTCTGGGGAGGCCTTACAAATAAATAGCTGTGAAAAGAAGAGAAGCAAAAAGCAAAGAAGAAAAGGAAAGATATAAGCATCTGAATGCAGAGTTCCAAAGAATAGCAAGAAGAGATAAGAAAGCCTTCTTCAGCAATCAATGCAAAGAAATAGGGAAAACAACAGAATGGGAAAGACTAGAGATCTCTTCAAGAAAATTAGAGATACCAAGGGAGCATTTCATGCAAAAATGGGCTCGATAAAGGACAGAAATGGTATGGACCTAACAGAAGCAGAAGATAGGTGGCAAGAAGAGGTGGCAAGAATACACAGAAAAACTGTACAAAAAAGATCTTCACGACCCGGATAATCACGATGGTGTGATCACTAATCTAGAGCCAGACATTCTGGAATGTGAAGTCAAGTGGGCCTTAGAAAGCATCACTGCGAACAAAGCTAGTGGAGGTGATGGAATTCCAGTTGAGCTGTTTCAAATCCTGAAAGATGATGCTGTGAAAGTGCTGCACTCAATATGCCAGCAAATTTGGAAAACTCAGTAGTGGCCACAGGACTGGAAAAGGTCAGTTTCCATTCCAATTCCAAAGAAAGGCAATGTCAAAGATTGCTCAAACTACCGCACAATTGCATTCATCTCACTGCTAGTAAAGTAATGCTCAAAATTCTCCAAGCCAGGCTTCAGCAATATGTGAACCATGAACTTCCTGATGTTCAGGTTAGTTTTAGAAAAGGCAGAGGAACCAGAGATCAAATTGCCAACATCCACTGGATCATGGAAAAAGCAAGAGAGTTTCAGAAAAACATCTATTTCTGTTTATTAACTATGCCAAAGCCTTTGACTGTGTGGATCACAATAAACTGTGGAAATTCTGAAAGAGGTAGAAATACCAGACCACTTGACCTGCCTCTTGAGAAATCTGTAAGCAGGTCAGGAAGCAACAGTTAGAACTGGACATGGAACAACAGATTGGTTCCAAATAGGAAAAGGAGTACATCAAGGCTGCATATTGTCACCCTGCTTATTTAACTTATATGCAGAGTACATCATGAGAAATGCTGGACTGGAAGAAACACAAGCTGGAATCATTGCCAGGAGAAATATCAATAACCTCAGATATGCAGATGACACACCCTTATGGCAGAAAGTGAAGAGGAGCTAAAAGCCTCTTGATGAAAGTGAAAGAGGAGAGTGAAAAAGTTGGCTTAAAGCTCAACATTCAGAAAACTAAGATCATGGCATCCGGTTTCATCACTTCACGGGAAATAGATGGGGAAACAGTAGAAACAGTGTCAGACTTTATTTTTGGGGGCTCCAAAATCACTGCAGATGGTGACTGCAGCCATGAAATTAAAAGACGCTTACTCCTTGGAAAAAAAGTTATGACCAACTTAGATAGCATATTCAAAAGCAGAGACATTGCTTTGTTGACTAAGGTCCATCTAGTCAAGGCTATGGTTTTCCAGTAGTCATGTATGGATCTGAGAGTTGGACTGTGAAGAAAGCTGAGCACCAAAGAATTGGTGCTTTTGAACTGTGGTGTTGGAGAAGACTCTTGAGAGTCCCTTGGACTGCAAGGGGATCCAACCAGTCCATTCTGAAGGAGATCAGCCCTGGGATTTCTTTGGAGGGAATGATGCTAAAGCTGAAACTCCAGTACTTTGGCCACCTCATGAGAAGAGTTGAGTTATTGGAAAAGACTCTGATGTGGGGAGGGATTGAGGGCAGGAGGAGAAGGGGACGACCGAGGATGAGATGGCTGGATGACATCACTGACTCGATGGATGTGAGTCTGAGTGAACTCCAGGAGTTGGTGATGGACAGGGAGGCCTGGTGTGCTTCGATTTGTGGGGTCGCAAAGAGTCGGACACAACTGAGCGATTGAACTGACTGATCCTCGTTTCCAGCACCATTTGTTGAAGAGACTATCCTTTCCCCAAGAATCTTCGTACCCTTGTTAAAGATCAGTTGGCCGTAGATGCATAGGTTTATATCTAGGCTCTCATTGCCTGTTACATTTATCTTTATGCCAGCACTACACTGTTTTCATTACTGTAACTTTGTAGTGAATTTTGTACTACTGTAACTTTGTAGTTAATTTGATTATGGTAACTTTGTGAAGTGTGGGTTCATCTTAGTTCTTTTTCAAGATTGTTTTGGATAATAAGGGTTCCTTGTAATTTGGGTCTGCTTTCCCATTTCTAAAGAAATGGCCATTGCACTTTGATAAGGATTGTATTGAATCTTTAGATCCATTTGGGAAGTGTTGCCATGTAATAATATTGTCTTATAATCTATCAACATGGGATGTCTTTTTATTTATTTAGATTTTCATTAATCTCTTTCACTAACATTTTGTGTGGCCAGTAATGTTTGATTGAATGATGAACATTAAGAATTTTATGATATTGAATGTTAGATTTTGCTTTATTCCTTTAAATAATATTTTGATGTGTCTGGCACATACAGTTACTTGGAATTAGTCAAATGAGGCTTACTTTTAAGCTTTTTGAGTGAGGCAGCATGTTTTTGGCCAACTGCTTGATGAGACTTTTTTGATGACTTTTTTCAGTGTGTATCATGAGGTCTTTCCTTTGTAGCTGATGGAAATACAAACTGTTGTCAGCCCTGTGTGGGCTTCATACATTTTCAGCCTATTGTTTCACAGTAGTTACTTTTGCAGAGTAGGGTAATTTGTTCTAACCATGTGCAGATCTCTTTTCAGTCGAAGACTGAAGACGACCCCTCTGCATATCCCTGAATCTGTTTCTCTGTGTAGCATCTTCTTTTTAAAGGACTCTTCCCTGTTAACTCTGGCCTTTTGATCTTTAACCTCTGTTTCTTTAACTCAGCTAGACCTCTGGGCTCTTATTTGGGATCCCCCATCTGTACTGTGGCCTAAAGACTTTAGGAGCAATCATAGGCTCACCTCATTTGTTTCTCTCTTAGTCCTGTACCTTTTATTGTCCAGTTTCTGAAAAATCAGAGTTTTATATATTCCAGTTTCTAGTTATTCAAGGCATTAGGGTTATTACTTCAATATTGTTAGAAGCAGAAGTTGTGAATCACTGTATCAAATAAAAGTCAAATTGAGCTTGATATAAAATGAAGAAGTTCAGTTCAGTTCAGTTCAGTTCAGTCACTCAGTCGTGTCTGACTCTTTGCGACCCCATGAATCACAGCACGCCAAGAGAATACCTTAATTCTAGTGTAGGCTTTCTCTTTAATAAGTTTATCTTAAAAGTTGAATACATCCTTAATGCTAGTTAATTGTTAGTGAGAATTTTTTATTTTTTATTGTGCCATTTTCTAAATAAATTCTAGCTTAATGACACAGTTAATGTCCACAGTGTTATGCATTTTTGTTTTTTTAAACCTTAAAAACATAGTATTCTAATGATGAATGGCATGTGTGGTAGATGGAAAGGGAGATATGATCTTGAACTCTCTTGCTTCAATTTCTTTGTCTCTAAAGTAAAATAAAATAGTTGCTTTGATATATGTAATATGATATATGTAATGTGATATGTGTAATATAGTTTTAGGAGAGTGCCAGTCATATACTAAGTGCTATATGGGTGTGAACCATTGTTAGCTGAATCATAATAATTATTTTTATTATCATATGAGGTGATATGGAGGGAATTATATCATGAAATTTAAACTTATAAAAACATTTATATAATTTAGGATCAGTTTATGTCTGGATATATTAATTTTGAATATCCTTGGCATGAAGAGTTGAAGACAGCCCAAACCGGGAGTTTGGGTTAGTATAGAGCTTAACAAAGAATTTTGTTTTATGAAACTTCTGTATGTTAGCTAGCAGACTTTTTCCTCTTTGATCTGTGATGTTATTACTAAAACAATCAGTACTGAGAACTGAAAAGAAATTAAGCTGAGATTTTTATGATTAGAAATGAAAAGATATAGCATAGCCATTCACATTTTAAATGAAGGCTCAGAGTTTGTTTAACTTGAAAAAGGATATGATAGACTTTGGGCAAAAATATATGATGGTATATATTGGTCTTCACAGTAAATATATTCTAGAAAGTTGCATGTTCATTCAACTTTGGCTCATTCATTTTAGTTCCTAGTACTGAGGGAATGTGCTACTAAAAAGAACGTGCTTATGGCAAAACCGCTACAATATTGTAAAGTAATCAGCCTCCAATTAAAATAAATAAATTTATATTAAAAAATAAAAAGAACATGCTTTTGAGATAAAGTGCTCTGTAATAATTGACATTTCTTGATTTATTAGTAAGTGCTCAATTAACATTTCTACCAAATTAATTTTTAAAGCATTTTCCTGTAGCAGCAAATATATGTGTGTAGACTGCTCTCGATTTGGAAATAAAATACTGTACCTTTTCAGAAGTGGAATTACTAGACTAACTATTGTTAATATAAATATAGTATTAGCCATCATTTACCAGTCAGGTCCTTGATGCTAAAAAATACTCCACTGAGTTCATCACAGTCTTTAAAATAATATGTTTGCTGAACAAACTTTTGAATTCTAAGGGTACAGAGCATTGAGGTTACTTTAAAAATTAGTGTTTTTGTTCATGTTATGTTCAGATTAGGTAATATTTCTGTTTTAGCTCAACAGAATTTAAGTGGAGTTGCATATCTGATTCTGAAGTCTTCTTGATTTGCTGATTCTGGAGCTATTAAAATTCTTAGTCACACTGTTGATTAAAGTGCTCAAGAATTTTTTCCTTGCTAAATTCTGTAGGAGAGGTTTGTTCTTGGAGATTTTTAAAAACTTAACCGTTTAACTTAACATTTCAAACTTTACTTGTGAAGTTATGATTTATACCGTTATTTTTATGACTATACAAAAAATAAGCTTGCTACTGTAGCTAGCAGCCGATTTGGGTCTAGTGTGTGAAGTTATTGCACATGAATGGAGAGAGATGTTATTTCATTGTTATGTTTTTATTACTAGCTTCTGTTTTTATTAAGGATAATGAAAACGTTGTGTCTGGGCCTGTGAACAAAACGAATATGACCTTTGATGTGACCCACCTGTTGTGCTTTGACAGTTGATAACAGTCCCCTCCTGTGAGGGTGATCTGGAGAATAACGGTATGCCAGCATGATGGAAAATAACATTTGCAAATTTAACTTGCAGATATTGAAATATGCTTGGATCAGGTCCTAGATTAAAGTAATGAAAACAACTTATCTAACTAAGTATTTTGAGAAAAGAAGATATTAACAGATGTCTGATTCACAGTGCCTTTTTCAGGGCGAGTTGTTCCTTAGTTATAGACTTGTCTATCAGGTTCCTTAAAATAAATGGCCTTCTAAATAAAAATTTGGCAATTTTTACAACTGGAAGAATGAGACAATGCCTGGATTGTAGCATTTCCAATGTTGTCACATTTATAATTAAATTTTTTATATAATTATAAAATTTAATTATAGTTATATACTTATAATTATTTATAACTGTATAAATATATTATATACATTTATGTACATGTATATAGATTATATACATTTATAATTAAAATGACATTTAAAATTAAAGTTTGTATTTAGCATTTAATACTAGTTTTTAAAAAATATCACATGCTTTTTTTAGAAAAAGAAATAAGCAGGTTGCTTTTTTGATTTTTTTGAGCACAGGTATATATAATAGCTTTTTTTCCAAGACCATGTCTGGCCTGAATTTACCTGGAGAGTGAGTAGTCTACTGCTAAAGAACTGTATTAATTTTGCAGATAAATTTAAGGACACCATCATCTGGTAGATATTTTCACTAGACTGCAAAATGTTCTTTTTCATATTCATTCTTAGGAAGATCCTAGTGATGATGTATTTAGTGTCTGAAAGCTAATGCACTAAGGCTCTGCAATGTACAATACCATCATTATGGAAATCACTGTATTATAAAAACATTGACATATCTTGGCTTCTGGCTTAGGTTAAATATAATCCCTAACTAGTCAATACTCATCTTATGTCTTCTGCAGACACCACTCCCTTTTTTGCAGCTGCATAGACATTAGTACTATGGCTATAGGTTTGTTGATAAGGGTTCCAATGGTAGAGTCTTTGTAGAAGTAGGAAAAGAGGGTAACATTAAGGCTTTAGTTGAAGGTGTGATAAATAATACTTTACTAGTTTCATGCCTGGCTCTTGGAACTGTACCTGTCAATACCAGTGGAGTCCTTCTTCCCCTTGAGGTGATAGGGAGTGAGGGTCAGGGTCAGGAGGCAGTTTGCTCTTCCGTTTAGTTCAGTTGCTCAGTTGTGTTTGACACATTGCAACCCCATGGCCTGCCAGGCTTTCCCTGTCCATCACCAACTCCCAGGGTTTGCTCAAACTCATGTGCATCAAGTCGGTGATACCATCCAACCATCTCATCCTCTGTCATCCCATATCCTCCTGCCATCAGTCTTTCTCAGCATCAGGGTCTTTTCTACGGAGTCAGTTCTTTGCATCAGGTGGCTGTATTGGAGCTTCAGCTTCAGCATTAGTCCTTCCAATGAATATTCAGGACTGACTTCCTTTAGGATGGACTGGTTTGACCCCCTTCCAGTCCAAGCGGCTCTCAAGAGTCTTTGCTAACACCACAGTTTAAAAACATCAATTCTTTGGTGCTCAGCTTTCTTCACAGTCCAACTCTCACATTCATACATGACTACTGGAAAACCATAGCCTTGATTAGACGGACCTTTGTTGACAAAGTAATGTCTCCACTTTTTAATATGCTGTCAAAGTTGGTCATAACTTTCCTTCCAAGGAGTAAGTGTCTTTTAATTTCATGGCTGCATTCACCATCTGTAGTGATTTTGGAGCCCAAGAAAATAAGCTGTCTCACTGTTTCCGCTGTTTCCCCATCTATTTGCCATGAAGTGATGGGACCAGATGCTATGATCTTCGTTTTTTGAATGTGAGGTTTTAAGCCAACTTTTTCACTCTCCTCTTTCACTTTCATCAAGAGGCTCTTCAACTGTTCTTTGCTTTCTGCCATAGGGTGGTGTCATCTGTGTATCTGAAGTTATTGATATTTCTCCCACCAATCTTGATTCCAGCCTGTGTTTCATCCAGCCTGGCATTTCATATGACGTACTCTGCATATAAGTTAAATAAGCATGGTGACAGTATACAGCATTGACGTACTCCTTTCCCAATTTGGAACCAGTCTGTTATTCCATGTAAGATTCTAACTGTTGCTTCTTGACCTGCATACAGATTCCTCAAGAGACAGGTAAGGTAGTCTGGTATTCCCATCTCTTTAAGAATTTTCCAGAGTTTGCTGTGATCTACACATTCAAAGGCTTTAGTGTAGTTAATATAGCAGAAATAAATGTTTTTCTGGAATGTTCTTGCTTTTTCTATGATCCAGTGGATGTTGGCAATTTGATCTCTTGTTCCTCTGCCTTTTCTAAAACCAGCTTGAACATCTGGAAGTTCATGGTTCGTGTACTGTTGAAGCCTGGCTTGGGGGAATTTTGAGCATTACTTTGCTAGCGTGTGAGATGAGTGCAATTGTGTGGTAGTCTGAGCATTGTTTGACATTGCCTTTCTTTGGGATTGAAATGAAAGCTGACCTTTTCCAGTCCTGGGACCACTGCTGAGTTTTCCAAATTTGTTGGGATACTGAATGTAGCACTTTCACAGCATTATCTTTTAGGATTTGAAATAGCTCAGCTGGAATTCCATCACCTCCACTAGCTTTGTTCATAGTGATATTTACTAAGGCCCACTTCACTTCGCACTCCAGGATGTCTGGTTCTTGGTGAGTGATCACACCATCGTGATTATCTGGATCATTAAGATCTTTTTTGAATAGTTCTTTGTATTCTTGACACTTCTTCTTAATATTTTCTTCTTCTGTTAGGTCTATACCATTTCTGTCCTTTATTGTGCCCATCTTTGCATGAAATGTTCCCTTCATATCTCTGATTTTCTTGAAGAGATCTCTACTCTTTCCCATTCTATGATTTTCCTCTATTTCTTTGCATTGATCACTTAGGAAGACTTCTTTATCTCTCCTTGATATTCGTTGGAACTCTGCATTCAGATGGATATGTCTTTCCTTTTCTCCTTTGCCTTTTGCTTCTCTTCTTTTCTCAGCTATTTGTAAGGTCTCCTCAGACAACCATTTTGCCTTTTGGTATTTCTTTTTTGGGGATGATTTTGATCCTCTTCTCCTGTACAGTGTCATGAACCTCCATCCATAGTTCTTTAGGCACTCTATCAGATCTAATCCCTTGAATCTATTTGTCACTTCTACTGTATAATTGTAAGTGATTTAAGTCATCCCTGGTTGGTCTAGTGGTTTTCCCTGCTTTTTTCAATTAAGTCTGAATTTTGCAATAAGGAGTTCATGATCTGAGCTACAGTCAGCTCCCACTCTTGTTTGTGCTGACTGTATAGAGTTTCTCCATCTTTGGCTGCAAAGAATATAATCAATCTGATTTCAGTATTGACCATCTGGTGATGTCCATGTGTAGCATCTTCTCTTGTGTTGTTGGAAGAGGGTGTTTGCTGTGACCAGTGTGTTCTCTTGGCAAAACTCTTGTTAGCCTTCTCCCTGCTTCATTTTGTACTCCAAGGCCTAACTTGCCTGTTATTCCAGGTATCTCTTGACTTCCTACTTTGGCATTCCAGTCCGCTATGATGTAAAGGGCATAATTTTTTGACGTTAATTCTAGAAGGTCTTGCAGGTCTTCATTGAACCATTTAGCTTCAGCTTCTTTGGCCTTTCTGGTTGGGACATAGTCTTAGATTACTGTGATATTGAATGGTTTGCCTTGAAAATGAACAAAGATCATTCTGTCATTTTTATGATTGCACCCAAGTACTATATTTTGGATTCTTTTGTTGACTATGAGGGCTACTCCATTTCTTCTAAGGGATTCTTGCCCACAGTAGTAGATATAATGGTCATCTGAATTACATTCACCCATTCCAGTCCATTTGAGTTCACCGATTCCTAAAATGTCGATGTTCACTCTTGCCATCTTCTGTTTGACCACTTCCAATTCACCTTGATTCACAGACCTAACATTTCAGGTTCTTTTGCAATATTTTTTTACAGAATCAAACTTGACTTCCATTACCAGTTATGTCCATAACTGGGTGTTGTTTTTGGTTTGGCTCCATCTCTTCATTCTTTCTGGAGTTATTTCTTCACTTTTCTCCAGTATCATATTGGGCACCTACTGACCTGGGGCGTTCATCTTTCAGTGTCATATCTTTTTGCCTTTTTATACTCTTCATGGGAATCTCAAAGCAAGAATGCTGAAGTGGTTCGCATTCCCTTTCTCAGCAGACTATGTTTTGTCAGAACTCTCCACCATGACCCATCTGTCTTGGGTAGCCCTACCTGGCATGGTTCATAGTTTGCTCTTGGAACCCCCTTTTAGGACTCAGTGTATATTTTCTTATAGAGACTAGGATGTTATTATCTAGTGTTGAACTATGCTGTGAATGAGCTCGTATAGGATCTTAACCACTATTAATACCATTTTTCCTTAGAGAAAGTACATTCTAAAGTCTAAGAAGAACTTTTGGAACTAAATCTATATTGTGTGTTTATATGTTTCTTATAGGAAATACAAGATTTGCTGCATTGCTTTATTTTATTTTTTAAATTTTTTTTAAAATTTTAATATCTTTAATTCTCACATGCGTTCCCAAACATGAACCCCCCTCCCACCTCCCTCCCCATAACATCTCTGTGGGTCATCCCCATGCACCAGCCCCAAGCATGCTGCATCCTGAGTCAGACATAGACTGGCGATTCAATTCTTACATGATAGTATACATGTTAGAATGTCATTCTCCCAAATCATCCCACCCTCTCCCTCTCCCTCTGAGTCCAAAAGTCCGTTATACATATCTGTGTCTCTTTCCCTGTCTTGCATACAGGGTCGTCTTTGCCATCTTCCTAAAAAAAATGAGACTTTAGAAGTCATCTATTTCAGATTCATTTTATAGATGAGGACAAAATTCTGGAAAAAATTTAAGTCTAGTTTGGCTGGAAAAATATCGTCCTATAGGATTGGGTCTTTAAGACATTAAAGAAAATCAGTTTTATATACATACTTATTTATTTTAGGTCCCAAGACTCTTGATTTAAAAATTTTTCATGCTGTTATGTGCAGATCAAAGAATTTTCCTGGTTACTTTGTTACGAGGACTTGTGCATCAGTAACTATTTATTATATGATCTGTAGATTAAAAGATAGTAAGACTTATCTTTTCTCCTGTGTTGTTTTATTAGTTGTATCTAAAATAGTGTTAAAAATATTTTATGATGGTACTTCCCCATTGGTCCAGTGGTTAAGACTCTGTGTTCCCAAGGCAGGGGGTGTGAGTTCCATCCCTATTTGTGGAACTAAGAGCCACATGCTGCATGGTCCAAAAAAAAGTTGTTGTTTTTTTTTTTTTAAAGAAAAGAATTGATGATTACTCAGAAATATCATGTGGAAAAAAGAGAAAATAAGTTGTGATGGACAAGTCAAAGCTTAAAATGGCTAGTTATTGATCCTGAACTGATTTATATTAAAATTCCTAATTATATTAACCTAAACCTTTATGTGCTTTTGATCTGTGGACTGGTAGTTGATGTTAATTAAAGTGAACAAGAGAAGAATACATGCTCAGACCATGTAGTGTTATTGGTTTCCAAAAACTGACCATGATTCAAAATTATCTTTGTTTGGAACTGTAGTTTTCCATTTTTGTGTAATATTTTTTCTTTATATCTTGTAGTATATCAATAAAACCATTTGAAGGAAAAATATGTTTAATTTTAAAGATGACATTTGAACAAATTTGTTGTCACTGAATGATCTATTATGATGATGATGATAGATGGGAAGTTCTGTTTTACATTTCTTGCTGAAACATGCTCCCTAATAAGTCAAAATAAAAAGTTAGAGATATAATATTATACTGAGGATAAAATTTCATGTTTTCAATGAAGGTACTTTTCACTTTAAACATATTTAAGATGAAAAGGTAGCAACCATTTTCTATTGCTAGAAAGGAGTTAATAAGCAACTTTCAAGTGTGTTTTTTGCCTTTGACTTAATCAGAATTCAAATCTCAGACTATGGCTTTTCATTTCTCAAGATACAAGAGTTGTTTGGTCCTAATTCTCTTCATTGCACTTTCTGTTAGTCTTCCACATTACCTAATTTTTAGGGATACACAATTTTCATTCATTAGAGTCACATAACTATGTCACATCTTATCCAATATCATGGACTAAATTATACCCAGAAATCAATATTAAAAATACATTCATTTAGTCTTAGCTATTATGTTTCTATTGCAAGGCACTAATATTATATACTTTACATTTGTGTTGAACTTTTTAATCATTTTTTTTACTGAATAAATATAATCAGTATGCAAAGTATTACATTTTAAACATTTACCATATGTAATTTTGTGTCTAAGTATTTTTGATGACATAAGGCATCAATATTAAATGAAAATTTAATTCATTGATTTGATTTCTTTGAAGATATTTCTTTCAGAAATTCATATTTTACTTGTTTTATGTTGAGCAGAATGAAATGTTTTCCTCTTGCACTTATTGCATCCTTATTTCAGCAATAGGGAAAGCATTCAAAATTTAATTTAAAATGAAATATTTCTCCATAGAATAAACAAAATCTCACCTGCAAAGGGTGATTACTGTTTGTAAATTTTAGAAGACCTTTGCAATTTACAACTGATAGCTTTAGATGCCCAGTCCTTAAAAATATTCACACATCATGTTTCAAAAGATATTTTAGGATAGTTTTGAACCCTGCTAATGTCTCACTGAGACTAGGAGTTGATATTGAGAATGAATTTCATTTGGACTTAGATTATTCAGATATATTATGTTTAGATTTTTTTTATGAAGTAACTTCATTATGTTACTCTGGAATATATGTTGTTAATTAAAAAAATTTGAATCATGATATACTGGACATGTTCTAAGGAGACTATAGGAACTCCAAGTTTCCTTTTATTATTAACTAGAGTACTAGTTAATAATATATTACTAGATTACTACTAGATAATAAGTGTATATTAGACTCCAGGATTGAATAAGTTTTACAGAACCAAGTAAACTTTTATGGTTTTGGAGAATTTAGAGCCCAGTTGCAGAGGAGATTAAGGTCATGAGATTATGAGACAGTTAGTTAACTTTGGTTTATTTTCTGATCATACTATGTATTTAAAAAAAACCCAAAGAATAGAGATAATAGACCCATTCCTGAATAGAGTAGTATTAACAGAGGGTCCCTTGGGGATTATTTCTAAGACTAATCACTTTTCTAAAAAAAAAAAAAATAGAGATAGTGTACAGGGAAATCTCTTGTTTTCTTGGAATAAAAAGCCTATTCCAGGCTTTTTCAGGTAGTAAAATGCCAATGAAGAATGAATAATGTACAAAGATATCAAAGATAAGTTCAGTTCAGTTCAGTCGCTCAGTCGTGTCCAACTCTTTGTGACCCCATGAACCGCAGCACGCCAGGTCTCCCTGTCCATCACCAACTCCCAGAGTCCACCCAAACCCATGTCCATTGAGTCAGTGATGCCATCCAACCATCTTATCCTCTGTCATCCCCTTCTCCTCCTGTCCTCAGTCTTTCCCAGCATCAGGGTCTTTTCCAGTGCGTCAGCTCTTCACATCAGGTGGCCAAAGTATTGGAGTTTCAGCTTCAATATCAGTCCTTCCAATGATATGTAAATAAGATAAAAATGACAAAACATCTCCTCTTACCCAAAGTGGACATTGTTCCCTTTTTTCTTCCTATTTAATAAAAAGACAACAAAGCTTTGACTCTTACTTATTATCTAGAATAAACACAGTTATTTTAGAAGTTTCTGTGTGTTTGTTCCCCCCAAATCAGAAGAAATACTGGATATCATCAGGAAAGGTATTAGAAGCAAAATATAGCAGAATCTTGTCCGTAAGCAAAAGCAATACAGCAACTAAACTAGAAAACCATGTTTGAAAAAATTACATTTTCAGAAGGAAATAGAACCAGAAGAAATCCAGAAAAATCATTAGGAAGTATGAGTGGATTCACATCATCAAAGACTAAAAACCTTATAAGTTTTTGGTTTGGAAAGACCATGTGTGAGAGAGGATAGGACTTAAGTATAAGTACTCACAAAAAAATATATATATAAAGGGAAGATAGCTTTAATTATCACATTAGCTCTCCCTGCCCCCCAAAACCCTGCAATATTCAGTGGTTTAAGCAGTTTACAGTATGACTTTTGAATTCAAAAGACTTTGATTTACGTCCAGGTTGACACAGTTAACAGCCATATATACCCATATATACATACATAGACATACATGCATATATAAAAATATGTGCAGGCTTCCTAGGTGGTGCTAGTGGTTAAAGAACCATCCTGCCAATGAAGAGACTTAAGAGATGAGGGTTTGATCCCTCAGTCAGGAAGATCCCTTGAAGAAGGGCATGGCAACCCATTCCAGTATTCTTGCCTGGAGAATCCCATGGATAGAGGAGCCTGGCGGACTTCAGTCCATAGGGTCACAAAGAGTTGGACACAACTGAAGTGACTTAGTATGCACACATACATATGTGCACACACATATATGTACGAATAAAGGTTATGCTAGTTATGACATACATGAATGGAAATACCTGACACAGTGGAGCTCAATAAATGTAGACTGAATTAGCATATGTGCCCATATCAAATCCTTCTCTCCAGACTCAGGTTCTTTTAAGGGGAGTTCTCAAACTGGGGTTCATGGATATAAAGTTCATATTATATAAAAATTCTATTCTTTTCTTTGCTAGAACCACTTAATTTCGTCCCTTGCTCCCAAGTCAGGTCATTTCCAAAGTTTAATCCTTCATTCTATTGTATAACCAGAGCAATATGTTTGCTAAATGCATGACAAAACATTTTGCCATGATCTTAAATCATAGTTATTATTCTTAATTACCTTTAGAGAAGTATGAAAAATGGTAAGGTTAAGTTAGTTGCGGTTACTATGATTTCTAGGGGAATACATGAACATTTTTACTCAGGTGGTTTAGCAGGAGAACATTTTATTAACAATAAGGCCTGTATTGTATTAAGTAATTAAGGAAGTTATTATTAAAGCAAATGTTTATTGAGCATCCCCTATATGAAAAGGCACTATTAAAATGTTTATGAGATCTTACGGTTTTCATGATAATTATTATGTGTCCAAAAGAACCTGCATTACAGTAGACAGTCTTTCTTCTATTTCCATCCCTGGCTTCCAGCCAAGAGGAGGACCTTTATCTGTCTCCACTGTGGTTCCCTCAGGACACAGAATTTTTTTCTCACTTGATGCAGGGAAGGATACTGTTAGAGCATATCTGATAGGCTACAAGTAGCAGATAGCTATCCTGTCTTCTACCCTCATGTTCTCTCCATCATTACCAGAATTCTATGATTAAGAACTGTCAAGGACACCATTAGAAACTTTTAAATAATTTGTTGTTTAGTTTTTAGCTATGGAAATAAGATTTTTATGATAATTTTATGACATTGTCATAAAAGTGAATCATACTCTCATGCTTCTAATGTAGTGAGTCTGTAGTGTCCATTAGTGAGGTTATCATTAAGTTTCTATGCTCAAGAAATAATTTTTCCCCATGAGTTAAATGATGAGTATTTTTCAGAAAGTAAATATTGAAAAAGAAATATTTTTCAGTTTTAGAGAGGGAGAATATATATATACTGTATTTTCCTAAGAAATTAGCATTAACATAAAATAATCTTAAAATACAAAAGTTTTAAATTTAGTTATTATTTTCATATGCTTATAAAAGTTTTGGATTTGTTCTTATATATTGCATATATATTATGTTATATATTTTATATACATATATTGTTTGTTTATGTTGAAATGTGTGTGTATAATGAAACTTCATTAATGTCAGGTCTGTTTGAGTTAGAAAAGCTTTGACTAATGAACTATTTTAAAGGAATTGCAATTTTATTACTCTTTAAAATAAACATGGTGACACAATCCAGGAATATAAAATATTTTGCCATGATCTGCTGCTAAGTTCAGGCTCTAACTTATTTTAGTGAATAGGTAAAGATGACACTATATGCTTATATGTAAATCTTGGCTTTCTCAGTTCAGTTCAGTCGTCCAGTCATGTCCAACTCTTTGTGACCCCATGCATCACAGCACGCCAGGCCTCCCTGTCCATCACCAACTCCCAGAGTCCACCCAAACCCATGTCCATTGAGTTGGTGATGCCATCCAACCATCTCATCCTCTGTTGTTCCCTTCTCCTGCCCTCAATCTTTCCCAGCATCAACGTCCTTTCCAGTGAGTCAGCTCTTTGCATCAGGTGGCCAAAGTACTGGAGTTTCAGCTTCAACATCAGTCCTTCCAATGAACACCAAGGACTGATATCCTTTAGGATGGACTGGTTGGATCTCCTTGCAGTTCAAGGGACTCTCAAGAATCTTCTCCAACACCACATTTCAAAAGCATCAATTCCTCGGTGCTCAGCTTTCTTTATAGTCCAACTCTCACATCCATACATGACCACTGGAAAAACCATAGCCTTGACTAGATGGACCTTTGTTGGCAAAGTAATGTCCCTGCTTTTGAATATGCTATCTAGGTTGGTCATAACTTTCCTTCCAAGGAGCAAGCTCTTTTAATTTCATGGCTGCAATCACCTTCTGCAATGATTTTGGAGCCCCCCAAAATAAAGTCTGACACTGTTTCCACTGTTTCCCCATCTATTTCCCATGAAGTGATGGGACCAGATGCCATGATCTTAGTTTTCTGAATGTTGAGCTTTAAGCCAACTTTTTCACTCTCCTCTTTCACTTTCATCAAGAGGCTCTTTAATTCCTCTTCACTTTCTGCCATAAGGGTGGTGTCATCTGCATATCTGAGGTTATTGATATCTCTCCCCACAGTCTTGATTCTGGCTTGTGCTTCATCCAGCCCTGTGTTTCACATGATGTACTCTGCATATAAGTTAAATAAGCAGGGTGACAATATACAGCTTTGACATACTCCTTTTCCTATTTGGAGGCAGTCTGTTGTTCCATGTAAGATTCTAACTGTTGCTTCCTGACCTGCATGCAGGTTTCTCAAGAGGCAGGTCAGGTGGTCTGGTATTCCCATCTCTTGAAGAGTTTTCCACAGTTTATTGTGACCCACACAGTCAAAGGCTTTGGCATAGTCAATAAAGCAGAAATAGATGTTTTTCTGGAACTCTTGCTTTTCCATGATCCAGCAGATGTTGGCAATTTGATCTCTGGTTCCTCTGTCTCTTCTAAAACCAGCTTGATCCTGGCTTGGAGGATTTTGAGCATTACTTTACTAGTGTGTGAGATGAGTGTAATTGTGCAGTAGTTTGAGCATTCTTTGGCATTCCCTTTCTTTCTCATACCTTGGCTTTCTATTTTTACCTTAAAATATTAGAAACTATAAAATGGCCTACACTTATTACAGAATATTAAACCGATACAAAAATGTACAAAAGAAAGGTAAAAAGTTACCTCAAATTTTGCCTCCTTAAAATATCTAAGTAACATTCAGGAAGTATTCCAGACATATCCCCAACTATGGAACAAACAGATGCTTACAAAGAAAAACTGCTTTCACAAAAATGGGATCATATTATATATATACTGTATTTCATAAAATTATTAAATTTAAGGTTTGTCAGACTTAAAAAAGAAAATGTTTCAATAAAACTGAAGAAATATCTCAACATCAGATGTATCTTTGTAGCAAGACATATTAATTCGTAAAGCTTCTTCTAAAGAAAAAAAAAGATGAGATTAAGGACTTTAAAAAGGAAAATTACCAATTTCAACTTCAGATAATATTCTCTGCTATGGTAATTAATTAATTTTTACTTCCTTCCTCTCCCCTGCTTTATTATTTTCTTACTATATTGTAACATGAACTACTTTCTTTTTTTATATGTAATAGAATTGCAGGTCTATTTTTTAAAAATTCTCTTCAGAATCAGTAGTTATAAATTGTTGCATCCTCATTGTTTTCTTAGTTTTCAGGTTTTTTTTCAATATTTTCCTTTTAACTTTCCTCCAATCATTTAAATATGTAAAAATCATTCATTAGCCCTGAAGCCATACAAAAATAAGAAATGGACTAGATTCAGCCAGTGGGTCATTGTTTGCCAATCCCTGAGTTATAGTAGTAACATATTGTTCATTTGGGTGTTTTTTGACTTAATAGATTTAAAATAATATATTATTATCTCATTCTAGAAGTCTCAGTTCAGTTCAGTCGCTCAGTTGTGTTCGACTCTTTGCAACCCCATGGACTGCAGCACACCAGGCTTCCCTGTCCATCACCAACTATAGGGGCTTCCGTATAGCTCAGATGGTAAAGAATCTGCCTGCAATGCAGGAGATCTGGGTTCGATCCCTGGGTCGGGAAAATCCCCTGGAGAAGGGAATGCCAACCCACTCTAGTATTCTTGCCTGGAGAATCCCATGGACAAAGGAATCTGTCGGGCTATAGTCCACAGGTTTGCTAAGAGTCAGACACATCTGAGTGACTAACACTACTATGTTTATCAACAGATGGGGGCATATTTTTACTTGATGGCTATTTGCTGAAAGACAATAATGGGATGGGTAGTACAGAGTAAATTGGGGCAGTCTTAGATACTTTTTTTTTAATTTATTTATTTATTTTTATTAAAAAATTATTTATTTTAGTTGGAGGCTAATTATTTTACAGTATTGTAGTGGTTTTTGCCATATATTGATATGAGTCAGTCATGGGTTTACATGTGTTTCCCATCCTGAACACCTGTCCCACCTCCCTCCCCATCCCATCCCTCTGGGTCATCTCAGTGCACCAGGCCTGAGCACCCTGTCTCATGCATCAAACCTGGACTGGCAATCTGTTTCACATATGATAATATACATGTTTCAATGATATTCTCTCAGATCATCCCACCCTTGCCTTCTCCCACAGAGTCCAAAAGACTGTTCTGTACATCTGTGTCTCTTTTGCTGTCTTGCATATAGGGTTATTGTTACCATCTTTCTAAATTCCATATATATGTGTTAGTGTACTGTATTGGTGTTTTTCTTTCTGGCTTACTTCACTCTGTATAATAGGCTCCAGTTTCATCCACCTCATTTGAACTAACTCAAATGTACTCTTTTTAATGGCCAAGTAATATTCCATTGTGTATATGTACCACAGCTTTCTTATCTATTCGTCTGCTGATGAATATCTAGGTTGCTTCCATGTCCTGGCTATTGTAAACAGTGCTGCGATGAACATTGGGGTACATGTGTCTCTTTCAATTCTGGTTTCCTTGATGTATATGCCCAGCAGTGGGATTGCTGGGTCATATGGCAGTTCTATTTCCAGTTTTTTAAGGAATCTCCACGCTGTTCTCCATAGTGGCTGTACTAGTTTGCATTTCCACCAGCAGTGTAAGAGGGTTCCCATTTCTCCACACTCTCTCCAGCATTTATTGTTTGTAAATTTTGGGATAGCAGCCATTCTGGCTGGTGTGAGATGGTACCTCATTATGGTTTTAATTTGCATTTCTCTGACAGTGAGTGATGTTGAGCATCTTTTCATGTGTTTGTTAGCCACCTATATGTCTTCTTTGGAGAACTGTCTGTTTAGTTCTATGGCCCATTTTTTGATTGGGTCATTTATTTTTCTGAAATTGAGCTGCAGGGGTTGCTTGTATGTTTTTGAGATTAATTCTTTGTCAGTTGCTTCATTTGCTATTATTTTCTCCCATCCTGAAGGCTGTCTTTTCACTTCACTTATAGTTTCCTTCGTTGTGCAAAAACTTTTAAATTTAATTAGGTCCCATTTGTTTATTTTTGCTTTTATTTCCATTAGTCTGGTAGGTGGGTCATAGAGGATCCTGCTGTGATTAATGTTGGATAGTATTTCGCCTATGTTTTCCTCTAGGAGTTTTATAGTTTCTGGTCTTATGTTTAGATCTTTAATCCATTTTGAGTTTATTTTTGTGTATGGTGTTAAAAAGTGTTCTAGTTCCATTCTTTTGCAAGTCGTTGACTAGTTTTCCCAGCACCACTTTTTAAAGAGATTGTCTTTTCTCCATTGTATATTCTTGCCTCCTTTGTCAAAGATAAGGTGTCCATAGGTGAGTGGATTTATCTCTGGGCTTTCTATTTTGTTCCATTGATCTATATTTCTGTCTTTGTGCCAGTACCATCCTGCCTTGATGACTGTAGCTTTGTAGTAAAGCCTGAAGTCAGGCAGGTTGATTCCTCCAGTTCCATTCTTTCTCAAGATTACTTTGGCTATTTGAGGTTTTTTGTATTTTCATACAAATTGTGAAATTATTTGTTCTAGTTCTGTGAAAAATACTGTTGGTAGCTTGATAGGGATTGCATTGAATCTATAGATTGCTTTGGGTAGTATACTCATTTTCACTATATTGAGTCTTCCAATCCATGAGCATGGTATATTTCTCCATCTATTTGTGTCCTCTTTGATTTCTTTCATCAGTGTTTTATAGTTTTCTATATATAGATCTTTTGTTTCTTTAGGTAGATATATTCCTAAGTATTTTATTCTTTTCATTGCAATGGTGAATGGAATTGTTTCCTTAATTTCTCTTTCTGTTTTCTCATTGTTAGTATATAGGAATGCAAGAGATTTCTGTGTGTTAATTGCAAGGGTGCCCATCTCACCACTACTATTCAACATAGTTTTGGAAGTTTTGGCCACAGCAATCGGAGCAGAAAAGGAAATAAAAGGAATCCAGATTGGAAAAGAAGTAAAACTCTTACTGTTTGCAGATGACATGATCCTCTTCATAGAAAACCCCAAAGACTCTACCAGAAAATTACTAGAGCTAATTGATGAATATAATAAAGTTGCAGGATATAGAATTAACACACAGAAATCCCTTGCATTCCTATACTCTTAGATACTTTAAAATTGACATTTGTAATCTTGAAAAATCTCTATTATTCTTTGTATTTTACCTATATCTTTCTTTAGTTTCTGGCATTAGATGTTTGGCATGGCTTACAGTGAAACACCTTACTTTATGCCATCTGTGTTGTGGTCTGGTCATCTCTGCTTCCTTTTCCTCACCTCAGGCAGTGTTTTGGATTAGATTATAGACAAGATGATGTATCTGCATGTTTCCTCTTTATTTCAATTCAGCTTCATCTGTAGTTTTCCTCAACGTGAAACTGAAATCAGGTCTTCACTGGAATACTCTCTACTAGTTCTTTTGTTTCACATGTCTTTAAATCTTCAGTTCAGTTCACTTACTCAGTCATGTGCAACTCTTTGCAACCCCATGGACTGCAGCATGCCAGGATTCCCTGTCCATCACCAACTCCCAGAATTTGCTCAAACTCATGTGCATCGAGTCAGTGATGCCATCCAACCCATCTTAGCCTCTGTGGTCCCCTTCTCCTCCTGCCTTCAGTCTTTCCCAGCATCAGGGCCTTTTCCAGTAAATCAGTTCTTCACATCAGGTGGCCAAAGTATTAGAGCTTCAGCTTCGGCATCAGTCCTTTCAATGAATATTCGGGACTGATCTCCTTTAGGATTGACTGGTTTGATCTCCTTATAGTACAAGGGACTCTTAATAGTCTTCTCAAACACCACAGGTCAAAAACATCAATTCTTCAGCACTAAGCTTTCTTTATATAGTCCAACTCTCACATCCATCCATGACTACTGGAAAAACTATAGCTTTGACTAGACAGAACTTTGTCAGCAAAGTAATGTCTCTGCTTTAATATACTGTCTAGATTGGTCATAGCTTTTCTTCCAAGGAGCAAGCTCTTTTAATTGCATGGCTGCAGTCATTGGCTGCAGTCACTAACTTCAGTGATTTTGGAGCCCAAGAAAATAAAGTCTTGTCACTGTTCCATCATTTCCCCATCTATTTACCATGAACTGATGAGACTGGATGCCATGATCTGGATGCCACATCTCTTTGGATGTGGAGTTTTAAGCCAGCTTTTTCACCTCCTTATTCATTTTCATCAAGAGGCTCTTTAGTTCTTCTTCGCTTTCTGCTATAAAGGTGGTATCATCTGTGTATCTGAAGTTATTGATATTTCTCCTGGCAATCTTGATTCCAGCTTGCGCTTCATCCAGCCTAGCATTTTCCATGATGCACTCTGCATATAAGTTAAATAAGCAGGGTGACAATATACAGCCTTGATGTACTCCTTTCCCAATTTGGAACCAGTCTGTTCTTCCATGTAAGATTCTAACTGTTGCTTCTTGACCTGCATACAGATTTCTCAAGAGGCAGGTCAAGTGGTCTGGTATTCCCATCTCTTTAAGAATTTTCCAGAGTTTGTTGCAATCCACACAGTCAAAGGCTTTGGTGTAGTCAATAAAGCAGAAGTAGATGTTTTTCTGTAACTCTTGCTTTTTCTATGATCCAGTGGCTGTTGGCAATTTGACCTCTGGTTCCTCTGCCTTTTCTAAATCCAGCTTGAACATCTGGAAGTTCATGGTTCATGTACGGTTGAAGCCTAGCTTGAAGAATTTTGAGCATTACTCTGCTAGCATGTGAGATGAGTGCAATTGTGTGGTAGTTTGAACAATCTTTGGCATTGCCTTTCTTTGGGATTGGAATGAAAACTGACCTTTTCCAGTCCTGGGACCACTGCTGAGTTTTCAAAATTTGCTGGCATATTAAGATCACAGCCTTGTCTAACTCAATGAAACTATGAGCCATGCCATGTAGGGCCACCCAAGATGAGTGGTTCATGATGGAGAGTTCTGACAAAATGTGGTCTGCTGGAGAAGGGAATGGCAAACCACTTCAGTATTTCAATCTTATCACTTTAATGAAAGGATAATTTGATATCCATAAAGACTGTGGCACATTGTTTTAGATAAATTTATTTCTGCTTGAGGTCTGAGGAGGTGGGTATCAGCTCATAGTGTTCTCTTGTATTCCTGTTTGGATTTTAATATATTTGGCATATGTTCTTCCTTTTGTGACTTGAACTTGTATATATTTCATTGCTTCAGTGAAGATCTTCTCACTTCCTGTTTTTAATTTTTTTTGGTTGTTTCCAAAGGAAAAGAGTTAAGAAAAAATTGCTTTTACTGCTTCATCTTTGACCAGAATTCTGAATTGCCTCTTTAAAAGATATTAATAAATATATCCTCTACTCCTTTTAAGTCAGTTAAACATTTCCTAACATTTATTATCTGGTATGTGTTAAGACTTGATTAATGAGCTTTGTATACCTATTATCTCTCATACTCTTAAAAATCCTCTATGTTTTCAGTATTATCTCAGAAATCCAAGGTTTAGAGAAAATAAGTAAATTGTCCCAGGTGATGCAATAGAAGATCCAGGATTAAAATTCAGGTCTGTTAGACTCCAAAACTGTATTTTTTTCTGCTATGCCACATCTAGCTCTTGTCTGAAAGTGAAAGTTACTCAGTCGTGTCTGACTCTTTGTGACCCCATGGACTATATAGTCCAGGGAATTCTCCAGGCCAGAATACTGGAGTGGGTAGCTGCTGCCTTCTCCAGGGGATCTTTCCAACCCAGGGATTGAACCCAAGTCTCCTGCATTGCAGGCAGATTCTTTATCAGCTGAGGCACAAGGGAAACCCAAGAATACTGGAGTGAGTAGCCTATCCCTTCTCTAGTGGATCTTCTGACCTCGGAATTAAACCGGGGTCTCCTGCATTGCAGGTGAATTCTTTACCAACTGAGCTATCAGGGAAGCCCAGCTCTTGTCTATATAACCACAAATTTTGAATAAGAGATTTTCTGTGTGTTTCATCATTAGATTTTTTTTCACTGCCACCTTTTGCCTAATTTGAATTTGATAAATGAATCTATATATATCATCTGCCCATACATATTATTAATAATAAGTTCTTAGATTTACTTTGATGAATTATATCTGAGTATGCATAGATACACACTATATTAGTAAACATATTCTCTCATTTGGGTTATCTGTCAGAGTAACCAATGGAACTTTAAGGTTTAAGTACCACCAACTAGAATAATCCAGTAGTGTCTGAGCACAAAGAAAATAATATTTTTGAGATAGATTATTTATGTACCAATTCATCCTATTCTAATTTAATCTATCATGTGACTTATTTGACCTTCTGAATTGCAAATGAATATTTAAACCACCTAAGGTAAACCTACCTTACCATTGTACTGGAAGATTATGAATGGTGAGCAATATAGCAACATGGAGGAAAAAGTATGTGTGGGTTGAAGAAGAGAAAAATTAGGCCCAGGCTGTACAGACAACTGTTTTCTTTTCACATCTGGGCAATGATCTGCTTGTCTTGTTTTTAAAAATATTTCCTCATTGTGTGATAGAGTAACAGAGTCTTCAGATATACACAAACAAAATAGCAAGGCATACTTGTCAGAGGCTTACTTACTAATACTAGCAATGGTGGTACTACTTAGAGATGGCTTGCCTTTTTTCCAGTAGCATGTCTGGCTATCTGTTGTAGAGGTCTGCTGTAAGATTCTCCAGCTTTATTATAAGTACTAATTTACTTTGGCACCTCTGCAACTTTAGCTACTACTTAGCTGATGGTTAGAAAGTTTTCTGTTGGTAATTTAAATTCTTGAATTAAAAATATCAACAATAACAACTAGAACTTATATTACTATCATTGGGTATTAATATTTCAAATAGAATTACAGCTGTGGTAAAAATTGTCAGGTAGAACAGATCATGATCTGTAGCCTCAAAGATATGACTCATGAAAAATGACTCCTTAAGTATGTTGAGAGCGATTGATTCAGGTGCATCAGGGATGGCAAGTGTTTTTTTGTTGGTGTTGATTTAAAAAGCACTTGTGCTGCCTGAAAGCTAGTGACCACTTGTCTCAAAACAGGTACTGTAGTAAGTACATGGTAATAGGCAACTATGAAAAAACTGGGTGTACACATTTTAAGGGAAAGGGAAAGTGCTTTTCTTATGGCCTATGAAATCAGAGTCTAAAATTTTTTCCCCTGAGGCAAGCTATTTTTATTAGTGCTCTTGTCTAGAGAAGTGCTATCAATTTCTTTTCTTATTTTTCAGTTCCTTGGGTTCTCATTCACATACCTTCTCTTCGTTGTGCTTATTCCTGTGTATCTCTCCATAGTCTATTTCCGCAGATGTTTCTTTCTTACTGCTTTTACATCATCCTATTTCACTTAGAAAAGTTAGTCATCAGAATCTTTAAAACTAATACTGGTTTTACACAACTACAAATCCCATCCCATTGACTTAATGCTTATAACTTGATAAAGAAAACAGCATGTGAGTGTGGGGTGAGCATAAGAGTATGTGCCTTGGAATTGTATATTCCTGTACCAGGACCATAGCCATCCACTCACACATCCTCAGAATACTTCTGGACATTTTACATTACTTTTTTGAGTCACAGTTTTCGAGATGATGGAGATAATGCTTTTCTTACCAGATTGGTATAAGATATAAGTGAGATAACTTATGTAAAGAACAGTTAGTACAATGACTAAATCATAATAAATGTGGCACATGGTGTGTGTGTGCCTGCTAAGTCGTTTTAGTTGCATCCGACTCTTTGTGACCCAATGGACTGAAGCCCTCCAGACTCCTCTGTCCATAGGATTCTTCAGGCAAGAATACTGGAGTGGATTGCCATGCCTTTCTCTAGGGAATCTTCCTGACCCAGGGATTGAACTCACTTCTCTTATGTCTCCTGCCTTGGCAGGTGGGTTCTTACCACTAGTGCCACCTGGGAAGCCCGTGGCATATGGTACTGTTGATCAAAATTATTTATTCCTTCACTTCTTGTGAAGTGCTTCTCTGGTCCCTCAGCTGGTAAAGAATCTACCTGCATTGCAGGAGATCCTGGTTTGATTCCCAGGTTGGGAAGATCTGCTGGAGAAGGGATAGGCTACCCACTCCAGTATTCTTGGGCTTCCCTGGTGGCTCAGTTGGTAAAGAATCAGCCTGCAGTGTGGGAGACATGAGTTTGATCCCTAGGTTGGGAATATTCCCCAGAGAAGGCAATGGCTACCCACTCCAGTATTCTGGCCTGGAGACAGTGGAGCAGATTTGAATCTGACTCAGCCTAGAGCATAGACACAGAAGCTGACCTCCTTCTACCAAAGTGTAATATGACCTGAAAAATAAAGCTTTTTTATTATTAAATCACTATGGTCTCAAGGTTGTTGTGCAGTATACAGCCATCTGTTGGTATCTGTGGAGGGTTGGTTCCAGGTCCTATCACAGATACCAAAATCCATGGATATTCACGTCCCTTATAAAAATGGCATAGTGTGTATATAATCAATGCTCATACTCCCATATACTTTAATCTCTGGAATGCTTATAATGTCTCAGTTCAGTTCAGTTCAGTTCAGTCGCTCAGTTGTGTCTGACTCTTTGTGACCCCATGAATCACAGCACGCCAGGCCTCCCTGTCCATCACCATCTCCCAGAGTTCACTCAGACTCACGTCCATCAAGTCAGTGATGCCATCCAACCATCTCATCCTCTGTCATCCCCTTCTCCTCCTGCCCCCAACCCCTCCCAGCATCAGAGTCTTTTCCAATGAGTCAACTCTTCACATGAGGTGGCCAAAGTACTGGAGTTTCAGCTTTAGCATCATTCCTTCCAAAGAACACCCAGGGCTGATCTCCTTCAGAATGGACTGGTTGGATCTCCTTGCAGTCCAAGGGACTCTCCAACACCACAGTTCAAAAGCATCAATTCTTAGGCACTCAGCCTTCTTCACAGTCCAACTCTCACATCCATACATGACCACTGGAAAAACCATAGCCTTGACTAGACGAACCTTTGTTGGCAAAGTAATGTCCCTGCTTTTGAATATGCTATCTAGGTTGGTCATAACTTTCCTTCCAAGGAGCAAGCGTCTTTTAATTTCATGGCTGCAGTCACCATCTGCAGTGATTTTGGAGCCCCCCAAAATAAAGTCTGACACTGTTTCCACTGTTTCCCCATCTATTTCCTATGAAGTGATGGGACCGGATGCCGTGATCTTTGTTTAATACAATATAAATGGTATGTAGATAGGTGCTGGCAGGTGGAAAATTCAAGTTTTTCTTTTTGGAACTTTCTGAAATTAAAAAAAAATGTAATTCTTTGTTAGTTAAATCCACTGATGCAGAACCCACAGATACAAAGGACCAACTGTAATATCATTTGTTACCAATTTCTGTATTTTTCAGCTTTGCTGTAGTTACAAAGAATTCCAAAGTCACAGTTGCTTACAATAACAAACGTTGGTTTTTCAGTCATGGTCTTCAGATTGGCTGTGGCTGTTCCTTGTCTCTGTTTGGCCACATGTCATTTCAATCTGTGATCCAGGTTGAAGGAACAGCCTCTATCTGGGACATGCTGTTTACTTTGCAGAGACCAGGAGTACAAAAGACTGAACAAAACTATGTAGGTGCAAGTAAAGCTTCCATAAGAATACAGCGTAAGTCACATCTTCTCTTATTGTGATGGCCAAGTCACTTGTCCAAGCCTGACAACAGGGCAGGGAAATACCTTCCACCTACTGGGAGGCACTGGAAGTCATATGTCAAAAAGTGGAAATAGATAGGTGGGAACATAATATAACCACCCCCAGTAGGGTTTCCAAATGTTGGATTTCTTCTGTCTTCACTGTTTCTCTTTTCATTCCAGGATTGCTGAACAGGTATAAAATGTAATACTTACGGGAGAGGTAATAGATTAATTTCACTCAGGGTGGAACTGTTGGAGCAAATTTCAGCTGAAGGTACAATGGCAACAAAAAACAATACCGAAAACAGTTAAGTATCAGGAAGTGTGTTGGATCCATGCAGATTGAATATGATTCCCAGAAAGCATTGGGGATCTTAGAAATGTAACTTTATGATGCTGTTGTGTTTCCAGGATTCTAAAATGAAATGGCTATAGTAGTGACTCTTTCTTTCTGATTAATTGCCTAGGTCATTTATTTTACCCGCTTCAGTGCTCTAGGAATTTTTATCAACCTCTTTAGAGTAACTGAGATGCCAGTCAGGATGCTTGCAATGAACAGATGATATCTGTATTTTAGTTGTTGCCTCTAAGTGAAAAGTCCCTTTGGCCATTGGAGCTTCTTCTTTGGATTGGCATCCACTGTACTTGGGAATGAAAGCTCATTTAAAAAGTGTTTGTATCTATTATATAACCTGCCAGAGTTTTCTTTCCCTACATTTTTCTATGTCTCTATTTTCTTGTCACTTAGTATCTGAGTCTTATTTTAAGGAACTGGACATAGGAGAAGATGCATTAACATTCAGATCTGTTCAGTTCAGTCACTCAGTTGTGTCTAACTCTTTGCCACCCCATGGACTGCAGCATGCCAGGCTTCCCTGTCTATCACTAACTCCCAGAACTAACTCAAACTCATGTCCATTGAGTCGGTGATGCCACCCAACCATCTCATCCTCTGTCATCCCCTTCTCCTCCTGCCTTCAGTCTTTCCCAGTATCAAGGTCTTTTTCCAGCGGGTCAGTTCTTCTCATCAGATGGCCAAAGTATTGGAGTTTCAGCTTCAGCATCAGTCCTTCCAATGAATAGTCAGGACTGATTTTCTTTAGGGTGGACTGGTTTGATCTCCTTGCAGTCCAAGGCACTCTCAAGAGTCTTCTCCAACACCACAAGTCAAAAGCATCAATTCTTCAGTGCTCAGTTTTCTTCACAGTCCAGCTCTCACATCCATACATGACTACTGGAAAAGCATAGGGTCGGGAAGGTCTGCTGGAGAAAGGATAGGCTGCCCACTGCAGTATTCTTGGGCTTCCCTTGTGGCTCAGCTGGTAAAGAATCTACCTGTAATATGGGAGACCTGGGTTCAATCCCTGGGTTGGGAAGATCCCCTGGAGAAGGGAAAAGCTACCCACTTCATATTCTGGCCTGGAAAATTCCATGGACTGTATGGTCCATGGGATTACAAAAAGTCAAACATTCAGATAAATTAGTACATTTAAAATTTAGTATCATATCATGAAATTTGGAAGAGAGGTTTTCTTTAAGAAGTGTAGCCTATTGAATAGAATGTGGAAGACATGATTAATTATAAGTTAGATATTTTCACCCAATTCAGTGAAAATGAAAGCTTTTTTATATGATTTCTCTTCTTTCATCCTCATTTTCTCAAAATTCAGCAAGCAGAGAAGATCAATAGTCTTCCCCTCCTTTTCTTACTAGAATATGTACTAGTAGATCTGAAAACACTTTTCCTTCAGAAGAAAGGTACAGGAATCCCCTGGCAGTCCAGTGGTTAGTACTCCATGCTTCCACTCCAGGTGCATTGGTTTTATCACTGGTCAGATTCTGCAGATCAAGTGGTGTGCACCCCCCTCAAAAGAAGAAAAAAAAAAAAAAAGGAGAAAGATGCAACAAGAATTTCATTAGTGATATAAGGGTAAAGGGGAGGTCTGCTTAGATGCGAATAATTTTTGCCTTCAATGATGAATTTACTTTCCTGTTCAGCTTTTGAAAGATAATGGCTTATGTTCATTAATTGAATTCAAGAAGTAGAGAGAGGTTTTTAAAAAGACAGATACACTTCTTTTGCCATGGAACATGATTGAAAAAGTTACTATTGTTATTTTTGAAATAAAGGACATGAGTACAGCTTTTACAATTTTTTTTTTAAACAGTTGCCAATGATTGAAAACGACAAGATGTTATGATCTGACACACAGCATAACAAATATTTCCCTCCATTCATCATAAGAATGTGTTTCTATTCTTTCCTTAGCTATAATTTTTCAGGGTGAAGTTTGTGTTTGCATAATGCTTCCATATTTAAATTCAAAAACATATTACAAAGCTCCTGATATACAGAACACTCTTCTAGGCTGTGCATGTAAAATTAAAATGAAAGAGACAAGTCTTCTCCCCTTGATGAACTTATAGCCTAGTGAAAGAGACAACAGATATTGCATAAATTATTGCAATATATGTGTCCAAACAAAATATACAGCCATACTATCCACATGCTGAGGAATGAGAGATTAACTCCAACTCCAGTTGGAAAACAACTCTCAGGAGGACTTTGGGAAGGAAGTAGTAGCCTTTGTATTCAACTGGTAGAGGTGGAGAGGAGTGGAATTCCACTTGTTTTGAGGAAAGAACACGATCAAAGGACTGAAGGTGGGAAATGCAATTCAGTTTGGGAAAGCAGGAAACAGTCCTTTTGACTGAAGTTTTGCCTGTGTTCAAGGTGAGGAAGCTGTGAAGGAAACTGGCCAGATTTATGAATCCCTTGAATCAAATAGCAAAGATTTTGGTCTTTAATGCTTGAAGGGTAAATTAGACCCAAGCAGACTTTGAACACAGTAGTGATATGATCATATCTTTATTTAAGGGAGATAACTGGAAAAGATTATGGATGGAGTGAGCAATGAATGAACAGAAGAGATTAGAATTAGAGACCTCAGTTAGGGTGTTCAGAAGTTCAGAGGAGAGACAAAAAGGTTTTAGTTGAGGGCAGTTAGAGGGAGTAGGAAGGAGTTAAAAAATTAGAGGATCATTTTGGAGATGGCATAAATAATGATAAATATCTCATTTGAAAATAAAATAATTTAATGACAGATTAGTTTCTGTACTCAAGATGCATTTTGTAGATATTATTCAGGTGATCTGACAACCAACTGGTTATTTGGGAATAATTTTAGCAGGCTATTTTAAATTAATTCAGTCACAGTAGAAATTATTTTCTTCAGTCTTCTGTGATGCCTGGGTATCTGATGTGGCCATCAGTTTAAGTTCTAGTACTGCAGGTGTAATCTATCTAGGTGTAAAATCTACAGGGTTTATTGAAACTGCTTTGCTAGCATGTCTGGCTCTTCCTAAAGCTCATGTAAGAATGAAAGTAAAAGTATTTTGAGTGGTTATAACAAGATCTTGATTGAAGAATTTTATATTTTTGAAGAATTTTCACTTTCATCATATCATATCCACTCTTTCAACAATGTTGACATAATATTACATATACACATTTTATTTTTATTTTAATTTCTATTTTTTAAGATTATGGATGTATGATAACACATTTACAGGAGACTTGGAAAATACACAACAAGGTTACATATAGTTTCACTAAATATTATAACTTTTAAAAGTAGATAAATTAAGATTCTTAGTTGGAGTTTCAATATCAAACTCTCAAAAATTAATGGAGTGAATATACAGAGAAGTAGAAGGATGTAGTAGACCTGAAAAGCACTGTGAACCAATTCAACATAATTAAGATTTATACAATTTTCACACAACAGTATGATACAGATTCTATTCAAGTTCCCATAGACTGTAAACTGAGAGACACTGGAACATATCCAGGTACATAGAACAAGGTGCAAAAATTTCATGGTCTAAAAGTACTGAAATCATACAGCCTGTTCTCTTATCACTGTGAAATTATGTTAGTAATCAGTATCAAAGATATATGAAAAGAACCCATATATTTTCAAGTGCAGTGTGACATTTACTGAGAGAGATTTTCTATTTAGCCATCAAGAGCCTCAATAAAGTTAGACTGAAAAAAGAGAAAAACACAGAGGGTGATTGCAGAGAAGAAAGCATTTAAATGAGGAATTAGTATCAAAATGAGAAATTAATATTAAAGGTATTTTAAACAAAATCCCTTGTGTTTGGAAATTAAATGTCCACTTTTAAATGATGGGTTTATTGAAGCTATAGCAAGGAAAATTAGAAAATATTTGTAATAGAGTAAAAGTGAAAAGAAAATTTATCAGAATTTGCTGCATGCAGCTGAAGCTGCTCAATGCAATTGAACACAATGTGGAATATTGACTAAAGTATGAAAACAGAGTAGACACTAGCATAAAATTTTTTGATATTTGAACAAAATCTGTACTTTTTAGTTAATAATACTATATCACTTGTTAATTTTCTGTTGTTTTCTTTTTCTTTTCTTTTCTTTCTTTTTTAACAACATAGTATTTGTATTCTCAGAATCAGGTTAGAAGTTTCAAGCCTCATTCAATTTTTAAAAAAATCATTGAGATAATAAATTTTCTAGACTTTTAACAGTAATGCTAGATGCCAAAATACATGAAACTGTATCAAAGTTTTGAGTGAATATAAATTAGAACTCTAGCATTCTATCCATACTAAGTCAAACAAATGGAATCAAAATGTCAAACTTTTTTAGCCAGGCAAAAATTCATACACTTTCTAAAATATAATATATATTATATATACTTATAGATATGTATTAAAAGCTTTTCTACTATGCTTGGTAAAGGCTTGAGGAAGAACAACAACGACAAAAAGAGACAGAGAAATTGGAAAATGTAAACTAAATGAAATGAGAGCAGTGAATATGAAATAGAAAAAGTGAAACAAACTAGATGAAAATAAAAGGTTTAAAACATCTTTAGAAACAGCATAGCTGCTCATTAGAAACACGTCTGGAGATCTGAAGAAAAATAGCAATATCTGGGCATTTGTATTTTTCAAAAAATTTAAAGATAATACTGTCATGCATCTGGATTTTAAAAAGTGATTACAAGTTTTTCTATTAAATGGTAGTTTTAGTGATATAGAATTCTATTATTTTTTGTTGATCAATCATGATGCAATGGTATTAGTGAGTAATAGTTACATTATCACAATAGTAACAAATGTTTATCAGTTTTCACAATCAATAATCAGATAAAAAATAAAAGATAATTACAATTGCAAGCCATGGTGGAAACATGACTAATATAGCAATATAATATTAGATATTAGATAATATTAGATACAATTTGGGGTGTTAAGTAGAGTGATGCTTAAGTAAGTGGAAATGCATACCTCCATATGTTCTCATCAGCCCAGCCAGTGTGTCTTTTGGTTGGTGCATTTAATCCATTCATAGTTAAGATGATTAACGATATTCATGATCCTATTACCAATTGGGTTTATTTGTTGTAGGTCTTTTCCTTCTCTTGAGTTTCCTGACTAGAAAAATTCTTTTAGTGTTTGTTGTAAAGCTGGTTTGGTGGTGCTGAATTCTCTTAAATTTTGTTTCTCTGTAAAGCTTTTGATTTCTTCATCAAATTTGAACAAGAGTCTTGTCGAATAGAGTGTTCTTGGCTGTAGGTTCTTCTTAGGCTGTCTTCTCCCCCCCCCCCCCCCCAACTCCCTTTTTTCTGTACTCTATTCTGTGTCAGTGATTTCCAATGTTCTGTCCTCCAAGTCACTTATCTGTTCTTTTACATAAGTTATTCTGCTATTGATTCCTTCTAGTGTATTATTCATCTCTGTTTGTTTGTTCTTTAGTTATTCTAGGTCTTTGGTAAACATTTCTTACATCTTCTCAATCTTTGCCTCTGTTCTTTTCCCAAGATCCTGGCTCAACTTCACTATCATTATTATGAATTATTTTTCTGGAAGGTTGCCTATCTCCACTTTATTTGGTTATTTTTCTGGGGTTTTGTCTTGTCCCTTCATCTGGGACAAAGCTCTCTGCTTTTATATCGTGGTTAACTTTTTGTGGTGTAGTTTTGGTTCTAGCTGCTGCTGTGCTTTGTGGTTCTTCTTACTTCTGTCTGCTCTTACATGTTATACATTTTAAAAGCTTGGGAAAACTGAGAAACAATAAGATTAAATGATATTTCTAAAATTACACAGAGTTAGTATAGAGAAAGGAAGAGTGCTTGACTTTGGACTATTAGCCACTATTGTGTAGCAATGTTACTCTTCTCTTACTAGTTTCCCTTTTGTGTGACCCAGTTTTAGTAAGATAACTATGCATAGACATCCCAGTCAACTCTTCCATTCCCTCCAGTTCAATTAAACACAAGAGGGTACCAATAATGTACTTTTGTCTTTTTATCAAAAAATTGATAAAGCATTTTTTTAATCAACATTTTGCAATCTTACATTTAGGTAGAACTTAGCTTTTACTTTAAAAATCTTTGTGTGCTGATTAGGAATGTGAAACTCTCAATCAGGTTTGAGTCTCATCCTTCTTTATTTGAGGAATGAAGATCATTCCTTCGTATCATTTGGAATTGTGTTTTGCTATAATGTTCTAGTGATGTTCCTTTTGGAATCACAATTCTGGACGTTGCCTGGCCTCATCAGTAGTCCATCTTTCCCTGACTTTAGATGAGAATTTGTAGGTTGCTTTACATTTGTTACCCTTTTTACTCTGTTGAGAGGATCCTTCCTCTTGCACTGTTAAGCTTTATCTCTCATGTCCCTTTTTTCTTTGTGTGTATTTATTTCAAAGTCCTATGATTTTTTTTCTTTTTTTTTAGTTATCTGTTTCTTCCATAAGCTCATGTACGTTTCCTGGTTATAGGATCAGAAATACTACCAGACACTGCCAGGATACCTCTGAATGTGAAGTTGCACAATTACACTCATATCATATGCTAGTAAAATAATGCTCAAAATTCTCTTTCCCTCTTACTTTCTAACCTAACAATGTTGTATTTCTAGTGAGGTTTTTTTTCTGGTACAGTGCTCCTGATTTAGTTTTCTCAGGTCATCTCACTGCTTTCATGTCACATTTTTCCTTTTTGGATTGCTTATATATTTTGAAGCACTGACTTATTTGGCACTGACATTGAGACTATTGATTTTGCTCACAGCAACCCTAGAGTCATTCACTTCCTGTGGACCAAGTTTATTTTTGGACACTAGGGTGGTTGGAAAAGTGCCTTTTCAGATACTTTCAGCATTTTCCTTTACTTTTTTCCCACTAGTGATTTGCTTTATTTACTTGAGTCTTGTGCATTAGCAAGTAAGAAGGCTCTAAGCCAGAAGTTCTTAAATTTGCTTGGTTCATGGTATTTTTAGTGTGGCAGTAATTTTTTTCACAGTGGCTCTGGTCTAAAAAAAATACCAAACAGTTCACTTCAGAACTTAGTTTTTTTTTTTTCTTTTTTGCCTTATTTAAAAAAATTCTTTTTTAATTAGTGGATAATTACTGAACAATAGTTTGGATAAAACAACTTAAGTTTTTATGTGCCAAAAATTTAGTTGATAGTGACATCCAGTTCCATCACTTCATGGCAAATAGATGGGGAAAAAGTGGAAACAGTGGCAGATTTTATCTTTTTGGGCTCCAAAATCACTGGATATGGTGAACGCAGCCATGAAATTAAAAGACACTTGCTCCTTGGAACGAAAGCTATGACAAACCTAGACAGTGTATTAAAAACAGAGACATCACTTTGCCAACAAAGGTCCATATAGTCAAAGTTATGATTTTTCCAGTATTCATTTACATATGTGAGAGTTGGACCATAAAGAAGGCTGAGTGCCAAAGAATTGATGTTTTTGAACTGTGGTGCTAGAGAAGAGTCTTGAGAATCCCTTGGATAGCAAGGAGATCAAACCAGTCAATCCTAAAGGAAATCAACCCTGAATATTCATTGGAAGGACCGATGCTGAAGCTGAAGCTCCAATAATTTGGCCACCCGATGTGAAGAGTCAACTCATTGGAAAAAAACTCTGATGCTGGGAAAGATTGAAGACAAGAGGAAAAGGGAATGACAGAGGATGAAATGATTGGATGGCATCACTGACTCAACGGATATGAGTTTGAGCAAACTCAAGGAGATAGTGAAGGACAGGGAAGCCTGATGTGCTGTAGTCCATGGGGTCGCAAACAGTTGGATGTAATTTAGTGACTGAACAACAACAACCAAAAACTTAGTAGCTTTTTGAAAAAATAATACAGGTTAATTGGAAGTAAAAAAGCACTACTTCAATTTCATTCTTAAATAATCATAATTGCTAATGATACATGTATGCCTTCGGGGCACTGCGCAACTTTTTCAAACACTGAAAGCAGATTGTGTATTGCAGTCTTCATTTCCTGTTCCACATTGATTTTAGGTTTGTTGCCTTTTATAACTAACCCTAAAAACCAGCTTTGCAAAGATATGATGTCATAGAAATGAATGTAGTATGATGTAATGTTGAAACTGTGAACTACTTTTATTCTTTATTTTAAAATTATTTGGCCACAGTGCATGCACGGCTTGTGGGATCTTAGTTCCCTATGCAAGGATGGAACTTGGGCCATGGCAGTGAGAGCACTGAGTCCTAACCACTGGATCACCAGGGAATTCCTGTGAACTACTTTTAATTGGTCATTGTAGTTTACCAAATGATCAACAGATGTTGTGTAGGGCTGTACTTCTCTTAAACAGTTAAAATATCTGAGTATTTCAATGGATTCTCTACGGCGCATTGGGGTACCTTGGTGCATAGTGTAGGAACCATTGCTTTTGGTGCTTTTCTTTTGTTTACCACAACAACATGTTTTTCTTGTATATATCAAAGTATCTGTAAGTTGGTAGGTACTTACTATATTTTGGTTGGTTTCCATTGACCTTAGGCAAGCAGTTGTTTCACAGGAGCTGGGATAAAAAAGGACATACATACGATCTGTAGTTCTGGTATGACATATTTTAAAGTGCAGTAGTTTGCTGAGTTATGTTTTGCCATGCTTCTTGCTCTCCTCTTAAAAGAATTTTGACAATTGTAAGGCACTCATAAGGGCTTGTCAGAGGCATAGTTGAAAACCTTAATCTCCTCCCATTTGTTTTTAATGTGAGGAACTCATCTTAGACATCTGTTCTAAGAAAAACAATTAGAGAGAAATTATGATGCAGTGGTCTTATCCCGAATGTTATTTTGCAACTTGGCTAGCTCCAGTGCTTTTAAGTTTTAGTAGCATAATAGCTTTATTTCAAGGTAAACACCGGGAGGCAAGTGTAGCTTCAAATTTCTTGTTAGCTGACTGAGTCACTTTGTTCTGATTCACCACTGCAGACAACCAAACTGGGAATAAGTATTTAGTTGGAGGATGCAGGGGGTAACATCTGCTTTGCCAGCACTGAAATACTGTTTGTAGAGTTCAGGTACTGCAATCAAAGAAACTGGTAAAACCTGGGCATATAAAGACCTTCTTTCAAGAAAGTTTTGATACATTACAGTTCTGTTTTGACTTGGCCAGATTATTTATTTATTTATTTATTTTGCTTGAAAAAAAATTGGTTTAATCCTCTCTAGAGTGTTAAGTTGGAGAAGGCGATGGCACTCCACTCCAGTACTCTTGCCTGGAAAATCCCATGGACTGAGGAGCCTGGTAAGCTGCAGTCCCTGGGGTCACGAAGAGTCGGACACGACTGAGCGACTTCACTTTCACTTTTCATTTTCATCCATTGGAGAAGGAAATGGCAACCCACTCCAGTGTTCTTGCCTGGAGAATCCCAGGGACAGGGGAGCCTGGTGGGCTGCCGTCTATGGGGTCATACAGAGTAGGACACGACTGAAGTGACTTAGCAGCAGCAGCAGTAGACTGTTAAGTGCTAACTCAGTGTTTTACTAATTATGCAGAAGGAACACCAGATGGTTTCTAAGGATAACACTGTATGAGGGGGAGCACTGGTGACTAAAACTGGTAAACTTTGTATGTCCATGGTCATTATCATCCATAGCAACATGTGCTTTTGTGACAGAAGAAAAGACAAGTAAAACTTTAGGGAAAAAATACTATTAGTTCTGAGGAAAGAATTTAGGTTGTTTGTAAACTGCCATGCAATAAGGAGGCATCATTTAGAATGACCCCACTGTTGTCATTATAATCATCAAAGAAATATATTTGTATGTATTTCCTTGGAAACTTAAATTTTTTCCTCTTACCATCCTTTTCCCTAATAATCATCTCAAATCGCTAATTTATTTTTCTTTTTCAACAGAATAAGAATCTTAACAGATAAAATTTTTTTTTCTGGGTTTTGTTATATTTGCCTTCAGTTAGCCTGCAAGAAGAATTTCTGTCCCTCCCTCTTGATCAGTTTACCTACACTGAAAAACGGAGAAATAAAATTAATTGCTATATCAGAAATGTCTCTAATAGACCTCAAGTTTAAGACAATAGTGATACTAGTCTCCAAGATGTGATTTATATAACAGCAATTAGCAATGTATAAATTCTTACTGAAAGAAAGAGCCAGAGTGTTAATAATCATAATTTTCCATAAGAAGATGAGCTCTTACTAAAGTGAACTTTGATTAGTTAAACCCGGAATTTAAACTAAATTGTCCTTTGTTTTTTACATTATGGCATAATGAAAAAAAAAATTATTGAAGACTTGGTACTAAGATAGTGTATAAATTTACAAAAAGAAAGAGAAAATGCTGATTTATCTTTGAGATTTACAATCTAAAGAAATGCATATTAAAACAATTTAAGAGTTGCCCTGTTAAAACAGGCTAGGATGAGGTGCTTAATCAATACATGTTGAAGGAAAAAATACAGTTGTACATTGGATTAAGATAAATAAAGCCACTTATTCCAACTAGTCCAGAGTAATAGATTTTTGATTTGAAGAAACAAGTAAATAATTAACTAACTGTAGGGTTAAGTTTGAATTTAGGAGCTTGTAGTCTTCAAAGTTTGTGAGCAAATGGGTCAGAACCATGCTGTAATCTACTAATTTGAGGATTAACAGCTTCTGAATTTTGAAAGTGGCAACCTTTTCCTTTCTCAGGTGCTGTTCATTCCTGTTTGATCTGATGTGACATGAGATTGGTAAATGTCTCATCTCTTCCATGACTGTACACAAAATGAGAACTGTAGATAGCTGAATTAGCTTAAAAGACAGACATGAGATTAACTCAAATGAAGATGACACTCATAAAAACCACTTTAAAGTTAAGTTTGAAATATTGAAATGAAGCATCCTGTTTAAGTGATCTAGGGTGTTGCCATGAATTATTTTTAGAGAAAAAGGGGTCAAACTGAAGTGAATGATCTGCTTGAGTCAGCCATTTTACTGCAATCATTTTGCTTTAGCACAAATGGTTAAGTCAGCTGGAAGAAAGAATTGTTTTTTCCTCAAGTATGCCCAGTTAAAATAAAATAAAATAAAAAATTATTTAAAATTACAGAAAGAGGGAGTATATGTTTAGTGGGCCTGTCCGGGCATAGTGATGATTTGTTCTCCTGTCATTTGTATGATCTTGTTCTATAGTGTTTACTCTGGTATTCATTAGCACAGGACTAAAGTGTCCCTCAACCTTGCTTTACTTAACACTATTTTGTAGTATCTTTGAAAAACAGTGTGTCATCTTAAAGGCACTTCCATATATTGAGCTCATCATACCAGGATGATAAATTCTGAAATTTCATTCAGTTGTACTGACTCCAAGGAATATAAAAGACATTTGTAGCTAATATACTTACTGTGCATAAGACAGTATACTTTACAAATAACGCCTTACCAAGTAATCTTTATATTTTATTATTATTCATAAGATTAGATACTTACTATATGCAGGTATTGTGAGTACTTATGTGAAACTCAGTTCCAAATATGTTTATTTATTTAAATAGGTCTTATGTATATATGGTACAAGTTTATAAAGGTACAGAAGGTGTAGAATAAAAAGTTGATCTTCTATTTATTTCCTGCAAATCCCTCAGTTTCCCTCCCTGAAAGTCATGTCTATAACCAGTTTCTTATGTATCCATGTAGATGTGTATCTTTGCTCTTTTAACACAAATGGTATTATATTATATGTATTTGTCTGTGTCTTGCCTTTTTCATTTCTATAATATGTATATTGAAGATATACTTATCAAGGCATATAGAGCTTTCTCATTCCTTTTAACTGTCTACATACTATTTTAATGTATTAATATACTATAACTTATTTAAGCCCTTGTCTTAAGTGGACTTTTTGATTGGTTCTAAACTTCTGGTATTATTATTAACAATATTGTATTGAGTATCCTTTATATTCATGTACAAATACACCTGCAGGAAAAATTTCTAGAAATGGAATTGTGGGTGAATAGTTAAATGCAATTTAAAGCTTAAATTGATGTTATCAAGTTGCCTTTTGTAGATGTTGTGCCCATTTGTACCCTAAACAATAACGTTTGAATGCCTGTTTCTCCACATGGCAAACCATACATATGAAAACATCTCATGGTTTTAATTTGCATTTTTATCATATTAAATTAGATTGATTGCTTTATGTTTAATATCAGGCATTTAAGAAAAATCTGTTTTTTAACCTTTGTATTATGGAATATATAAACTAAGATCATGGCATCTGGTCCTATCACTTCATGGCAAATAGATGGGGAAACAGTGGAAACAGTGACAGACTTTATTTTTGGGGGCACCCAAATCACTACAGATGGTGATTGCAGCCATGAAATTAAAAGATGCTTACTCCTTGGAAGAAGAGTTATGACCAACCTAGACAGCATATTCAAAAGCAGAGACATTACTTTGCCAACAAAGGTCCGTCTAGGCAAAGCTATGGTTTTTCCAGTAGTCATGTATGGATGTGAGAGTTGGACCATAAAGAAAGCTGAGCACCAAAGAATTGATGCTTTTGAGCTGTGTTGTTGGAGATTCTTGAGAGTCCCTTAGACTGCAAGGAGATCTAACCAGCCCATCCTAAAGGAAATTAATCCTGAATATTCATTGGAAGGACTGATGCCGAAGCTGAAACTCCAAAACTTTGGCCACCTGATGTGAAGAACTGACTCATTTGAAAAGACCCTGAATTTGGGAAAGATTGAAGGCAGAAGGAGAAGGGGATGACAGAGGATGAGATGATTGGATGGTGTCACTAACTTGATGGACATGAATTTAAACAAGCTCTGGGAGTTGGTGATAGTCAGGAAAGCCTGGTATGCTGCAGTCCACGGGGTCACAAAGAGTTGGATTGAGTGACTGAACTGAACTGAAGATCTATCTTTATTATTTTGTATAGCAGTAATTTCCTCATTTTCATCACTTTGTAGTATTCCAGTGTATGACTGTATCACAGTTTACCCATTCTATTATTGATAGACATTTCTAGTTTTAGGCCAATATGAATAATGCTGCAATAAGCATTCTTATACACTTGGTTTCATCTCTTTGGGGTAAATACATAAAAGTGGAATTGCTAGATCATAGGATGTGATATTTTTTATCTGTAGTAGATAATGCCAACTATTTTACAATTTATACTTCCATCATCAATACATGAGAGTTGCTATTGTCATATACCTTTTCTCATTATTGAGATTATCGGTCTTTGTAATTTTAGCTTTTTGGTGGGTGTCATGTAATCTTTCATTATGATTTTAATTTGCATTTCTCTAAATATTAATGAAGTTAAGCACATTTTTGTGTGTTTATCAGATGTCTGGAAATCCTTTTTTGTAAAGTTCCTTTTTCATTTTTTTCTGGCCTGTATTTATACTCAATTGCTTGTCGTTTTCTTACAGATTCAGAGGAATTCTTAATATATTTTGGATTCAAATCATTGTATAAATTGTCTTAGTTTCAGTTCATTTCAGTCACTTAGTTGTGTCTGACTATTTGCAACCCCATGAATCGCAGCACGCCAGGCTTCCCTATCCATCACCATCTCCTGGAATTCACTCAAACTCATGTCCATTGAGTCGGTTATGGCATCTAGCCATCTCATGCTCTGTTGTCCCCTTCTCCTCCTGCCCCCAATCCCTCGCAGCATCACAGTCTTTTCCAATGAGTCAACTCTTTGCATGAGGTGGCCAAAGTACTGGAGTTTCAGCTTTAGCATCATTCCTTCCAAAGAACACCCAGGCTGATCTTCAGAATGGACTGGTTGGATCTCCTTGAAGTCCAAGGGACTCTCAAGAGTCTTCTCCAACACCACAGTTCAAAAGCATCAATTCTTTGGCGCTCAGCCTTCTTCACAGTCCAACTCTCACATCCATACATGACCACAGGAAAAACCATAGCCTTGACTAGATAGACCTTTGTTGGCAAAATAATGTCTCTGCTTTTTAATATGGTATCTAGGTTGATCATAACTTTTCTTCCAAGGAGTAAGTGTCTTTTAATTTCATGGCTGCAATCACCATCTGCAGTGATTTTGGAGCCCCCCAAAATAAAGTCTGACACTGTTTCCACTGTTTCCCCATCTAATTCCCAGGAAGTGATGGGACCAGATGCCATGATCTTTGTTTTCTGAATGTTGAGCTTTAAGCCAACTTTTTCACTCTCCTCTTTCCCTTTCATCAAGAGGCTTTTTAGTTCCTCTTCACTTTCTGCCATAAGGGTGGTGTCATCTGCATATCTGAGGTTATTGATATTTCTCCCAGCAATCTTGATTCCAGCTTGTGTTTCTTCCAGTCCAGCATTTCTCATGATGTACTCTTATGTTGGGCTAAATGTATTTTTAAAGCTGTCAGAGAAAGACCTGAAGCAGAAGTTGTCAGAATGTTTAGTGAGCAGTTAAGATGAAATACTTGCCAGAACTAGTTAAGCCTGAGCTCACATGGAACTATTACAGGGCTGGCTAAAATCACCCAGACTTCCTAGGTGGTGCAGTGGTAAAGAATCTGCTTGCCAATGCAGGAGACCCAAGAGACATGGGTTTTAGCACTGGATCAGGAAGATCCCCTGAAGGAGGAAATGGCAGCCCACTCCCGTATTCTTGCCTGAAAATTGCATGGACAGAGGAACCTGGCAGGCTACAGTCTGTGGGGTCACAGAGTCAGACGTGACTGAGCACATATACACAAACAAACACTAAAACCAGAAGTGGGCCAAGGAACTCTTAAGTAGGGGCACCTAAGTTTTCAATGTCTTAAAAATGTTACCTTGAATTCATGAGGATATACTTAAAATTTTTTTGAACAGTATGTTTTGTTTGAGAAAGTGATGAAAGGTGTAGATAATTTCCCTAGGAAAATACACATGCTTATATACAACTTTGAGGTGTTCATGGAACCTTTGAAATCTTTCCTTGGAACCTCTAGAGGTTTGTTGATCTCAGGTTAAAAATTTCTGGTTATTGCTTTACTTTTTAAATTTGGATCTGTAGACCGTCAGGAACTAATATTATAGAATGATGTGAGGGAGGGAGTCAAGTTTTATTTTATTTTTCCACATGGATATTTAATTGACCCAGGATTATTTATCAAAACAAATAAACAAACAATATCAACCCCATCCTTTCTCCACTGCTCAATAGTGCCAACTTATAAATTTGTTGTAAATCAAGAACCTAAACCTGCTTAATTTCTTCATTTTCTTCTTCAGAGCTCTTGAATCTGTTACTTTGTGGTGTTTTTCTCCCAACCAGGGCCAATTATTTTCTGTCCTATTACTAGTATTTTATATAATAGGTTTTGGTATCTGGTAGACCAAATCTATCCTTTGTGTTCTTCAAGATTTTCTTAGCTTTTCTTGGATTTCATGAAATTTCAATTCATTTTCATTGAATTTATAGATTAATTGGTGGAGATAGACTTCATTAAAATTTTGAATCTTCCAATCCATGAACACAGATTACAAACTTGACAAACTCACTTATTAATTATTATTATTTTTCTGTAAGTTCTTTTGAATTTTCTATCTATATAATCATATCACCTGCATTTAAGGACAATTTTATTTCTTCTTTTTCAATTCTTATGTCTTGTGTATTTCCTTTTCTTGCCTTTTTGTACTGTTGTGATGGTGAGTGCTCTTATTGTATTCTCTATCTGAAAGAGAAAACTTTCAACATTTTACCATTAATTATGATAGAATGATATTTGCTTTAAAATAATGTTTATAGTACAGTTATTGTAATCATTTGGTTCACCCTTCTAAATATGTCGATTTTGTCAAATTTACTGATTGTGTTAAACACTTTTTTATTTTTCCTGTTTTTAAAGTTCATGTATGTCAAGAGAGGTCTTTAAGTCTTCACTCTGATTATGAATTTGTCCATTTTGTTTTATATTTATGCCAAATTTAGCTAAATATTGTAAGAGTATACCATTGTGCATGCTAAGTTGCTTCAGTTGTGTTTGACTCATTAGACACCCTGGACTATAGCCCACTGGGCTCCTCCGTCCATGAGATTCTCGTGACAAGAATACTAGAGTGGGTTGCCATGCCCCTTCCAGGGGATCTTCCTGACCTAGGGATCAAACTTGCATCTCTTATGTCTCCTGCATTGGCAGGTGGGTTTTTTACCACTAGTGCCACCTGGGAAGCTCAACTATACCATTAAGTTCATACAAATTTAGAATCATTATGTCTTAACAAAATATGCTTGATATGCTAAATTAATGAATTGACTTTTTTATTGTTAACTATGTTCTTTATCTCTAGTAATGCACTTTGCCTATAAGTCATTCTTGTTTATATTATTAAAATTTTCTTTCTTTAAAAATTTTTATTATTATTATTTTTTAAAATTTTCTTTGGGTTAGTGTTTATATGTTTTATTCTTTTTTTGTGATTTGGAAGTATCTCTGATAAGCTGCATATAATGAGATTTTAAAAATTTAATCTCCAAATATCCTGTGCATCATAATTCTAGCATGCCCTATCCTCCAACTGCTTTAGTTTTCTCTGTATCATTTACCACCATTTAAAATACTGCTTATACTACTTATTTTTTAATTATTGCCTCTTTATTTAAATGTAAGCTGAGTGAAGCAGGGACTTTTATCCATTTTATTTATTTATATATCCATATCACTAGGTGAATAGACATTCAAAAATTTTTACAAAATAATGACTCTCAATGAGTTGAACTCTGTGTGCTCTTTTTCGAGATTTCCAAAAACACTAATGTATAAAGAAGTTCTACAGACACAACATTTGTTTAACCAAGAATTTTCTAAGCCTTTTGTTTAGTTTTAATTGAAATATAGTTGATTTTGAACTTTCCTGGTGGCTCATTGGTAAAGAATCTTTTTGCCAAGCAGGAGATGTAGTTTTGATCCCTGGGTTGGGAAGATCCCCTGGAGAAGGAAATGGCAACCCATCCACTCCAGTATTCTTGCCTGGGAAATCCCAGGGATAGAGGATCCTGGCAGGCTACAGTCCATGGGGTCACAGAAGAATCAGACATGACCTGGCAACAAAATAATAACAATGTTTGATTTACAGTGTGTTAATTTATGATTAATTAATAATTTTTTACCTAAACTTTTATAATCCTAGAACTTTATTGAGGTGTAACTTCTACTAATATCTCAGGAAATGAGTGTTTTATAGAGCACACTATGAAGCCACTGATTTAGAAGATTTTTATATTAGAAGGAGTTTTCCTAGGAAGTTGAAGTTTAGAGAGCCATTTAAAAAATATCTACTTGGGAAGTCCACTAAATTAATGTTCAACAGATTATGTCCAGGTGGCCAAATTTGACTCACTACCTATTTTTATAATAAAATTTTATAAGAACATATTTATGCCCACTTATTTATGTATTTTCTATGGCTGCTTTTGCTTTATTATGGCAGAATTGAGTGGATGTGAGAGATCATATAGCCCTTAAAGCTTAAATTATTTACTGTCTGGTCTTTTATAGAAAAGGCTTGCTGACCCTGGTTAATAAATGCCAAAGAAATTGTTGAGTACTTACTACTTTGTGAGCCCAACATGTTTGCTACATATCTTATATAGATCATCCATTTAGTTATTGTAATAATCTTTTGAGGTAGGCAATGTGATTATTATTATTTTAAAGATGAGGAAATTAAATAGAGAAATTAAACAATTGCCAGTAGTTACACATCTAAGTTACAGTGCCGAGATTTGAATTGAAGTCTGCTTAGTTTTCATTCTTCTCAATATAGTAGACTGCTTCTGGTTCCTCTTGTTCTAGTGAAGTGTGAAATAATGGAATAAAAAGCAAGTTTGAAAAAAATTCATACTGTGCAATGTAATTGTGACTCTGGAAGGTTAGCTATGTAAGAACAGCTGATTTTCTTTTATTTTGAGGTTCTGTGTGCTTACATTTACTTAAGCCTAGGGATGGTAAATATTATATTCTTTTAAAAGTTTATATTTGCAGAATAAGGTTTAAATAAGTAACTTCCCAGATACAAATTTTGTGTTTTCATACACTTTTAATATTTTAAGTAGATTCTGATACTTATTCATTTTTCAATTTAAAGAACATCCTTTTTTTCACTCTGATTAGTCTTTCATAGAGCTTATCCTAATAGAAAGGAGAGTATAAGTGAATATTTTAAGTGCAGCCATGACCATAATAGTAATAATTGCTGCCATTTATTGAGTACAATAAGTGCCAGGAGACTGTACTAATTGATTTGTACTTATTTAATCTTAGCAATAAATCTGTGAGACAGTATAATATTATTATGTGCATTTTATAGATGAGGAAACTGAAGTTACTTATCAAGAAAAAAGTAGTTTTTCTTATTGCATATTTCACAGAAATATTGCTGATTCAAAGGAAGTTAAGGAATCCTATTGGCTAAATTAAAACTTCATTATACAGTAGAGTGGATGTGTGCCATGTGAGTATTTTCCCATGCTATTAACTAGGATTCTAAATGAAAGGTTTAATTAACTCATATTATACCTTGTACTGGGCTATATTTTAATTAAACTTTCCCCTATTTTTAGATGTAATATATATTAATAGAATTCATATTACTAATTTACTAATTAAGGAGATTTTCTTGCATGCTATTCACAGTTCAGAAAAAAACTTCTTGAGAGTTGGTCAAGATAGTGACATTTGCAAGTGTGAATTCTGTATAAAATAAAATTGTATACTTTTTTCCCACTTAAGTATTTTTTCCACTTAAAAATGTTCAGCATTATGGAATTTTATAAAAATACAAAAAGTGGTTTTTTGCCTGTGGCGTGAGAGCAGAGTACGAACTGCGGCAGCCGGAGTTATGGCAGGACAGGCATTTAGAAAGTTTCTTCCCCTCTTTGACCGAGTATTAGTTGAAAGAAGTGCCGCCGAAACTGTAACCAAAGGAGGCATTATGCTTCCAGAAAAATCACAAGGAAAAGTATTGCAAGCCACGGTGGTAGCTGTTGGATCCGGCTCTAAAGGAAAGGGTGGAGAGATTCAACCAGTTAGTGTGAAAGTTGGAGATAAAGTTCTTCTCCCAGAATATGGAGGCACCAAAGTAGTTTTAGACGACAAGGATTATTTCTTATTTAGAGATGGTGACATTCTTGGGAAATATGTCGACTGAAATAAGTCACTATTGAAATGGCATCATGTGAAGCTGCCCATTCCACTCAAGTTCTGAAATCTTTCATCATGTAAATAATTTCCATGTTTCTCTTTTATAATAAACTAATGATATCCAAGCTAATGACATCCAGTGTCTAAAATTTAGTTTCACTGTACTGGTATAAACATTTCCAAATAAAAATAAGTAAATCAATGGTTAAAAAAAAAAATACAAAAAGTGGAAAGAAAATAATTTACCCCTAGTTCCCTTGTGGCTCAGCTGGTAAAGAATCCACCTGCAATGCAGGAGACCTGGGTTCAAACCCTGGGCTGGGAAGATCCCCTGGAGAAGAGAAAGGTTACCCACTCCAGTATTCTGGCCTAGAGAATTCCATGGACTGTATAGTCCATGGGGTCGCAAAGAGTCAGACAGGACTGAGCGACTTTCACGTTCACTTTCAGTCCCATACTCGATTGGCAACCTTTGTTAACCTCTTGGTAGTTCCTCACAGTTGTTTCCTTAACTTAAGCATCGTCTTTTTTTTTTTTTTTTGAAGTAGGTAGATATAATTTTTATCCCTTTTTTTTGGCCTCACATTATGACATAAGCATTTTCCTGTGCTATTATCCAGGGTTCTAAATAAAATTTTTAATAACCACATAATCTTATGCCTAGTGAGTGGATGATATTTTACTTAGACTATCTCTTATTTTTAGATACAGGTTACTTCAAATTATTATTATTATTACCATTTCATCTCTTTTATTCTTTTGCATTTTAAATCACAAAAGTGTTCATGTTTATGTCCAGAACTCAAATATGGAAATATATAAAGTGAAAAGTCAACATCTTTGTTCCACTATGAAGACTTTTCTGGGTATCCCTTTAGAATTTTTCTGTGCCTATGTAAGCACATTTATATCTATCCTTATTTTACATAAATAGGATCTATCACTCACCTCTTTGATTTTACTTTTTTGAATAATGCTGGAATAAATATATTTGTGTAAAAATTATTTTTGTGTTTATGACTGATTCCTTAAGATCAATTTTTAGAAGTAGAGCTGGGTCAAAGTGCTGAACATTTTGAAGGAAGGCTTTTACTAAATCTGCCAGTTTAAAACACTGCTATTGTGCTCGCTTCGGCAGCACATATACTAAAATTGGAATGATACAGAGAAGATTAGCATGGCCCCTGCACAAGGATGACACACAAATTCGTGAGTGTTCCATATTTTTTAATTTCAAGATTTGTATGGAAATACAAAAACCTTGAATAGCCAAAGCAATCTTGAGAAAGAAGAATGAAACTGGAGGAATCAACTTGCCTGACTTCAGGCTCTACTACAAAGCCACAGTCATCAAGACACTATGGTACTGGCACAAAGACAGAAATATAGATCAATGGAACAAAATAGAAAGCCCAGAGATAAATCCACACACATATGGACACCTTATCTTTGACAAAGGAGGCAAGAATATACAATGGAGTAAAGACAATCTCTTTAACAAATGGTGCTGGGAAAACTGGTCAACCACTTGTAAAAGAATGAAACTAGATTACTTTCTAACACCACATATAAAAATAAACTCAAAATGGATTAAAGATCTACATGTAAGACCAGAAACTATAAAACTCCTAGAGGAGAACATAGGCAAAACACTCTCAGACATAAATCACAGCAGGATCCTCTATGATCCACCCCCCAGAATTCTGGAAATAAAAGCAAACATAAACAAATGGGATCTAATTAAAATTAAAAGCTTCTGCACAACAAAGGAAAATATAAGCAAGGTGAAAAAACAGCCTTCTGAATGGGAGAAAATAATAGCAAATGAAGCAACTGACAAACAACTAATCTCAAAAATATACAAGCAACTTATGCAGCTCAATTCCAGAAAAATAAACGACCCAATCAAAAGATGGGCCAAAGAACTAAATAGACATTTCTCCAAAGAAGACATATGGATGGCTAACAAACACATGAAAAGATGCTCAACATCACTGATTATTAGAGAAATGCAAATCAAAACCACAGTGAGGTACCACTTCACACCAGTCAGAATGTCTGCAATCCAAAAGTCACCAAGCAATAAATGCTGGAGAGGGTGTGGAGAAAAGGGAACCCTCCTACACTGTTGGTGGGAATGCAAACTAGTACAGCCACTATGGAGAACAGTGTGGAGATGCCTTAAAAAATTGCAAATAGAACTGCCTTATGACCCAGCAATCCCACTGCTGGGCATACACACCGAGGAAAACAGAATTGAAAGAGACACATGTACCCCAATATTCATCGCAGCACTGTTTATAATAGCCAGGACATGGAAGCAACCTAGATGTCCATCAGCAGATGAATGGATAAGAAAGCTGTGGTACATATACACAATGGAGTATTACTCAGCCATTAAAAAGAATACATTTCAATCAGTTCTAACGAGGTGGATGAAACTGGAGCCGATTATACAGAGTGAAGTAAGCCAGAAAGAAAAACACCAATACAGTATACTGACACATATATATGGAATTTAGAAAGATGGTAATGATGACCCTGTTGCAAGACAGCAAAAGAGACACAGATGTGTGGAGCGGACTTTCGGACTCTGAGGGAGAGGGAGAGGGAGAGGGTGGGATGATTTGGGAGAATGGCATTGAAACATGTATACTATCATATAAGAAACGAATCACCAGTCTATGTCTGATGCAGGATACAGGATGCTTGGGGCTGGTGCACGGGGATGACCCAGAGAGATGTTATGGGGAGGGAGGTGGGAGGGGGAGTTCATATTTGGGAACGCATGTACACCCGTGGTGGATTCATGTCAATGTATGGCAAAACCAATACAGTATTGTAAAGTAAAATAAAGTAAAAATAAAAATTTAATTAAAAAAAAAACACTGCTATTTTAGGAAGAGTATGCTAATGTCACCAAATAATAGATCATGGTATTGTTATGGATATAACATATTTAGTTACATTGTTTGTGAATGTAAAATATTTATATTCACCTACTCTGAATTTTTAAAAAATTTAATATAATTAAAAAATTTTAATTGCAGTATAGTTGCTTTATGCTGCTGTGTCAGTTTCTGCTGTACAGAAAAGTGAATCAGCCATATATATACGTATATCCTCTGCTTTTTTTGGACTTCCCTCCATTTAGGTCACCACAAAGCACCGAGTAGAGTTCCCTGTGCTACACAGTAGGTTCTCTTTGCTGCTAAGTCGCTTCAGTCGTGTCCTACTCTGTGTGACCCCATAGACGGCAGCCCACCAGGCTCCCCCGTCCCTGGGATTCTCCAGGCAAGAACACTGGAGTGGGTTGCCGTTTCCTTCTCCAATGCATGAAAGTGAAAAGTGAAAGGGAAGTCGCTCAGTTGTGTCCAACTCTTCGCGACCCCATGGACCACAGCCTACCAGGCTCCTCTGTCCATGGGATTTTCCAGGCAAGAGTACTGGAGTGGGTGCCATCGCCTTTTCCATAGGTTCTCTTTAGTTATCTGTTTTATACACAGCAGTGTATATATGTCAATCTCAATCTCCCAATTCATCCCACCCCCTTCCCCCTTGATATCCATACATTTTTCTCTATGTCTGTCTCTTTCTTCTTTGAAAATAAGATAGTCTTTTTCATTTTTCCAGATTCCACATACATGTGTTCACATACAATATGTATTTTTCTCTTTCTAACTTACTTTACTCTATATGACAGTCTCTAGGTCCATCCACATCTGTACAAATGACCCCATTTCATCTTTTTTGTGACTGAGTAATATTCCATTGTATATAAGGGCCACATCATCTTTATCCATTCCTCTGTTGATGGACATTTAGGTTGCTTCCATGTCCTGGCTATTGTAAATGGTGCTGCAGTGAACATTGGAGTGCATGTATCTTTTTGAGTTATGGTTTACTCTGGGCAAATACCCAGTAGTGGGATTGTTGGGTCATATGGTAGTTCTAGTTTTAGTTTATTAAGGAACATACTGTTCTCCATAGTGGTTTAATCAATTTACATTCCCACCAGCACTGTCAGAAGGTTCCCTTTTCTCTACACCCTTTCCAGCATTTGTTGTTTGTAGATTTGTTGATGATGGCCATTCTGACTGGTGTGAGGTGATACCTCATTGTAGTTTTGATTTGCATTTCTCTTATAATTAGTGGTGTTGAGCATCTTTTCACGTGTTTGTTGGCCATCTGTATGTCTTCTTTGGAGAAATGTCTATTTCTAGGTCTTCTGTCAATTTTTAAATTTTTTGTATTGAGCTGCATGAGCTGTTTGTATATTTTTGAGATTAATCCTTTGTCAGTTGCTTTGTTTGCAAATATTTTCTCCCATTCTGAGTGTTGTCTTTTCATCTTGCTTATGATTTCCTTTGCTGTGCAAAAGCTTTTAAGTTTAATTAGGCCCTGTTTGTTTATTTTTGTTTTTATTTTCAATACTCTAGGAGGTGGATCAAAAAAGATCTTGCTGAGATATATGTCAGTGTTCTGCTTATGTTTTCCTCTAAGAGTTTTATAGTGTCTGGCCTTACATTTAGGTCTAAATCCATTTTGAGTTTATTTTTGTGTATGATGGTAGGAAATGTTTTAATTTCACCCTTTTAAATGCAGCTGTTCAGTTTTCCCAGCACTACTTATTGAAGAGACTGTATTTTCTCCATTGTATATTCCTATTTGGATGGATTTATTACTAGGCTTTTTTGTTGCAATGGTAAAAGGAATTGTTTCCTTAATCTCTCTTTCTGATCTTTTGTTGCTAGTATATAGGAATGCAAGGGATTTCTTGTGTTTCCTTATTAATTTTCTGTCTGGTTTATCTATCCATTTGTATAAGTGGAGTATTAAAGTCCTCCACTGTTATTGTGTTACTGCCAACTTCCCCTTTTATGGCTATTGTTGTTGTTTGGTTACTAAGTCATGTCCAACTCTTTGTGAACCCATGAACTATAGCATGCCAGGCTTCCTTGTCCTTCATCATCTCCCTGAGTTTGCTCAAACTCATGTCCATTGAGTCAGTGATGCCGTCCAACCATCTCATCCTCTGTCACCTTCCTCTCCTCTTGCCCTCAGTCTTTCTCAGCATCAGGGTCTTTTCCAGTGAGTCAGCTCTTCACATCAGGTAGCCAAAGTATTGGAGCTTCAGCTTCAGCATCAGTCTGTCCAGTGAATATTCAGGGTTTCCTTTAGGATTGACTGGTTTGATCTCCTTGCTGCCCAATGGACTCTCAGGTCTTCCCCAGCACCACAATTCAAAACATCAATTCTTCAGAGCTTAGCCTTCTATATGGTCCAACTCTCACATCCATACATGACTACTGGAAAAAACATAACTTTGACTATAAAGAACTTTTTTGGCAAAGTGATGTCTCTGCTTTTTAATACTCTGTCTAGTTTTTTCATAGCTTTCCCTCCATGGAGCAAGCATCCTAATTTTGTGGCTGTAGTCACCATCCACAGTGATTTTGGAGCCCAAGAAAATGAAATCTGCCACTGTTTTCACTTTTTCCTATTTATTTGCTATGAAGTGATGGGACCAGATGCCATGATCTTAGTTTTTTGAATGTTGAGTTTTAAGCCAGCTTTTTCACTCTCCTCTTTCACCTTCATCAAGAGACTTTATTTCCTCTTCACTTTCTGTGTGTAGAGTGATATCATCTGCATATCTGAGGTTGTTGATACTTCTCCCAGCAATCCTGATACCAGCTTGTTTTTCATCCAGCCCAGGATTTCGCATGATGTGCTCTGCGTATAAGTTAAATAAGTAGGGTGACAATATACAGCCTTGACATACTCCTTTGCCAATTTTAAACCAGTCTGTTGTTCCATGTCTAGTTCTCCCTGTTGATTCTTGACCTGCATACAGGTTTTTCAGGAGGCAGATAAAGTGGTCTGGTATTCCCATCTCTTTCAAAATTTTCCAGAGTTTGTTGTTATCCACAGAGTCAAAGACTTTTGCGTAGTCAATGAAGCAGATTTTCTGGGAGGATTCCTTTACTTTTTCTATGATCCAGCAGATGTTGGCAATTTGATCTCTTGTTCCCTTGACTTTTCTAAATCCAGCTTCTACATCTGGAAGTTTTTGGTTCACATACTGTTGAAGTTTAGCTTGAAGGATTTTGAGCATTGTTTTGCTAGTGTGTGAAATGAGCACAACTGTGTGGTAGTTTGAGCATTCTTTGGCATTGCCTTTCTTTGGGATTGGAATAAAAACTGACCTTTTCCAGTCCTGTGGCCACTGCTGAGTTTTCAAAATTTGCTGGCATATTGAGTATAGCACCTTCGCAGCATCATCTTTTAGGATTTGAAATAGCTCAGCTGGAATTCCATCACCTCAACTAGCTTTGTTTGTATTAATGCTTCCTAAGGCCCACTTGACAATCACACTTCAGGATGCCTGGCTCTAGATGAGTGACAATACCATCATTTTTATCTGGGTCAACAGGACCTTTTCTGTACCGTTTTTTTCTGTGTATTCTTGACACCTCTTCTTAGTCTCTTGGGCATCTGTTAGGTTCTTGCTGTTTCTGTCCTTCATTGTGCCCATCTTTGCATGGAATGTTCCCTTGGTATCTAATTTTCTTGAAGATATCACTAATCTTTCCCATTCTATTGCTTTCTTTTACTTCTTTGCATCATTCATTTAGGAATAATATTGTGTTCAGTTCAGTTCAGTTCAGTCACTCAGTTGTGTCCGACTCTTTGTGACCCCATGAATTGCAGCATGCCAGGCCTCCCTGTCCATCACCAACTCCCGGAGTTCACTCAGACTCACGTCCATCAAGTCAGTGATACCATCCAGCCATCTCATCCTCTGTCGTCCTGTTCTCCTCCTGTCCCCAATCCCATCCAGCATCAGAGTCTTTTCTAATGAGTCAACTCTTTGCATGAGGTGGCCAAAGTACTGGAGTTTCAGCTTTAGCATCATTCCTTCCAAAGAAATCCCAGGACTGATCTTTTGAATGGACTGGTTGGATCCCCTTGCAGTTCAAGGGACTCTCAAGAGTCTTCTCCAACACCACAGTTCAAAAGCATCAATTCTTTGGTGCTCAGCCTTCTTCACAGTCCAACTCTCACATCCATACATGACCACTGGAAAAACCATAGCCTTGACTAGACAGACCTTTGTTGGCAAAGTAATGTCTCTGCTTTTCAATATGCTATCTAGGTTGGTCATAACTTTCCTTCCAAGGAGTAAGCGTCTTTTAATTTCATGGCTGCAGTCACCATCTGCAGTGATTTTGGAGCCCCCCAAAATAAAATCTGACACTGTTTCCACTCTTTACCCATCTATTTCTGAAGTGATGGGACCAGATGCCATGATCTTCGTTTTCTGAATGTTGAGCTTTAAGCCAACTTTTTCACTCTCCTCTTTCACTTTCATCAAGAGGCTTTTGAGTTCCTCTTCACTTTCTGCCATAAGGGTGGTGTCATCTGCATATCTGAGGTTATTGATATTTCTCCCAGCAATCTTGCATTCCAGCTTGTGCTTTTTCCAGCCCAGTGTTTCTCATGATGTACTCTGCATAGAAGTTAAATAAGCAGGGTGACAATATACAGCCTTGATGTACTCCTTTCCTATTTGGAACCAGTCTGTTGTTCCATGTCCAGTTCTAACTGTTGCTTCCTGACCTGCATATAGGTTTCTCAAGAGGCAGGTTAGGTGGTCTGGTATTCCCATCTCTCTCAGAATTTTCCACAGTTTACTGTGATCCACATAGTGTTTGTAAGAATATTTTCTCAGGGCCTCCTCTGTTAGTGTCATTGCTTGCACAGTGAGCTACAGCCAACCCCCACCTCCCTAGGATGCCCTCTGGGGGTACTTCTAGAAGGTACTTCTGGAGGCACTTCTAGGTCTAGGTCTCTGGACCTTCTGTAGGTACTGGCAGACCAACTCAGACTCTGACCTCTCCAAGCTCCCACATGTAGCTCCCCTCAAAGTCCACAGCTGCTAAAATTTGCCCTGTTTCATTTGTGGGAATACTTGTTGGCTCCCCTGGTGGCTCAGAGGTTGAAGTGTCTGCCTCCAATGCGGGAGACCCAGGTTCGATCCCTGGGTCAGGAAGATCCCTTGGAGAAGGAAATGGTAACCCACTCAAGTATTCTTGCCTGGAGAATCCCATGGCCGGAGAAGCCTGGTGGGCTATAGTCCATGGGGTCACAAAGAGTCAGACACGACTGAGCGACTTCACTTTCACTTTCACTTTCTTTTGTTGTCTGTTCAGATATTCCACAGACACAGGATTTACCAAGATGATCATGGGGACTTAATCCACTGCATGTGTAGATCCCTGGAGAGATTTCTGTTCTCTTCCTCAGTCGCACCATCCTTGGGGCTCAGCTTTGGTTTTGGCCCCACCCCTGCGGCAGAGCCTGGCAGGCAGTTGCAGTAGACTGGGGCATGCTGTCTCCGGTGGGAGTCCTTCCACCTGCCTGCAGAGGCAGGGAATGGGACGGCCTCACCCACTGCTTGCCACTTAACAATGGCTCCTTGTTTCCTAGGCAGACCTTGCTTCCTCGAGGGGCATTCTAGGCCACAGAACTCTTCACTCCCATCCCCTCAGTTGTATCCATGTGGCTAATAGTGGTTCTCTCCCTGGATCCACTCTTAACCCCATGCTGAAGCACTCCAGCCCCACCAGCATTGGTGTGGTCCCATCGCAGGCAGGGCTGATTCCTGAGGAGGCTTTGAGGTGGGTGGCTCTCAGAACCCTGGAGGCTATGCAGGAGAAGGATATCTTGGCTTGAGGAGTGGGTGAACCTTCTCAGATGGGTGCCTCCTAGCGGTGGCCTCATCCCTTGTGCAGCACTCAACAATGATGCCTTGCTTCTATGGTGTCCCAGGCTTTTTTCAGAAACTTTGCTGGTTGTGGACTTACTCTTGTTACTTCAGGTTGTCTTTTCACAGCCAACAGCTGTCCTTTCCTTAGATCTGTGCTGCAGACCACCCTTTCCAGCACCCAGCCCTCCTCCACAACAGGAGACACACAACTGAGGCTGGGGTGTGCAGGGCTGTGGCACAGACCATGCTTTCAGTTTACTTTGTCCTGTTTAGTTTGTACAATTTACTTACTTTGTCCTGTTTTCCACAGACTGCTGCATTCTCCTTCCATCCCCTGAAGGTCCCTTTCTGTCCCAGCTGATTTCCCCACTGTGAGGGGAGTGGTTTTTCTGAATGTGGGAACTCCTCCTCACTTTTATCTTCCTGCCAGAATTGCTGGTTCCTTTTTTGATTTCTCTTTTCATTTTTTCTTTCTTTTTTTCCAACCCAAATGTGAGGCGGTTTTTCTTGTCCTTTTAGGTATCTGAAAGCGAAAGTGAAAGTGAAGTCGCTGAGTCGTGTCTGACTCTTAGCGACCCCATGGACTATAGCCTACCAGGCACTCCGTCCATGGGATTCTCGAGGCAAGAGTACTGGAGTGGGTTGCCATTGCCTCCTCCGAATCCTCAGCAGGTGTTCTGTGAAACTGTTCCACTTATAGATATATTCTTCATGTACTTGTGAGGATAAATGAATTTGCATCTTCTTATTCTGCCGTCTTGACTCCTCCCACCACATACACTGAATTTTTTAAAATCGGGGTATATCTAGTCATTTTCCCTCTAAAGTAGATTTAAACCTACCATTTTAGATTTGCATTATTGTTATTCCTACTGTTATTATTTAAGATTATAATTTTAGCATCATTTTTAGGATTATAGTTTAGTATTTAAAAAGTTGTATTTGTATCTTAATTAAGTCATTATCTAATTTTTAATTTATTTAAAAATAAAAATCCTTTTTTTCTGATTATGCAAAAAAAGATCTTAATGCATGTAAAAAATTCAGATAATAGGGAAATAGAGAAAAGAAAATTTCAGTGATAATCTCAGCACTTATTAATAATCTTTTGCTTCATACTCTTTCTTTTTCTATTTATGCATATATATATAAGTATAGATATAGATGTGAACATTCATAATTAACATTTTTCTATATATGATTTTTTGTGCTCATTTACATGCGTATCCATATAGTAGTTTATGTGTCTTTTTAAAACAATTAAAAAAAAATACAGATGCTTCATCCACCTTTTTTCCCCACAATAACAATATGTGGTGAGTATCTTTCTTCTTGATAAATATGGATTTTTATAATGAATACATTGTACTTGATTTTGTGGTTGTACTCCACTTATTTGAATATTGATTAATCATTGGTTGTCTCCAGCTACTTCCTATTATAAACACCCCTTCATGAGCATTTTTGCATGTATGCTCTTTACCCACTTTTCCAATAATTTCTTTAAGATAAAATAGGAGTACAATTTTTGTATCAAATGATAATGTACATTTAAATTTTGGATATTTTAGAAAGAATATTTTTTACTTTTTTAATATACTTTTCCATATTGTTTAAATTTCTTCTGCAAGTGGTATAGGAATTGCATCATTGTCAACCTGCCCTCAGAAAGGTTGTGCTATTCACTAGTGAAGGAGAGTGCCCCAGTTCCTCATGCTCATGAATATATTACATATGAGCAATATTTTAAAGATTTATCTTATTTTGAGATATACATCACTGTACTACTTAGCATTTTAAAAACTGTGATATTGAATAATATTTTAGCTTATTTTATTTTTTAGTTTTCTCTTTTGTAAATATTTCATTTATCTTTGTGGGCTCTTTTTCTAATTTTTCCTTATTGATTTGATGTTCTGTTTTGTAATACTATACCAAAATATGCTTTTCTTTTTCCTGATTTTTGATTTGTTATTGGTCTTTTTTTTGATACAAAAGTTTCAAATTTTCAATGTAGTCCATTTTATTAATCTTTTCCTCATTTTAATGTCATGCTCACAATGATCTTTCTTATTTAAAGATTATACAAATAGTCACTTAAATTTTCTTGAAGATTAATTGTATTTTTAATTTTTACATTAAAAAAATCCATCTGGAATTTATTTTAGTGTAAAGTGGGGGCGGAGATTCAATATTATTTTTTCTAAGTGTCTACTCATTCACAGCATCATTTGTTGAATAGTTTATCCTTTCTCCACTGATTTGAAGTGTCACTTAGATAAAAGACTGAATTTTTCTATAAGTTGTCATTTATCTCTAGATTTTCTATTGTTTATTGATCTGCCTGTTATTCCTGTGCCAATAATAAACTGCCTGAACTTTTGTACTTTACATTGCACATTTAAATCTGAAATTTATTTGAATTATTTTATTATTGGAAAGGAGTTAAACTTGTATATTTAATTTTTGAAACCATCTTAAATTTAATTATTTAATATAAATATAATATCATTGTCCTTAGAATATTTCTCTTTTAAGTTTTAGAAGCTTCCTAATTGTGTGTGATATATATGCTAAATATTTTCACCTTTCTACGTGAATGGCTCCTCTGTCTGATAAAATTATTCTGGGAATCTACTCTGGGGTAGAAAATGCAAGAAAGAGGCTCTGAATTATAGGCTTATGTGTGGACTTGGCATAGTGCCTGTCCCAGAGAAATATGGTGGCTGAAGGACAGTGGTAGGATCAATGTATAGACCCTGTATGCAAGACAGCAAAAAAGACACAGATGTGTATAGCGGACTTTTGGACTCAGAGGGAGACGGAGAGGGTGGGATGAAAAAAAAAAAAAAAAAGAAATGATGGGATTTAGAATCTTATAAAAGAAGCTCTTTTAGCATCAGAACCAATAGATTTTGAAAGGGCTAGGATCTGAAATATTAACAAATGCTACTTAAATGAAACATGGAAAGTATACTAGCTTTGGAACCAGAGAGCGTGAATTTGAGTGCCGACTTTGCCACTTACCACCTTCTTAAATATTTAATCCCTTTAAGTTTCAGTTTTTTTCTTTTTAAAATAAGGATAGTATATTTATTTATGTATCTTTGATATGTTTCATGGATGCATATGTGTGCATGCACGTGTGCATATATGTGCACACACACACACACAGAGGGAAAAAAAAAAAAAAGCGAAATTAGGGAAATTCCAAGACAAGAAGTATACAGAGATTGGTGGTTGATTGGGACTGAGGGAAATGGGAAGATATTGGCTCCAGAGAAATCTATTTCACACCAGATTTGTAACCCCTTTCCATTTTTCAAAGTGTATATTTTCAAATGAATTAAGTGTGAGACAACATAGTGAAACTGACATGGTGTGAGAGAAGTGAATGCTAACTATCCCATTTCACAGATGAAATAATAGGAGATATTTATGTTCTTCATAGAATAGACATGAGCCCAGGTAATTGGAAGCTGTGGCTTAAAATGAAAGTTGTCACCAGCTTGTCATATAGTCCTAAGTGAGTTATGTGCCTATAAACTTGGGTGCATCTCATCCTGCTATTCCTATTTTTCACTTAGTAAGTAGGACAGTCTGAGAGATGCCAGGCCAGGTCTTGTCTGGCCTTCCCAGTGAGATCTTTAAATTTTTATGAAAGGCATTCAGAAAAGAATAAGCAGGATCTCTCTACATGATTCTCTTCATGTAGAGAGAATCTTTGTTTCTGAGAGTGAGCAAAAGAATGATGTCTCAAAAGGACTAAATCCATAGTGTGTGACTGAGCTCCCTGTAGACATGCACCATGTAGTTATCGGGTGTGATGATGAGGTAGCATTGCCAAGGTCATGTACTCTTAAGACATTCTTCTTTAAAAAGTGAGTGGTTATATCATCCACTTGGGCACATTTCTATGGAATCACAGAGAAAAAGCAAAAACGGAAATACATATGGAAGACATATATACCATCTAGGAAGCATTTTCTCGTCTCTAACTCTTATGAAAACCTTGAGAGGTAAATGTCACCGTCCCCATCTTCTATACATATTCTTTATTTCAGAAAATTCATTTACATAGTTTTATAGTTTGTTTTCTTCATCTAATGTATTTCACACAAAGCTGTAATTATTTGTCTCTTTTACAAGGTTGTGAACTCTGTGAAGTCACCAGGTCTGTGTCATTCATTTTTGTTTTTCCAGTGCCTAACACAGTGCTAGCATAGAGCAAACATCCAGTAAATGATGAGTAACTATGACTTACTTTATGAATTAGGACTCTTAAATCTTCCATGGCCACCAAATCTTTATTTTTCTCCTCTTCTTTTAGCATGTCTCTTCTTTTAATGTCTATCCCAAATTGAGAAAAGCTTAAAAAATATAAAGTGCAGGATATATGCTATGTAGCAAGTTCAGACTATGCTGGCTCTGTATGCACATAAATTGTTCTGGTCCGAATACAGTTGATAATGCAGCTGTTATTTTTATAATCTCATCCTAAGTACATATTTGCACAACAGGCGGTGTCAATTCATCTAAGTAACTTGGTGTTATTTGCCTGATACTTTAAATTACAGAGCTCCATTACTGAAGTCATCATTTGTGGTTAGGAGGGAGTGGTACGGAGAGTGGTAACAAGAAGTTTCTTAAAATGAGTATCAAAATGGACTAGATGTCTTCAAACTTGTCTTGATTTAACTACCTAGACAAGTATAAAGAACAGGCCTGTCTCTTTTGTCTATCAATTTGCCCTACAGAAAACAGAAGACTTATTAAGGAAATTTATGGTCTTAAAAATCAGTACTTATTTACAAACTTGTTAAATTATTGCTTTAAAAATGTTTTACCGCTTTATTTTGTGAGCAGTTTTCAGGGAGGGAAAACTCAGCAGGAATGGAATCCTGTCCTCATTTCAGATATGATAGTACAACTGCAAAGGATTATTATAAATATAATATATATCTCACAATGAATCTGCACTGTCGATTGCTGGGGATTTGGGATTGTGCTTTATTGTTATGTCCCCAGAAATTTTAGTTCATGCTATGCAACCTGTGGGCTCCCAAAAATGTTACTTGAATTGCTGGAGAATCATATGCATCATTCTTAAGAAAAAACACAAAAAACTATGATAATTAAGATTTAATTTTTGAGTTAAATTCTAGTTCCTAATTCATCCATATACTTAAGAAAATATTTTATTAAAAAATAAAATCCAAAAGCATTGAGAATATTTTTAGTAAGATAAAACATTTTATAGAATTATAAATTTTTTTTTTGCACAAAGGTTTTTGTGAGCTTATCCTCATTTAATACAGTTACCATTTAGCACAAGTTACTGAATTTCAGTGTTGATAGGAATCACCTGGGGGCTATGTTTTACAATAGATTCCTAGGCCATATTTCATACAGAGTCGATAGATATGGGTGGGGAACTCTAAAAAACATTTTTTGTTTTAATAAAGAACCTGGTCCTTCTGAAAGAGGGCATCTGAGGATTCTGTTTTGATAATCACTTTTTTTCTGCCGTCCTGTTCATACAAGACCTTCTCCAACTTTTGTTATGAAGCTGATATCATGTGTGTCTAAAATCAGTCAGGTTGCAAGAAAAAAAAAGGGATATTAAAAAACACATTAATAGGTGTTATTTCCAAGACGTATATTTTGCTAAGAAAGCAGGTGAAGGAAGGAAGAGATAAAAGAACAAGTTTATTGAGTGAAAAGTTACAAAACATCCATATATTGTAAATTTCTTTTTTTAATCTATTGCTAAATTTTGTTTGATTCTGATAAGGTGGACAAGCTGCCTTATGTTGTGTCAATGAAGTATGCAATTTTTCTTTTTGTAATCAGGATTTCAAGATGTAAGAGTTGGGGGGAATTAAGTCAAATAGTAATCTTATAAATAGGTTTCGAAGTTTGTGATCTATATTTTGGGTTCACAGCAATAAGCTGCTGTTGTACAGTGGAAGACATGCTATCTTCTCAATAATTTGATTTGTTTTTCATGTAGATACCTTTTTATACTGACCATTCTTTTTTTATGTAAAGGAATTTTTCCATATGTTTTTATTTTTAGTAAAGTTTAAGAAACTGAAAAGACTTGTATGCATAAAAAACACATATATACTTATAATATAGGATGACAATTGCGTGCCTCACCTTTCTTCTTGCTCCCCACCTCCCCAGTCATACCAACCATAAAGCAGATGTGTTTAACTTTTGGTGTTTTTCCTGGTATTCATCACTACATTTCTTACATACTGACCATTCTATTCTTAGATAGAGCTTCTTGAATTATTTCAGGAAGATCGCTAAAGTGTTGGCAGTTTTGAAAACGTGTCTGCTGCTGCTGCTGCTGCTAAGTCACTTCGATCATGTCCAACTCTGTGCAACCCCATAGACGGCAGCCCACCAGGCTCCCCAGTGTCTGGGATTCTCCAGGCAAGAACACTGGAATGGGTTGCCATTTCCTTCTCCAATGTAGAAAAGTTAAAAGTGAAAGTGACATGAACTGTAGCCGAACAGGCTCCTCCATCCATGGGATTTGCCAGGCAAGATTACTGGAGTGGGTTGCCATGGCCTTCTCCGGAAAATGTGTCAAATTTAGTCAATTCTATCTCTGATTTACTCTTCTGCTACGTATGCTAGAAGAAGTGAACTTGCAGATCTAGAAAATGCAATACTGATTCCTCCTCTTCTAACCTAGAAATAACCTTGATCCTGACCATCTATAATGTGTTAAAGTAGGCTTCAGAAATGTTAAAGTGTAGAGTATACTTCCCAGCGGGTGTGGATAAAATGTAAAATTGTAGAACATTGACGTGGTAGTGACCTTAGAGTCGAACCGGTACAGCAATTCTTGAATACCGTCTGCAGCCGGGTGGGCTTTAACAGTCATCTCTAGAGATTTCAAAAAGCTGGAAACTCTCAGGCCACTCAAGGAGATTATTGTTTAGTAGGTTTTGGGGTGGGGCCTAGAAATTAAAATGTTATAAAAGCTTTCTAGTGATTATATAGTCTTTTAAGTTTTGATACAACTTTACACTTAGTGTAAGAATTTTTTCTAGAGAATATCTGGCAGAATCATCCAGCCTTAACTTTGACAAACTCCAGGAACAGATATCTAGTTTGTGAGGCAACTTATATTGCTTTTAAAGATTTGTGTGGGCTGAGCTAAAATTTGCCACTTTGTAATTCTCACCCACTAGTATTATTTTTTTCTTTAGGAAAGAATAAAGAAACTACTTTCAACCATATTATACTCACTGTGCTAGGTACTACCTTTCCTTTGTTGGTTTAAAAATATTAAATAAATAGTTTCCTTAGTTGCAGAAAGGATTATCAGAGTAGATAAGCAGTTATTAAAATGTGGTCCTGGACACATGAGGTCCCCTGAGACTCTTTTCAAGGGGTCTAAAAAATCAAAACTGTTTTCACTATAATTTGTTGGTGTTTTGTTGCTAAGTTGTGTCCAACTCTTTTGAGACCCCACAGACTGTAGCCCACCTGCCTCCTCTGTCCATGGGATTTTCCAGGCAAGAATACCCAAGTGGGTTGCCATTTTCTCCTCCAGGGATCTTCCTGAACCTGGGTCTCCTGCATTGCAGGAAGATTCTTTGCTGCTGAGCCACCATCATCATAATACTAAGATGCTATTTGCTTTTTTTGTTTTTGTTTTTGTTTACTGTGTTGACATTTACACTGAGGATGCAAAGCAATTTGGGCAGGACTGCTGGTGCCTTAGCACAGATCAAGGCAGTGGCACCAAATTATGTCAGTGGTCACTGAATTTTTTAAAATAATCACCACTGACAGAAAAAAAATCTAGCTTTGCTTAAAACTGTTGCAGATGAAGCAGTACAAACTATCAATTTTATTAATTCTTGACCCTTAAGTATATTTTTAATACTCTGCGATGAAATGGGAAGTATAAATAAAGCACATATGCTGCCTACTTGAGTACTATAGTTACATGGAGAAAAGCATCATGTGTGTGATGGAGTTTCAACCTGAACTAACTTTTACTTGAAAGAATGATTAACAGACACGCAATGGTTATTCAAATTTTGGATGTTGTTGTTTAATTGCTAAGTTGTGTCCAACTCTTTTGTGATCCCATGGACTGTAGCCCACCAGGCTCCTCTGTCCATGGGATTTCCCAGGCAAGAATACTGGCGTGGGTTGCCATTTTCTTCTCCAGGGGTCTTTCCAATCCAGGGATCGAACCCATGTCTCCTGCATTGTCAGGTGGATCCTTTACCATTGAGCCACCAGGAAAGCCCCAAACTTGGATACTTGGCAGATATGAGCAAAGTGAGCCTGCCATTTTGGGGAAAACAACTGATACTATTTGTTGTCAATAATAAAATTTGAGGTTTCAAGAGAAAATTAGTTGGAAAACTTGTGGCCACCACCTGATGATATTGATGGCTTTCCAATACTTAAAAACCTTTCTGATAAGATTGGTGGTGATGTTGACAAATGTGATTCTCAAAAACATTGAATAATGAAATACCTCAATGTTTTGAAGATCTGCACAATTCAAATGAACCAATATTTTCCAAATAAACCAACTTGTGATGTTGCAAAATCATGCATGGGTAAGACATGCATTTAAAGACCAGTAGTTTTTAAAGTAACTGACTATAAAAAGTTCATTGATATTCAGGTTTCAGATTCTATATTGCAATTAACCTTAAAGAAACTATTACTTGTCAAATTTTGATATAGTATTAAAGAAGAATAGCTACAATTATCTCAAAAGGCTATTAAAACACTCTGCCTCTTTCCAACTCCATATCTATGTGAAGATGGATATTTTTCACATACTTCTGTCAGACCAACATATCACAACAGATTGAATGCAGAAGCACTGATGAAAATCCAGCTCTTTTACTGAACCAGACGTTTGAGATATTAAAAAGTGAAAAACAATGCCCGTCTTCTAAATTTTTTGTTTTGTAAAATAATCTTGTATTTTAAAGTTATGTTATTTATGTTACTGTGTAATAAGTTCATCACTAAATTATTTTTACTTATTTTATTTTAAATGGATTAATAGCTATTTAATTTTGTCTTAGCTTTAGTTTTAGATATAATAACTATTGATAAATATAGCCATAACTCTTTGGGACTCTGAACAATTTTTAGAAATGTAAAGGAGTCCTAAGACCAAAGAGTTTGAGAATCACTGAATTAGATGATCGCTAAAGTTCATTCCAGCTAGCAATCTTTAGAACATGCAGCCATTTTAATGTAATACATTTCCTGTAAGATTTCTCAGCCATTCCATTCTGAATGCTTGTCAACATCCCATCTAAACTGTGGCTCTTAGCACTGAAATCATATCGAAGCTGTAGACTGAGCAGCATAGAATGTGTAAACAGGCCACCGGCAGTTATTCAGTGGCCTATTTGTGTCTGACTCTTTGCGACCCCATGGACTGGAGCACGCCCGGCCTCTCTTTCCCTCACTATCTCCTGAAGTTTGCCCAAGTTCATGTCCATTGCATTGGTGACGCCATCCAGTCATCTCATCCTTTGGCGCCTTCTTGTCCATCTACCCTCAGCCCCTCAGCATCAGGGACTTTTCCAATTAGTAAGCTGTTTGAATCAGATGACCAAAATACTGGAATTTCAGCTTCAGCATCAGTCCTTCCAATGAGTATTCAGGGTTGATTTCTCTTAAGATTGATTTGATCTCCTTTCTGTCCAAGGGACTCTCAGAACTCTTCTCTAGCACCACAGTTTGAAGTCATCCATTCTTCGGCACTTTGCCTTCTTTACTATCCAGCTCTCACAACTGTCCATGACCACTGGGAAGACCATCGCCTTGACTATTCTGACCTTTGTCAGCAGAGTAATATCTCTGATTTTCAACACACTGTCTAGGTTTGTCATAGCTTTCCTGCCAGGAAGCAAATGACTTCTGATTTCATAGCTACAATCACCATCTGCAGTGATTTTAGAGCCCAAGAAGAGGAAATCAGTCACTCGGTTCAGTTCAGTTCCTGAGTTGTGTCCGATTCTTTGCAACCCCATGGACTGTAGCATGCCAGACTTCCCTGTCCATCACCAACTCCCAGAGCTTGTTCAAACTCATGTCCATTGATTCAGTGATCCCATCCAAGCACCTCATCCTCCGTTGTCCCCTTCTCCTTCTGCCTTCAATCTTTCCCAGCATCAGGGTCTTTTCCAGTGAGTCAGTTCTTTGCATCAGGTGGCCAAAGAATGGGAGCTTCAGCTTCAGCATCAATCCTTCTAATGAATATTCAGGACTGATTTCCTTTAGGATGGGCTGGGTAGATCTCCTTGCAGTCCAAGGGACTCGCAACAGTCTTCTCCAACACCACAGTTCAGATGCATTAATTATTCGGTGCTCAGGTTTCTTTATGGTCCAACTCTCACATCCATACATGACTACTGGAAAAACCATAGCTTTGACTAGACGGACCTTTGTTGGCAAAGTAATGTCTCTGCTTTTAGTATGCTGTCTAGGTTGGTCATAGCTTTTCTTCCAAGGAGCAAGTGTCTCTTAATTTCATGGCTGCAGTCACCATCTGTAGTGATTTTGGAACCCAAGTAAATAAAATCTATCACTGGTTATATTGTTTTCCTATCTATTTGCCATGAAGTGATGGGACCAGATGCCATTATCTTAGTTTTTTGAATGTGGAGTTTTAAGGCAACTTTTTACTCTCCTCTTTTACTTTCAAGAGGCTCTTTAGTTCCTCTTCACTTTCTGCCATAAGAGTGGTATCATCTGCATATCTGAGGTTATTGATATTTCTCCCAGCAATCTTGATTCCAGCTTGTGCTCTATCCAGCTGGCATTTTGCATGATGTACTCTGCAAATAAGTTAAATAAGCAGGATGACAATATACGGCCTTGACATACTCCTTTCCCAATTTGGAACCAGTTTGTTGTTCCAGGTCCAGTTCTAACTGTTGCTTCTTGACCTGCACTCAGATTGCTTAGGAGGCAGGTAAGATAGTCTGGTATTCCCATCTTTTTAAGAATTTTCCAGAGCTTGTTGTGATCTACACAGTCAAAGGCTTTGGCGAAGTCAATGAAGCAGAAATAGATGTTTTTCTGGAACTCACTTGCTTTTTCTATGATCCAACAGATTTTGGCAATTTTATCTCTGTTTCCTCTGCCTTTTCTAAATCCAGCTTGAACATCTTGAAGTTCATGGTTCACGTACTGATGAAGCCTAACTTGGGGAATTTTGAGCATTATTTTGCTAGTATTTGAGATGAGTGCAAATTCGCGGTAGTTTGAACATTCTTTTGCATTGCCTTTCTTAGGGACTGGAATGAAAACTGACCTTTTCCAGTCCTGTGGCCACTGCTAAGTTTCCAAATTTGCTGGCGTATTGAGTGCAGCACTTTCACAGCATCATCTTTTAGGATTTGAAATAACTCAGCTGAAATTCCATCACCTCCACTTGCTTTGTTCATAGTGATGCTTCCTAAGGCCAACTTAACTTTGCATTCCAGGATGTCTGGCTCTAGGTGAGTGATCACACCCTCATCTAGGTAATTAAGATATTTTTTTGTATAGTTCTGTGTATTCTTGCCACCTTTTCTTATAGTTCTGTGTATTCTTGCCACCTTACTATCTTCTGCTTCTGTTAGGTTCATACCATTTCTGTCCTTTATTGTGCCCATCTTTGCATTAAGTGTTTCCTTGGTATCTCTCATTTTCTTGAAGAAATCTGTAGTTTTTCCCATTCTATTATTTTCCTCTATTTCTTTGCATTAATCACTGAGGAAGGCTTTCTTATCTCTCCTTGCTGTTCTTTGGAACTCTGCATTTGATGGGTATATCTTTCCTTTTTTCCTTTGTCTTTAGCTTCTCTTTTTTTCTCAGCTATTTGTAAGGCCTTCTTAGAGAACCATTTTGCCTTTTTGCATTTCTTTTTCCTGGGGATGGTCTTGATTCTTCAGGCACTCTGTCTATCAGATCTAATCCCTTGAATCTGTTTGTCACTTCGTAAATTTGTCAAATCGTAAGGGATTTGATTTAGGCCATACCTGAATGGTCTAGTGGTTTTCCCTACTTTCTTCAATTTAAGTCTGAATTTTGCAATACAGAGTTCTTGGTCTGAGCCACAATCAGCTCCCGGTCTTGTTTTTGCTGACTGTATAGAGTTTCTCCATCTTTGGCTGCAAAGAATATAATGAGTTAACTTCAGTATTGACCATCTGGTGATGTCCCTGTGCAGAGTTTTCTTTTGTGTTGTTGGAAGAGGGTGTTTGTTATGACCAGTGTGTTCTCTTGGAAAACTTTGTTAGCCTTTTCCCTGCTTCATTTTGTACTCCAAGGCCAAACTTGCCTGGTGCTCCAGGTATCTCTTGACTTCTAACTTTTGCATTCAATTCCCGTATGATGAGAAGGATATTTTTTTTGGATATTAGTTCTAGAAGGTCTTGTAAGTCATCATAGAACCATTCAACTTCAACTTCTTCAGCATTACTGGTTGGGGCATAGACTTGGATTATTGTGATATTGAATGGTTTTCTTGGAAATGAACAGAGATCATTCTGGGTTGTTTTTTTTTTTGAGATTGCACCGAGGTACTGCATATCAGACTCTTGTGGACTATGAGGGCTACTCCATTTCTTGCAAGCAATTCTTGCTCGTGCTAGTAGATAGAATGATCATCTCAATTAAATTTGCCCATCCTGGTTCATTTTAGTTTACTCATTCCTGAAATGTCAGTGTTCACTCTTGCCATCTCCTGTTTGACCACTTCCAACTTACTTCTATTCATGGACCTAACATTCCAGTTTCCTATGCAATATTGTTCCTTACACCATTGGACTTTACTTCTATCACCAATTACATCCACAGCTGGGTGTTGTTCTTGGTTTGCTTCTGTCTCTTCTTTCTTTCTGGAGTTATTTCTCCACTCTTTTCTAGTGGCAGATGGGCATCTATGGACCTGGGGAGTTCATCTTTCTGTGTCATGTCTTTTAGCCTTTTCATACTGTTCATGGGGTTCTCAAGGCAAGAATACTGAATGTTTTGCCACTCCCTTCTCCAGTGGACCACTTTTTGTCAGAATTGTCGACCATTACCTGTCTGTCTTGGGTGGCCCTACACAGCATGGGTCATAGTTTCATTGAGTTAGACATGGCTGTGATCCATGTGATCAGTTTGGTTAGTTGTCTGTGATTGTGGTTTTCATCCTGTCTGCTCTTGATGGATAAGGATAAGGGGCTTATGGAATCTCTCACTACCTCCACCTTTCCTGCCTCTATTTGCCATGAAGTAGTGGGGCTGGATGCCATCATCTTAGTTTTTTTTTTTTATTTAGTTTTAAGCCACCTCTTTCACTCTCCTCCTTCACCCTCATGAAGAGGTTATTTAGTTCCTCTTCGCTTTCCACCTTCAGAGTGGTATCATCCACATATCTGAGGTTGTTGATGTTTCTCCTGCCTATCTTGATTCCAGCTTATAATTCATGATGTGCTCAATGTGTAGATTAAATGAACACAGTGATAGCAGACAGCCCTGTCGTACTCCTTTCTCATTCTTGAACCTATCAGTTATTCCATGTGGGTTCTAACTGTTGTTTCTTGACCCGCATACTGGTTTCTCAGGAGACAGGTAAGATGGTCTGGTATTCCCTTTAATAGATTTCCACAGTTTATTATGATCCACACAGTCAAAGGCTTTGGTGTAGTCAGTGAAACAAAGATAGATGTTTTTTCTGGAATTTCCTAGCTTTCTCTGTGATCCAATGAATATTGGCAATTTGATCTCTGGTTCCTCTTCCTTTTGTAAACCCAGCTTGGACATCTGGAAGTTCTTAGTTCTCATAATGCTGAAGCCTAGATTTTAAGCATGACTTTACTAGTATGAGAAGTGAGTTAAATTGTCTGATGATTACCACATTCTTTAGTACTACCTTTCTTGGGAATTGGGATGAGGATTTATCTTTTCCAGTCCTGTGGCCACTGCTGGGTCTTCCAGATTTGCTGACATATTGAATACAACACTTTGATGGCATCATCCTTTAAGGTTTGAATAGTTCTACTGGAATTCCGTCATGTCCACTAGCTTTATTAACATCAGTGTTTCTTAAGGCCCACTTGACTTGGCTCTCCAGAATGTCTGGCCCTGGGTGGCTGACCACACCATTGTAGTAATCTGGTTCATTTGGATCTTTTTTGTAGTGTTTTTCCATGTATTCTTTCCATCTCTTCTTGATCTCTTCAGCATCTACTAGGTCTCAACCATTTATGTCCTTTATTGTGCCCATCTTTCAGCAAAATGTTCCCTTGATATCTCCAATTTTCCTGAAGAGATCTCCAGTCTTTCCCCTTCTGTTCTCTTCTAGTTTTATACTCTGTTCTTTGAAGAAGGCCTTCTTGTCTCTCCTTGCTGTTCTTTGGAAATATGCCTTTAGTTGGATATACCTTTACCTTTCTCCCTTGCTTTTCACTTCTCTTCTTTCTTAGCTGTTTGTAAATCCTCCTCAGATAGCCACTTTGCCTTCTAGGTTTTCTTTTTTGGAGGATAGTTTTGTTCACTGCCTCCTGTACCATATTATGGCCCTCCGCTCATAGTTCTTCAGGCACACTGTTTACAAGTTCTAATCTCTTGAATCTATTCATTTCATGTGAGATTTCTTCACCATTCTCTTCTGAATGCTTGTCAACTTCCCATCTAAACTGTGGCCCTTAGTACTGGAATCATATTGAAAATGTAGACTGAGCAGCATAGAAAACATAAATAGGCAAGTAGCAATATGCTTCAGTAATGACTATCTTTGGAGCTTTTTTAAGAATAGGGGGAATTCCTAATTCATTGAGGAAATAGGTTCTTGTTCCAGGAAAGCAGAATGTTAGGTATGCTAGGTTGTGTAAGTTGTCTTCCTTGATACATCAGAAATACTTCTACTTTTGCTTTAAGTGAGTTAAACCTCATTTCCCCCTTCACTATTGTGAAGAGATATTCTTAATTGTTAGCCACTGCAGTTTTACAAAATTTTGCATTAGCTTTGTGTCAGTTCCTTTGCAAGATGAATTTCACATTTGATTTTTCATATTTCATAGTTAGTTTAAATTCTACATAATTATAATTATTAAGAGGAAAAGGAAAGAAGTGATGGAGTTCAAGAAACACGGCTTCAGCGTAGTGATGCTGTATAGAGCAAAAGATATTATTAAGAAGGATTTTGCATTTTTTAAAAATTGATGGAACTTGGGAGAGAGCAATTTTAATGCAAAATTCACATCTCCAGGAGAACCCATTTGAATTTGCCTACAGGGTATTTTGTAATGTCTCTCTAAGTTCTATTTTGTTGTATAAAATACCAGGCATTGGTATCTTTCCAAAAGTTAGTTGAGAAAATAAATGCTTTAAAGGTAGTTGTTTTAATTCATTGGCTTATGTATAATGTTATGTAAACATCATGAAATCAATGGATCAATCTTTGACAAGAGTTTTAAACATGCAATGCTGTAATTTAATACAAAGGTAGGCAAAATTTTGTTACAGGTGTTTTGGAAGCCATTTTGGTACTTTAAAAAAATGCCTTAGATTATTGACTCTCAGAGTTGGAAGGTCATTTAATCCAACCACCCACTTGAATCTTCTTGCTTAAAAAAAAAAAAAAAAAAAGGACAGGGATTAAAAGGAGAAATGGGTGTGGTTTAGAGACAGCTTTAAGCAGGATTTTAAAATTTAGCTTGAAAGCTTTTAAAGTCTAATTATGCAGGGAGGTGGCAGTGTTTTTATTTGCTGTTTACCTTTGATCTATAACCTATTTTTGATAGAGAAGGGACATGCTTTGCGAAAATGTTTATGATTTCTTCATTTGATGTCAAGATACTTGTTTGAAGTTGCCTTGTAATTCAGAGGTTTTTCTTTGTGTAACTAATACTAATGCCTTGCTTTTGCTACTAGATTAATAGCAAGTTAGTCTGGATTTGGTGACTACTTTTGAATGTATAAATGATATAGTAAATTTTAGAGATAGCTTTATTGTTCAGGGACAAATTAGACATGTTAAGGATTAAAAAAATCTAAATAACATCAGCTCATAAGAATGAAAAAGCAAAAATGATCCTAGATCTCACTCAGTGTTAACCTTTTTGTTAAATAGTATTTTATTTTGTGTGCATGTGTACATATATACATACACATTTGATTTTCTAGTAATACAAATTGTCTCTTACTACACACATTACATTTTTTTATTCAACAATATTTTGTGACCATCTTTTTGTGTCAATACAGATTTATATAATAATTTTTAATGAGTACAGAGTAGTGTTATGTGTACCATAATTTATTTATGCAGTAATAGGTTATTTCCAGTTTTGGGTTGTTAGAAAATGGTGTAATGAACATGCATATTACATGTATATGTCTTTTAACATTTTTTGTGATTAGTTCCATAGGATAATTTTTGGAAGTAGCCTTGCAAACTCAGAGGCTACTGATGTTAAAATTATTAACAATTTCTATCAACTTACCATTCAGTAAAGTTGTACCCAATTTATAATACATGAAAGTGATTTTTTTCCCCATACTCACAAATGCTAATTTTCCCCAGTTTATAAGATATTTTGCCAATATTGTAGTTGAAAATATTTTATTTATAATCAGTTGATTATTAGGGAGACTGTACATATTTTTGTTATTAAACATTACATTTCTTCAGTTGTAGATTTCCTCTTTATATTCTTTGTACATTTTTATATTGAAGTATTTGTAGCCATATATTTTTTACTTAGTAAATTAGGAATGTGAAAAAGATTTGATAGCCAGATAACATGGAGAATGTCAGCTTCATGGTCAGATATAGTAGTCTGTTGTCCAGGTTGGATTATTGTTTGAAAAATCTTTTAGGACAAAGGCCATGATTAAAAAAATATGTTCAGTTCAGTTCAGTTGCTCAGTCGTGTCTGACTCTTTGTGACCCCATGGACTGCAGCATGCCAGGTTTCCCTGTCCATCACCAACTCCCAGAGCTTGCTCAAACTCATGTCCATCCAGTCGGTGATGCCATCCAACCATCTCATCCTCTGTTGTCCCCTTCTCCTCCTGCCTTCAATCTTTCCCAGCATCAGGGTCTTTTCAAATGAGTCAGTTCTTCGCATCAGATAGCCAAAGTATTGGAGCTTCAGCTTGAGCATCAGTCCTTCCAGTGAATATTCAAGACTGATTTCCTTAGGATGGACTGGTTGGATCTCCTTGCAGTCCAAGGGATTCTCAAGAGTCTTCTCCAACACCACACACAGTTCAAAAACATCAATTCTTTGGCATTCAGCTTTCTTTATGGTCCAACTCTCACATCCATACATGACTGCTAGAAAAACCATAGCTTTGACTAGATGGACCTTTGTTGGCAAAATAATGTCTCTGCCTTTTAATTTCCTGTCTAGGTTGGTCATAACTTTTCTTCCAAGGAGCAAGCATGTTTTAATTTCATTACTGCAGTCACCATCTGTAGTGATTTTGGAGCCCCCCAAAGTAAAGTCTGTCACTATTTCCATTGTTTCCCCATCTATTTGCCATGAAGTGATGGGACCGGATGCCATGGTCTTAGTTTTCTGAATGTTGAATTTTAAGGCAACTTTTTCACTCTCCTCTTTCACTTTTATCAAGAGGCTTGTTATTTCTTCTTTGCTTTCTGCCATAAGGGTGGTGTCTTCTGCATATCTGAGGTTATTGATATTTCTCCCAGCAATCTTGATTCCAGCTTGTGTTTCATCCAGCCCAAGTTTTCTCATGATGCAAATAAGTTAAATAAGCATGGTGACAATATACAGCCTTGACATACTCCTTTTCCTATTTGGAACCAGTCTGTTGTTTCATGTCCAGTTCTAACTGTTGCTTCTTGACCTGCATACAGATTTCTCAGGAGGTAGGTTAGGTGGTTTGGTGTTCCTATCTTTTAAAGAATTTTCCACAGTTTGTTGTGATCCACACAGTCAAAGGCTTTGGCATAGTCAATAAAGCAGAAGTAGATGTTTTTTTCTGGAACTCTCTTGCTTTTTTGATGATCTAGAGGGTGTTGGCAACTTGATCTCTGGTTCCTCTGCCTTTTCTAAAACCAGCTCAAACATCTGGAAGTTCATGGTTCATTTACTGTTAAAGCCTGGCTTGGAGAATTTTGAGCATTACTTTGCTAGTATGAGAGATGAGCAAAGTTGTGCAGTAATTTGAACATTCTTTGGCATTGCCTTTCTTTGGGATTGGAATGAAGACTGACCTTTTTCCAGTCCTGTGGCCACTGCTTAGTTTTCCAAATTTGCTGGCATATTAAGTACAGCACTTTCATAGCATCATCTTTTATGATTTGGAATGGCTCAATAGGAATTCCATCACCTCCTCTAGCTTTGTTCATTGTGATGCTTCCTGAGGCCACCTAATTTTGCATTCCAGGATGTCTGGCTCTAGGTGAGTGATCACAGCATCATGGTTATCTGGATCATGAAGATCTTTTTTGTATAGTTCTTTTGTGTGTTCTTGCCACTTCTTAATCTCTTCTGCTTCTGTTAGGTCCATACCATTTGTGTCCTTAATTGTGCCCATCTTTGCATGAAATGTTCCCTTTGTATCTCTAATTTCTTGAAGAGATCTGTAGTCTTTCCCATTCTATTGTTTTCTTCTATTTCTTTGCAGTATATTTATTTGTAAATTGAGATGTAATTGACATATAGCATTGTATTAGTTTTAGTTGACAGTGTGATTTTGTTTATTTACAAAATTTGTGTTTGTATTGTCCAGTGCAATCTTTATCCATGATCAATATTTCCTGAATGCATGAATGAATTAGTAGAGGAATGGAATAATCCATGGTGATTGGGTGTTCTGAAGATTCATTTTACTAAAAGATTGTGATTTTCCAGAACAGATGGTATTTCCATCTCTATCTTCTTACTTTTTTGCTGTTCCTCAGGACCAAAGTGGACACTGGAAAAAAACTCTGGAAATGTTTTTTCAGCTTAAGCTAGTCTATTAATAGTTCTTAAATAAGTAGCTTACTTCAAATTGTGTACTAATTCTTGTGAGTTAATTCTTAATCCTTTGCTCATCATAAAATGTTGCTTATTTCTAAATTCTCTACAGAAGGAAGTATACTTTAAAGTCTATTTTTAAATTTTATTGGAGTATAGTTAATTTTCTTTCTTTTTTTTGTTAATTTTCAATGTTGTGTTAGTTTCAGTTGCACTGCACAATGATTCAGTTATGCATATACGTTTATTCATTCTTCCTTAGAGTCTTTTCTCATATAGGTTGTCACAGGATATTGAGTAGAATTTCCTGCACTATAGAGTATGTCCTTGTTGGTTATCTATTTTACACATAGTAGTGTGTGCTTGTTTAATCCAAGCTCCTGAGTTATCCCTTCCCCCTAGAAATCCCCTTTGGTAACCCTAAATTTGTTCTCAAATCTGTAAGTCTGTTTCTGTTTTATAAACAAGTTCATTTTATATTTTTAAAAATTAGGTTTCACATATGAATGATCTCATATGGTATTTGTCTTTCTCTGACTTACTTAGTATTTATTTTTATAAATGAACGTGGTAATTTTTGAAGTTTATACTTTTTAACTTGTTTGCTACAAAATTCATCCATGGTATAACTCAGTTGATAATGAAATTCAGAGTTGCTTTTAAAATATGCAGCAAGACTAGATTGATATGACAAATGAGATTTATTGATTTCATATTGACTTATGTTAAAGTATTGTTGTTTGTTGTTGTTTATTCACTAAGTTGTATCCAACTCTTTTGTGACCCCATGGACTGTGGCCTGCCTGGCTCCTCTGTCCATGGAATTTCCCAGGCAAGAATTCTGGAGTGACTTGCCATTTCCTTCTCCGAGGGACCTTCCCAACCCCAGGGATTCAACCTATATCTGCACTGGCAGGCAGATTCTTTACCACTGAGTTACCAGGGAAGTCCATGTTAAAATGTTATTTATCCTAAATCTCTGCAATCTGACTTACTCTAAATTTAAAATATTTTTAGAGTTAGTAATCTTAACTACTAAAGAGTCCAGTGATTCAAAAAGCGAGACATGTCAGTCACAATATATTATGGATGCATTTTATTTTGAGAAATGCTGGGCTGGATGGAGCACAAGCTGGAATCAAGATTGCTGGGAGAAATATCAATAACCTCAGATATGCAGATGACACCACCCTTATGGCAGAAAGTGAAGAAGAACTAAAGAGCCTAGTGATGAAAGTGAAAGAGGAGAGTGAAAAAGTTGGCTTAAAGCTCAACATTCAGGAAACTAAGATCATGGCATCTGGTCCCATCATTTCATCACAAATATATGGGGAAACTGGAAACAGTGGCTGACTTTATTTTGGGGGGCTCCAAAATCACTGCAGATGGTGATTGCAGCCATGAAATTAAAAGATGCTTACTCCTTGGAAGGAAAGTTATGACCAACCTAGAAAGTATATCAAAAAGCAGAGATATTACTTTGCCAACAAAGGTCCATCTAGTCAAGGCTATGGTTTTTCCAGTAGTCATGTATGGTTGTGAGAGTTGGACTATAAAGAAAGCTGAGCACCAAAGAATTAATGCTTTTGAACTGTGGTGTTGGAGAAGACTCTTGAGAGTCCCTTGGACTGCAAGGAGATCCAACCAGTCCATCCTAAAGGAAATCAGTCCTGGGTGTTCTTTGGAAGGACTGATGTTAAAACTGAAGCTCCAATATTTTGGCCACCTGATGTGAAGAGCTGACTCATTTGAAAAGACCCTGAAGCTGGGAAAGATTGAAGGCAGGAGGACAAGGGGATGACAGAGGATGAGATGGTTAGATGGCATCACCGACTCAATGGACATGAGTTTGTGTAAACTCTGGGAGTTGGTAATGGACGGGGAGGTCTGATGTGCTGCAGTTAATGGGGTCGCAAACAGTCGGACATGACAGAGCGACTGAACTGATACTGAAGTGATTTATGTTGTCCTTCATTGTTTCAATGCAAATGAAGCAATGGAATGTATTGTATATGCTGCATAATTCCAATTTATGCTTTTTTAGGATAGTTGCTAGAAACACATGTGAGATCATTTTAAAAATATATGAGTGCTTAAGAACACTTTTGGGCTCTTCCATAATTTAGGCTTTTAGATATATAGCATTGTGCTGGAGATTTATTTTTTGGATAACTTAATAGTTCAGTTCAGTTCAGTTCAGTTCAGTCGCTCAGTCGTGTCTGACTCTTTGCGACCCCATAAATCGCAGCACGCCAGGCCTCCCCGTCCATCACCAACTCCCGGAGTTCACTCAGACTCACGTCCATCGAGTCCGTGATGCCATCCAGCCATCTCATCCTCGGTCGTCCCCTTCTCCTCCTGCCCTCAATCCCTCCCAGCACCAGAGTCTTTTCCAGTGAGTCAACTCACATGAGGTGGCCAAAGTACTGGAGTTTCAGCTTTAGCATCATTCCTTCCAAAGAAATCCCAGGGTTGATCTCCTTCAGAATGGACTGGTTGGATCTCCTTGCAGTCCAAGGGACCCTCAAGAGTCTTCTCCAACACCACAGTTCAAAAGCATCAATTCTTCCGCGCTCAGCCTTCTTCACAGTCCAACTCTCACATCCATACATGACCACAGGAAAAACCATAGCCTTGACTAGACGGACCTTAGTCGGCAAAGTAATGTCTCTGCTTTTGAATATACTATCTAGTTTGGCCATAACTTTTCTTCCAAGGAGTAAGCGTCTTTTAATTTCATGGCTGCAGTCACCATCTGCAGTGATTTTGGAGCCCCCCAAAATAAAGTCTGACACTGTTATAATTCTGAAGGAGATCAACCCTGGGATTTCTTTGGAAGGAATGATGCTAAAGCTGAAGCTCCAGTACTTTGACCACCTCATGCAAAGAGTTGACTCATTGGAAAAGACTGATGCTGGGAGGGATTGGGGGCAGGAGGAGAAGGGGACAACAGAGGATGAGATAGCTGGATGGCATCACGGACTCGATGGACGTGAGTCTGAGTGAACTCTGAGAGTTGGTGATGGACAGGGAGGCCTGACGTGCTGCGATTCATGGGGTCGCAACGAGTCGGACACGACTGAGCGACTAACTGAACTGAACTGAACTGACTGTTATAATTTATAATTCAGGTTTGGATAAAATGTGAGAATAATTTGTATCAGAACCAGGATTCTTTGCTGGCTTTGACTAGTACACAGAGTGTGCCCACATAGGGTTGTCTCTATGTGGGTTTAGGTGGTGTCCCACCTAAGACTGTTCTCCTGAATCCTGAAACATCAGAAAGCCATGAGGAGGGAAAGGGTGTAATACCAAAAATAATTGACAGAGCTACCCACCTCTGGGCAGACTGTCCTGTACTTCTTGTGTCCATAGAAATAATGAATTGTTGGAAACTGGTGAAACTGGATTGGGGAAGCCTGAGTCATCGCTTCCTACCAGAGGAGGAGGTCTGGTGAGGAAACCTAATGGATGTGTTACTCATGGATATTAAAGCTAACTAAATGCCCAGGACTTTATTACTTATCAATCCTGACTAGAAAATTGAATAAATTATATGGGTCTCTTAGGCAAAACCATGTTATAGGAGCTGGGGAAGGGCTGAATTGTATATTTATTTCATATCTCAACTTAATTCTGGATCCCAGTACCTAATCTATCATGATTGAGGGTGGGAGGAGAATGGGGCAACAGACGATGAGATAGTTGGATGCCATCATTGACTCAATGGACATGAGTTTGAGCAAACTCAGGGAGATAGTGAAGGACAGGGAAGCCTGGCGTGCTGCACTCCATGGGATCGCAAAGAGTCAGACATGACTGATTGACTGAAGAACAACAGCAACAACAGCAATAATCTATTATGGCCATTTGTGCTATAAATGCAATGTTGGAAGTAGTAGTTCCTATAAATGATGTTGAATGAGATCCATTTTTTTCTTTACTTTTTTTCAAAATGAATTTTATTTAAATTCATTGCTTAGATTTAAATCTAGGTAAGCTAACTAACCTAGACATTTACTGGGTGAATTTAAAATATGTGGATTGAATCAAACCAATTTCCAGAGTCTAAGAAAGTTTCTGACCTAAATTAGGAACCCAAGTTCCATTATTATTTTCAGTTGAACACTACTCATAGCCATCCTCACATTTTGGAAAGAATACAGCTTTTGCAACAAAGTTTCTTTGTTTTCTTGGAACCAAAAATGTGCTGTATTTAGACCAAACAATAAAAATAAACTACCAAACTACCTTCTAATGCATGGGGGTTCTGGAGAGAGGAAACCATAGATATTTAGAGGCATAAAGTGAGTCATTGTGCTAGTTAAAACTTTTTACAAGGCTAGCTCTGTGTGTTTGAGTTGCATCTGTTACCTCTTCAGCCAGAACTAAAGTGTGTGCAAGGAAAAGAATTTTGCATTGAATTGTGGCTCATACAGAATGTCTTGTATACAGCCTAAGCATCTAAATGGATTCCACATCTTAGGTAGAACTAAAATTGCATCTTTCCTTATTTATTCTACCTACGAGTTATGTTCTGTTGGACATATCCAAGTTATCTTCTGTGAAGCTAATTCATTTTCACTTGCAGACCTAAATTAATCGTGTTTTTCAAATGTAACTTGTAAGCCTTTATTGCCTTAAACTTTTTCTTGCTTTTGTTTTTACTTATTCATATTTTTAAACACCTACTTTATTACTGACAATATTTTAAAAGCTGTAATGGAGATGCTGTATTCTTCAGTGACGAACAATGAAATAATTGTTTCTTTTGGTATTATCTTGGAAAAAATTGTTAGAGTAGACAACTGCCCGAGTTAAAAATAGTATAATTTGTAGCCAGAATGTATTCTTTAATAAAGCATGTAAATACAATTTACCAATCCTTTCTCATTTCGTTTTTTTTCTAAACTTTCAGGTCACTTTCATGAATTCAAAAGCAATTTACCAGTGATTTCTGGGTGCTGGGGCTGATTGTTTTGTGCGTATTTGTAAGTATTGGTTCATTTATTATTCTTATTACTCTTCTGTTTGTGTAATGAAATAGTTACAGTGTTTTTAAAGTATTATTAGGTTTTTTTAAAAGTGTTTTCTTAAAAGGAGTATAGAAGAATATCCAAAAACAAAGTATCCTCAATTTGTTGTGATTTTCAGTGAAATAACACAATGGCAGGGCCAATTAAAATAGACTGAAGGAATAAGCATCTTACTATTTGAAGATGGGGCTCAGTTGTAGGAATGGATTAACTTAAAGGGGCTAGTCTATATACACATGAATAATTTACCCTGATAACTTCTGGTTGTCTGGACTTGAAAAGTGCTATGAGCCGGTGCTCATTGAAAAGATGTGAGATGATACAGAATTCAAAGAGCTGTCAGTACATGAGGAGATTATGTACTAAGGAACCAAAGACTCATTTAGTGAATGTATAATGTCTATCAGAATCGAAGTATTCCTCCTACCTTCTTCACCACTGTCAAAACGCTATTATGTTTTAAACGGTATTTTGAAGAACAAAGATACTTTTTCTCAAGAAAGAAGGTCAATTTCAAGAAAAAAAAATTGAATGAACTTTGGTCAATGAAAATACTTTATATTGTTATATATTTATTAATATAAATGTAGTTTAGAGTATGTGGCAGATATTAAAAATGTCCATATGTATATAAGATCATATTTAAGTAATTTGAGTTTAAGAGGTATTTATGTGTGTGTTTGTGTGCTCAGTTGCTTCAGTCATGTCTGACGTTTTGCTGCCCCATGGACTGTAGCCCACCAGGTTCCTCTGTTCATGGGATTTTACAGGCAAGCATACTGGAGTGGATTGTCATTTTCTCCTCCAGGGATTTATACGTGTACATTGTTGCAAACCATTGGTATCTGAGGTGTTTTTTACATTTGAAAACAACAAAGACAGAGGAAGCTTCTCTGTACCCCTATAAAGGAGCTTTAGGCAGTACGCTTCCAGGAAAGTACTTGGAAAAAAGTAATATTATAAATTAGAGTTTAAGTGATTCAGTATTTAAGGTGGAGAGCAGTGAAAATTCCTTTGAAATCAGTTTTACCTTTCTTCCAGTAGCAGCATTGATTTGGGGCAGGTATTTCGAACCATCTTAAAAACTAGATGTGAATATTTAATATAGTTTAATAAATTTTGTATATTTTTAATGCTTTAAGAATAAATAAGATGCTGTTCTTATGAGACTATAAATTCACATTTTATTATTTGTAGACTTAATTCTCATGTAAAACACAAAATATTAAACTCCATGGTTCATTTGGATTAAATATAAGCTTTCAATTTCTGCAAGGTATCATAGTGAGGATTAGGAGGCAAAGAAAATGGAGAAATGTAAAGTATCTTTGAAGGACTCTTGAGAAAAAGGATGATTCCAAGGAGCTGAGCTTATCCTATTAGAAATCTGAGTGGAGGGAAATAATTTTGAACTTTGTCAAAATAAATTTGACAAATCCTGTCATTGTTGCTTTATCCTTTCTTTTACCTCCTTTCTCCCTTTTCTCATATCATTCAGTCATTTCTTGTAGTAAGTTATTAGGATGATCAATTATTTAAAGCTGCCAACATAAGATAATTACCAGGATTTCAACCAGGATGGTCTTAATTAAAATAGAGTTTACATTTCTCATCACCTCAAGGCTGTATTTCCTGACTTTTCTGCTTCTCCTCTCCTACAATCCCCCGACCAGATTTACATAGACTAGCTTTGAACAGAGGTGATCCAATTAGTTGAGACTTTTTTCTTGTGACCTAACAAAGGGAGAGGGCTTTCCTGGTGGCTCAGTGGTAAAGAATTCTCCTGCCAACGCAGGAGAATTGGGTTTGATCCCTGGGTTGGGAAGATTGCCTGGATAAGGAAATGGCAACCCACTCCAATATTCTTGCCTGGGAAGTCCTATGGACAGAGAAGTCTGGTGGGCTACAGTTCACAGGTTGCAAAAGAGACGAAAAGACGTAGTGACTAGATAACAACAAAGGAGAGAGGCTAAAAATAGAAAGGGCATGTGGGTATAGTTTTCATGTGGTTATTTCTGGTGTTCAACTTAAAAAAAAACAAAACTCAAAAGACTTCTAGTCAGATTAATTAGATTTTGTCTAATAACTTAAGTAAAAGTCATAGTAATCACATATGCCTAAAGTAATAGTTTTCCAGACTTGAGAATTTCTATACAATAGTTTAGGCTATGGAGTTTGTTGTTTCTTTGGTCAGTGGTCTCAAGCTTTGTTATGGGCCATCTCCCTTCTGACTGTGGAACCTTCTTATTAAAGAAATGTAGCAGGAAACCATGGCTAAGATAAGTCAAATAAAATTAACATGGCATCCAGAATGCTTGCATTTCCTTTTAATTATTGCAGAAACTGTCTACCACTTACACTGAATGTTGAGCCAGCTAAACATTCATTTAGTTTACCCTAAAAACAAGCAAATGGGATCAGTGACAGTGGCTTCTTTTAGGAACTTTAATTTCCACATTTTGGAACTGCTTATTTGCTACATGATCTAAGGCAGAAAGTTATACCTCATGGCCATGGGAAGGTTTCCTAGTAAGGTGTGCAGAAGCTGGTCTGTGAGATAAGAAAGGTGGGATATTGTTTTGCACATCTATAATGAATAGACCACACCAAAGGTGTGTGAGAACCGATTAGAATCTTACCCACGTATATCTACTAACTAGGTTAGAGTAAGAAAACACTGAGAAGGAAAACTGTTATCTTTTCAGAAACTGAAAGCATTTTATTCTAGTTTTTTTTCTTTCTTTTTTAAAAATAAAGCCACTTTTTCCTTTCCCCAAAGTAGGCATTGTATAAGAAGACCTTGTTTTGCATGTTAATGATTGGTGAAAAACATCAACAACAAAACAGAGATAGATCTGCTTTTTCAGATTCCCAACTCTTTTTAGAAATTTGCTAGCAAATTCCCTTTTTATAAAATTTGTCTCTGTTCATGGTTTCTAATAGCAAGATCCAAAATTATTTTATTGTCTAGTATAAAAAATGATTATTGCTTAGCCCCATGCTTCAGTTAATAATAACAATATCTTAATTTGGTATTACACTTGCTTTTGCAGACATTTAATTGGTTAAATTTCATAAAACTCTGAGGTGAGTAGGAATTATCCTAATTTTTGCAAAGTAGCAAGGCTCAAACTGAGGGATTTAGTATAAATTTAGTGCTTTTTCCATAACACCAATCTATCCTCTTCAGAGAGTATTGTAGGTCTCTTTCTCTTGTTGTTTGATCACTATCTTAGTCTCTACTTGGTTGCTGTACAAATATTTTTGAAAAGTGCAAGCAGAGTAATTCAGGGAGGAGATTGTGGAGAGCCTTCTACCACTTTATTTCCTCATGTTCCTGGATCGTTTGCTCCTCCCTGGCATTTTCCTATCCCCTTATTTCCAAACTCCACATGCTATGTTTCAGCTGAAATTTTTTGAATTGCATAGATTTTTAGGAAACAAACAAAAAGAATCATGAAATCATCTCTTTGTGGTATTTTAAAATGGAGAGAAATTTGTTTCAAACTGAGCATAGCCCAGACCAAAGCTCCTTCAGTGAGAACATCTGTGATTTTAAGGACAAGTAGGTCTAAGTGCATTATCTTTAAAAATATTATTCCAGGCTAATCTTGACATAGAGCAGGTAAATAAAAAAGATGAGCTGTGAAAATCCACAAATAGGGCTTGAATGCCATTTTCCATGACAACGGGAGCTGCCCCATGAAAGCATTAATGCCAGGAATGTAAGGAATTTAAAATTGTGCCTTCTCAGTTTTACAGTTGTGTGCTCATGTTAATTAGAGATATACTGACATTTGGAGTATCTACATTAATACATACAGCTACTATACATTTGTGAACTGTGGCCAGAAATCTACTTTAATTGAAAGCAGTTTGCTAATTTGAATGTGTATATCCATTACATTTTAAGCTTTTAAATTTTATATACTGGTGCCCTTAGATACTTGTTCTTTCTATTCTCTCCACTTTCTGTTTCTAATTTGTACCTGAAAGGACAGCCTGGTCTATTTTTAATCTCCTAGTGGTGTTTTTGAGCAATGTTGATGGAATTTTGAGAAAAAAAGGTTTTTAAATATTGTCCTTATATTTGCTGTACTTTGAATCTCTTTTCACTCTCTGACTTTCTAAATTGTTGGTTTTTCTTGCAAACTTTTAAGATGGCCTGCCACCGAAATAAGGTAGGATTTAGGTTTATGGAATTTGCTTCACTGGCTATATTTAAGTACTCAAGAACTACTCTTCATGGTCATACTATGGTTTTAGCCAGAAAAAGCCAAGTTTTAGAGATGTTGATGAGATGAACAGTGTGAAGAGGCATTCTGATTTTTCTAGTATAGCTGAGTTTCATCCTTCTTCTTGATGTCAAGCCATGTATCTTAATTTTTGATTTGCAAACATGTTCACAATAGCTTGATGACTTCTAGAATCATCTTTAGCTCTAGAGTTTTAGTTTGTCTATCTTAAAGGAAAACTTTGCATCTATTTTTTTGAAAGTTTGTGTTTCTTAACAACCTGCCTGTCAGGATTTTTAACCTAATTGTTTTGCCCTTTTTGTCTAATGAAACTCCCACACTCACTTTTCGGACGAATCTCTGTGTACTTATTACACAAGACCATTTAGAAAGAAACTTCCTTTTTGTAGCACCAGAATAAACTGCTCTAAAAATTTGTAATACTCTGGACTTATTTCATTAAACCATTTTACTGGCACCATTAAACTACTAAGACCTGGGACCATTAAAACTTACTCAGTACTATTATTATTATTATTACTATGGCCTATTTTACCCTTTATTAATTTTTTTCACTGTACTAAGTTCCTCTGCTCTTTATTTTTTCATGTTACTTACTACATATTGTGCCATCACAGCACATTTGGTAATTTCGAGTTAATTGCTCAATTATCAGTGATAGTCATGAAGCACTTGAAACATGTGCAGTGGAGGATTTTAAAAATTTCAAAATAAGTTGGTGTGTCATAATCTTAAATGTGAAACATGCCAATATCTGCAGTCATAAAAATACACTGCCTGAGCTAGGCATTTCAGGGAAGGCAAAAACCTACTCTTAAAATCAGGGCTTTTGTCTGGCACTGAAGTGTTTCATCTTTGCTAATTTCAAACAACGTATCTAAATTTGATCTTGGTTTCCTTTTCAACTCTAAAAACTTGGCTGTGATAATAAGGGAAAAGGGAAGTAAAACTGTATTGATTCTGTTTGAATGTTTTATTGGAACCTCACAATCATGATATTCGCTGTAAAGTAGAATTTGGGGTGAGGTGGATCCATACTGGATGTCAATCAAGGAAGCTGACTTACTGAAGAAGCAGAGTGGTCTCTTTATAATGTTTCTGCACTCATTAAGGCAATCCTCTAATCAGAGGACAGTGTTTCAGTGAAGATAATATGTCGATGATTTATTTACATTGAAAGACCTCATGAGAACAATGACACTTCGGGGACTTTTTCTGTATCTTACACAGTAATATTCTCAGATGCCTTCAAGATAATTTTACATTATGGCAAAATAATTATTGTAACTCTTTTGGCAACTAGGCAAACTATCATTAAATTTTGCATTAGTATTCAGTTTAGGGTTTTCTCTAAACTAATATAGTGCCAACAGCTCTTTTTTAGATGCTATTATGGTTCTTTCACATTTTTATAGAACTGTAGTAAAGCTGAATTTACTGGCTACATTTGAAGGTGGAGTAGAGCTGCACAAGAGTCAACATTAAAGTGATTCAGTGCCCATTGGAGAAAAATTCTTCTTAACTTGAGATTGGAAACAATGTGGGGCTTGAGGGCAGTTTGCTAAGAACAGCTAATAAATGTGAATATTCCCCCCAAAAGCTGCTTCCTGAACTTGTTTATAACCAGGAAGATAGGCTTTATCATCTTCCAGTATTCTTGCATACACTTTGTTACTATTTAAAGGAATTAAGTACATATGGAGAAGGGGAAATAAAGCCATAATTTGAACTGAGTGGTGGTCTCAAATACAGGGAAGCAAGGGAGTGTCCATAAATGTACTAATTATGCACAGATTTGAACTAGCTATTATTCTGTAATACAGTAATCTTTAAGATGGGAAATATTGTCATGTTTATAATTCAGGAAAAAATATGACCACCGATTTACTCAAGCATTTAGAAATATTTTAGCAACTACTCAGTTTGTAAAGACTGAATAATCAACAAAATCTAGTGCATTTTGTGGTACGTTTGTCTCTCTATATAACTTTCAGCACATAGTTTTATCTGAAATACATATTTTATGTTATCATGGAGTATGGGTATAAATGCTTGTCATTTCACCAAATTTTTGCTAGTGCCAAAGATTAAAATGTGAGTGAAATATTTCCAGTAAAGATACAAACATTTTCTGCATTCTCTTTGTCCCTTCCTTCATCTCTCTTTTCCTTTTGCCCTGTTCTCTTCTCTGCCTCTCTCTCTTCATATTTCTTACTGGAGTTTTTCAAAGATGCAAGGCAATTATTACATAAAAAGGTTAATTTCCTAAGCATTATCTCCCATCAATGACCGGCAAAAAAGACTTATCCTTAGTGTTTAATCAGTCAAAAAGTCTAGCCACATGATAAAATTCTTGTTTGTATTATTATTTGCTTAGCAAGTACTTTCAAAAGGAAAAAAAGATGATCACTAACTAAGGATTTAAAAATTGATTTGTTATGGAGAGTTTATGTGGGTGGAGTTTTCTTTGAATACAGACTTACTGGAGTTAGTTCTTTTTCTTTTCAGCTCACACAGTTTTATATAAGCTCAAGTGAATTAATTCATTAATAAAAGCAGATTTTCTATTTTTATTTCACCTTTGGGCTCTTTTATACCTTTGGAAAGCACAAATACAACAGAATGGTATGTTAGACACTTTATTATTTTTACCTTTTTGACCCACCTATAGTAGATAATTAAGCATTCGCATCAATGGACTCCAAGTTTGTACCCTTATAACTGCCTACATTAGGCAGACTGTAGATTATTTTTTTCGTAAAGCTATGGCAGCTGGTAACAAGCCTATGCTGCTGCTGCTGCTAAGTCACTTCAGTCGTGTCCGACTCTGTGCGACCCCATAGACAGCAGCCCACCAGGCTCACCCATCCCTGGGATTCTCCAGGCAAGAACACTGGAGTGGGTTGCCATTTCCTTCTCCAATGCAGGAAAGTGTCCGACTCTTAGTGACCCCATGGACGGCAGCCCACCAGGCTCCTCCATCCATGGGATTTTCCAGGCAAGAGTACTGGAGTGGGGTGCCATTGCCTTCTCCAGTGCATGAAAGTGAAAAGTGAAAGTGATGTTGCTCAGTTGTGTCCGACTCTTAGCAACCCAATGGACGTTAGCCCACCAAGCTCCTCCGTCCATGGGATTTTCCAGGCAAGAGTACTGGAGTGGGGTGCCATTGCCTTCTCCAACAAGCCTATGACTTGGTTTCAATTATTACCACTTGTGTTCTGAGTTTCACTGACTGTAGTATAGAAGAAATACAGATGTTGTTCTCTTGTGAATGTAATTTTTCTTCCAATTATTACATATATATGGCATCATCAATTAGAATGGTTAAGGTGAGATTGTTGCACATAACTTGATAACCTGATATAGCAAGTATCAAGTGCACACTCATTGAATGATTGACAACTTTAGGAGATTCTGGGCTTGGCCCCTCATAGTGGCAGTGTGTGGAAGCCACTATTGATTTTGTGATAGTTACAGAGAATTTTTTCTTGGACTTGCAGTCACAGAATAGATAGCTGCGAGGCAATATCTGGGGGAAGGCTGAGAAAGTAAAGCATGGAAAATGTGGGTATAAACTAGAGAGCTGAGTTTCAAAAAACTTTGAGGGTTTGCACCTTTCTGAGGAGAAGATATGGTTGAACAAATGGAAGAAATACCCTTCCCTCCAATTTTACTGCAGTAATTGAGAAGAAGAGAAAAAAGGAGAGAAATTAGTGAAATAAGAAATGACTGAAATAGGAGATTTTTATAAAATCATAAAATGGGATTGATTTTTCAAGATGTGGAAATATTTGTTTGGATCTGACAATAGTAATTTAAAAGGGGTTCTGTAGTCCACCCCCACCCCCATAACTATTTCAGTTTTATTGATTTCAGTTCAGTGCATTCTGAGGACAATAGTAGGAACTTTAGGAAATAGCTACCTCCCTGGGGTGGGGTGCGGTGGTGGTTGGGGGGGGGGTCGCGGAAACAATGAGAACAGTTTTGATTTATCTGGGTAAAGATTACTATGGATATATATGAAAATAATCATTTATGTATCACACTTCGTATTTTGCATGGGAGACCTTTAGAAAGGTCTCATGGTAACCATGACCAAGTAGCATCCTTGTGTCTTCTAGGACAAAGAATCACATGAAGTAGGTTTGCATTATGGTATATGATGCTTTTAGTTTGGGACATTGGCAAACTCTTTGAAATCACACTTCTATACAGTGACTTTTAGTGTGATGCCTCTTCCTTTCTTTTCTCCTTCTACGTCCCTTTCCTCTTTTCCCTCCATCCTTTCTATCCTTTCTTTCAGTTAGAGATAGTTTCTTTTCAATTAGTATGTATGCTGCTTGCCAGCTGTAAAATGATACATAACATGTGTTCCTGAAGTTGTATGCAAGGTCACCTTTTGGATTAAGGACTAAAGAATCCTCAGTGGGTTTCCTATATGAACTAAGAGCACTCATTTATTTTATACAATTAAAGAAACTGAGGAACTGTTGGAATTAGTTTTACTATTGTGAAGTGATGATCATTCAAAAGAAATTATAATCTTTATTGACTCAGCAGTTTACTAAACCTGAAGTGAAATTTGTCAGATTTTAAGGCGTGTTGAGTATTTGCTCACTAAGAACAAGATAAAGGAATATCACGGTCTAAAAGGAGAACTTTTACGTTTTCAGAAAGTCTTCCTGCAGTGAGATATTCTGTGCAACCGTGTACTTACAACCTGAAGGGAAGTCCCCAGTTGTGTTTTTCTGGCAAGTCTTCCACATAAGATGTATTTGTCTCAGTTCTTGATGTGGGTTGTTTCTTGAGAATAGTTTGGTTTAAGGTTAGAGGGGATTAATTATCCCATGCAACCAAAAGGAAACATTTATAAATTATCTCAAAGATACTAAACAGGAGATGAAATCCAGATATTCCTGGAAGAAAGCTGTAGATTCACCAAAGTTATGATTATAGAGAGCACTGGTAGGATAACAAGTTGTGCATTAGTTTGTAGTGTCCAGAGTGAACAGACTGACACTGTCCCCCAGCAGCACCCACCAGTGCTCTAACATTTCCCAGTTTCTCTGTCAAGAGAGGAAGGGGAAGGAATCAAGTGTCTGTATTTGGCAGAGCTTCCCTGGTGGCTCAGAGGTAAAAGCATCTGCCCACAATGCGGGAGATCTGGGTTCGATCCCTGGGTCGGGAAGATCCCTGGAGAAGAAAATGGTACCCACTCCAGTATTCTTGCCTGGAGAATCCCATGCCTGGCAGGCTACCATCCACAGGGTCGCAAAGAGTCGGGCACGACTGAGTGACATCACTTTCACGTTCTTTCAATAGGTTAAAAACAGCTGTGTGTTCTAGGCATTGGGCAAGGCACTTCTACCTGTTATCTTTAATTCTTATAACAAATCCCTCAAACCCCTGGTGATTTTCTCTAAATCCTGATTTATTTCTTACCTTCATAGTAGTTATCTTGTTTTTGTATGTTTATTGGAATGTTTATAGTTTTCTTCAGTAAACTTATGAGCCCTGTCAGGGCAGATACCGTGACTATTTTGTTCAAACCTGTACCCCCAGTTTCTAGCACAATGTGTGACACATACTAAGTTCCTAGTAGATATTTGTTGAATAAATAAACAAATGAACGACCACAACAAAAGATAAGGGAAAGATGGAAGGAATGAAAGGAAGAAAAGGGCAGAGCTGGGATTCAAACACAGTTGGTTTGATTTCAGATCACATCTCTTCCCAACCATGAAAACATCAGCATGGTTTCACTTCATCTGGAATATTATTCTTGATTATATCCTTAACTGATAAAATTTTCCTAAGTTCTTAGAGCACTTCAAACCTGTTTAGATCTTATTCTGAGACCTCTTGCATCTTACCCTGAGACTGAATGCCATGAAAAAGGCTGTCCCATCTTTTTATCATGCTGTTGGAATAGTGTAACCATTCTGTGCTAACAATTCTCTCCAGAAATATAGGTTTCATATTCTAGATTTTTGGGTTTCTTTTCCTCCTACACAAAGAGAATGCACTTCTTTCTTTCTCTTCTGAGACTGATCCTTAATTTTGATCCTTGTGCTAGAGTGATTGATGTTACATGTCTTGCTGAGTTTTTTGCTTGAGAAGATGTGTGTCACTCTAATTAGAGATTGCTTGTGGGAGGAGTCAGGCCAACCCAAGGAGCTCCTATCCTGGCAGGTGCCAGGCACTGGGGCTTGGTTTGGTCATTTAGCAGTGACCTCTTTCCACTTAGTTCAGTTTTATTGCTTGAATTTTTCCTTTACAAATATCATCGTCAAATACATTGGTATTTGCATGACACTATCAACTATTTCATTTCCTTTTATTCCTAGTGTCATCTTTTAAAAAGCCTTATTATGTCCTTCCATCTGTTCTCCAGGATGGGAGGAAATGTAAGAATGTAGAGAGTAAATGCAAGATTCACCTAATTTTTTTCCACCTACTGTGAAAGGTGTCATTGTAGTCAGACTTTCAGCGATGCTATGTAGCCTTGAAAGTATACATTGTTAAGGCTGTATAGATGTGGTTAGTTCAAACAGGAATTATGTATCTCCCAGGTATATTGAATTGTACTTAAATCTTGATGTCAACTTAAAGAGCCCTATATAAATTCCCAAGAAGGGTATAAGAAACAGATTTCTGTGATGTGAAGCCTCTTGGAAGCTCTGACCATCTGAGAATCTATCATCTGAAGCAGTCTGGCCTACTTACAAGTTAGTATCATAGTAAAGAGTGATCTGAGCCATTAGAGTCTTCACATTGGATGGTATAACAGTGGTCAATGTGATGTCCAAGTTGCCCTCTGAAAACTCTTTAAATGAGATCACACCAGTCAATCCTAGAAGAAATCAACCCTGAATATTCACTGGAAGGACTGATGCTTTGCTGAAGCTCCAGTCCTTTGGACACCTGATGCGAAGACCTGACTCATTGGAAAAGACCCTGTTGCTGGGAAAGACTAAGGGCAGGAAGAGAAGGGGGCAACAGAAGATGAGATGGATAAAATCACGGACTCAATGGACATGAGTTTGAGAAAACTCCAGGAGACAGTGAAGTACAGGAAGCCTGGTGTGTTGCAGTTCATGGGGTTGCAAAGAGTTAGATACGACTGAGCAATTGAACAGCAGCAAATCAGTTTTGCAGTTTGGTAAATCCTTTTCTTGGCAGCAAATATTTTCTTCCAAGGAGAGTGTTTAGCTTCTGTTGGAAATTAATTCAACTCCATAAATATAGACTGGGTACTGAGTGTATTCAAAACAGAACATTAGATGCTGCATTAGAAACAAATGCAAGTGTAAGGAGTTTCTGCTATCAAGAACCTTAGAATCTAGACATAATTATTAAAATTTCTTATTCTTTTTTGTGTCCCTATGTCTAAATCGGTGTGTGGCTCAAAGGAGGAATTAATAAATGTTAAGTAAGTTGCACTGATTATTGCAGAGGAGACAAACAGAGGAGATATATTATTCTCTATGCCTTAATTAAAAAAAATTGTCCTCTGGGGAGTTCAAAAGAATTAAAGATAATCCCTTTAAGAAGAAGGATCTTAACTTAAGAAGCAGACTTTCTGATATTCTTTGAACGTTGAATTGAATTTTATCAGTGGAGTAGGGGATGAAGAGACAGGTGCATCTTGTTACTGAGAGAACTGCACAAACATGGGTAGGGGATAGATGGAAGGAAACAGGGAAGTATGGGATAGGGAATAACGAGAAATCCAGTTTGACTGAGGTATAGGGTATGCATAAGCTAGAAAATTTAGTGTGATTATATCATTGTGGCACATAATGGTAAGCTAAGGCATTTGGTAGATTTGAGACAGCCATCAATCCAAATAGCTGAGTGGGATGGCAAGAGCTTTGGTTTTGAGAAGTTAGTTCAGCCAACAGTTTGTAGAGTTGATTAAAGGGGGAAAAAAGACTTTAACTAGGGAAACACCTTGTAAGATAGTTTAGGCAGGAGGTAAGAGGTTTAAACAAGAGTAGGTATTTTGAGAACAGAATGTTAGAAACAGAAAGAAGAGACTTTGTATAATGTGGTGTGCTAACCACATTATATCTGATGCTGGATTATATCTGATGGGGAGCATAAGGAAAAGAAAGGAGTCAGAATTACTCATTGCTTTTCCCTGTTCCCTGTTCTCAGCACCGAAGTTTTGGAAAGGCAGAGGGAAAATATCATGCTAATGATCTCATGTCAATGCTCAAATCCCTTGCATCTCATTGGTTAGATCCCCACTGAAAATTGAGGATATTTTTTCTTTCCATGGAGGCCTGGAAGGAAGATGTGTTTTTAAATGAATGAGAATATACTTAAAGATAAAATCACTTGATAATTTAAAGGCATAGCCTAAACACAGAAGATGTTAATACTGGGGACTCAAGTGTACAGGCAGGGCCTTGTTGATTTCAGGGACATAAAGTAAAACTTGGCTACCATGAGTGAGAAGAGTGAAGATACTGTGAATTATGCCATTCCTATCAGGTGGCTTTCACATAGAGATTAATACATGACATCTGTGAGGAATAAAACAGGTGTGAACAGAGTCTGGTTACTTTTAAAACTCTCTCAGATAAAATGATGACTACAACTCCCTTATTATATTGCTACATTCTGTCCTCCACAGAAGGTATAGTCAAAGGAAATATTATGCTTTGGATATAGGTCCTTTCTACTTGACTCTTTCAAGGGAAAAGGAAATACTGCAGGAAAATACATTCATGACTAAGAAAAGACACTGAAATAAGATTTTTAAAATAAACTTTTTCAAGAAAATGGAATAAAGTCAAGCTGATTTTGAAAAGGATTCTTATCATTCTCATTGCCTTATTGTTCAGACTAACACTAACATGCATTAATTCATTTATTCATTCACTCAATAAGAATATGAATTCAGGATTCTTTTGGATATGAGGTGGAATTTAAAATGGTGACTGAAGAGTTAGTCATCAGGAATTTATACTCTATTATGGGAAGAGATGAAATATATATATATATATATATATGGAAACAAAGTAACTGTTACAAAACCTAGTAATTTCTCTCTAGGAAATGTTTTGTCCAGTGTTTCTCCTGGGAGACCTGCAGGAGTTGTTGTTCTGCATTCAAATGTATTCAGTTGTATGTACTGTGTGTACCTTAGCCTGCTGACACACCGAGCCCCTTGCCAGTTCGTCATCAGAGGGCCCTCTTTCATAACCTGTGTATGACTTAAGTTTCTGTCTCACTTGTACCTATCAAGCTGTTCATTTTATGAATTGCCTAATAGATTTCAGTGAAATGCTTTTTGAATGAATTACAGACACGCTATCTTACATTCTATCAATTGAGATATTTTGGGTTAAAAATCTTAAAAATTTATGTATCCTTTGGGAAAGTTAAAGTCTGTTACTTTTCCACATCTTAAGCTTTTTATATGTTTTATATTATAAAACTCCAAAATAACTTTTGAGTGCCTTCTGTGAACCAGAACTATAGTAGATACTACGTATTAGTTTAAAAATATACCGTATGGAATTCCTGCCAGTCCTGGATACTGCTGTGTACTAGCTCTGATCCTAGGCAAATCATGTAACCTCTTGGAACCTTAGCATGCTCATCTGTAAAGTGAGAATATTACCTACTGCATTTTTTTTTTAAACAGCTTTGAAAGTGAAGTTGCTCAGTCATGTCCGACTTGAGATATAATTGGCATATAATAAACTTCATATATTTAGAGTATAATTTGATGTTTTGATAGGAGTCGGAAACGACTTCACTTTCACTTTCATGTGTTGGAGAAGGAAATGTCACCCCACTCCAGTATTCTTGCCTGGAGAATCCCAGGGACTGGAGAGCCGGGTGGGCTACCGTCTATGGGGTCGCACAGAGTCGGACACGACTGAAGCAACTTAGCAGCAGTAGCAGCATACACCAGTCAAGCCAGTTCCGCAGTCAAGATAATTTACATAATCCTAATGGTCTCTTAATGCCCCTTCAGAGTCCCTTACTCTACCCTTCCTTGATCTGTTTTCAGCCTCATCCCTAGGCAATCACTGGTCTGATGCCGTTATAGATTGCATTAAAATTTTTGTTTTATGTAATTGGAATCATACGTTATATACAATTTTTTGGTCTAGTTTCTTTCATTCAGAATGATTATTTTGAGATTCACTCATATGCATGTCAATAACTTATTTTTAAAATTGAGGATTAGTATTTCATTGTAAGTAGATACCACAATTTGATTATCCATTTAGGTTCTTTCTAGTTTTTGGCTGTTACAAATGAAGCTGCTTTGAACATTTGTCTTTAGGTGGACATGTTTTTTTCATTTCTTTTGTATAAATACCTAGGAATGGAATAATTAGGTTACATAGGTGCATGTTTAACTTTATAAGAACTGCTGATTTTTCCAAAGTGGTTTACCATTTAACATTCCTACTAGCAATGTGTAAGAGTTCCAGCTGTCCCACATTCTTAACACTTTGTATGTTTAGTCTTCAGTTTTAGCTATTCAAGTGGTCTGTAGTGGGTGATTCACTGTGATTTTAATTTTAATTTCCCTAATGACGGATGATGTTGAGCTTTCTTCATGTGCCTTTTTGTCATCCATGTATCTACTTTGTTGAAGTGTCTTTTAAATCTTTTGCTGTTCTTTTCTTTTTTTAAATTGGGGTTGTCTTTTTTTATTGAGTTGTAATAGCTTTTCATTTTTTAAAAAATATGAGTTATTTGTCAGATACATGTTTTGTGTGTATTTTTTACTGGTCTGTGGCTTGCCTTGTAAGTGCCTTTTGAAGAGCCAGTGTTTTAAATTTTGATAAAGTCCAATTATTGCTTCTCTTTTGTATTTCATACTCTCTGTGTCACCTTTGGGAAATTTTTGCAAAACCCAAAGTTGCCAAGATTTTTTTTCTAAGCATTTCATTAGAAGTTTTATAGTTTTAGATTTTAATTTAGGTCTATGATTTGTTTTAGTTTTGTAATAGCATGGTGAGATGCGATTTCAGGTTTATATTTTTGCTTATGGCTATCCAAGTTTTCTAGTGCCATTGTCTGAAAAGGTTTTCTTTTTCCCCATTAAATTGCCTTGGCACTTTTGTTGAAAATATGTTGACCATATATGTAGAGATTTATTTCTGGAGTCTCTACTCTATTCCATTGATTTACTTGTTTATTTTTTATGCTATTATCCTGATTACTTGATTACTGTAGCTTCATAGAATGAGATGGGAAGTGTTAGCTTCTATTCAGTTTTCTGGAAGAGTTTGTGTACTATAGGTATTATTACTTTTTAAATACATGAAAGGCTTCACTAATGAAATCATCTGGGCTTGGAGTTTTCTTTCTGGGAAGGTTTTTAACTACAAATTCAATTTTAAAAAATAAGTATAGGGCTATTTAGGTTATCTGTCTCATCTAAGGTATGCACTTTATGAATATATGGTGATGTTACCTCTCATTTATAGGTAGGAGAATGTATTTATAACAGCAAACATAATTTTGCTTTCCTGTTTTCTATTTTGTTGATTTCTGTTTCTGGTCTTGTTATTTCATTTTTCTCTTCATACTTTAGGTTTCAGTTGCTCTTATTTTTCTAGTTTCTTAAGGTAAAAGCTGAGATCACTGATTTGAGACCCCTTTTTTCAATACGGGTTTTAGTGCTATAAAATTTATTTCTAAGTAATGCTTTAGCTGTGTTTCATAAATTTTAAAATGTGGTATTTACATTTTTATTCAATTCAAAAGACTTTCTAGTTTCCCTTTTGATTTCTTCTTTGATTTCTGTGTCATTTAGAAGTGTTATTTTCTAATATTTTTATATTTTCCAGCTGTCTTTCTGTTGCTGAATTCCTAGTTTTTTTGTTGGTTGGCAAATTCTATTAATGTAAACTGGATAAAGCTGGTTGAAAGTGTTGCCCCAGTCTTCAATATCCTTACTGATTTTTTTGGTCTATGTGTTCTATCATTCATGCAGGGAGAGAGATTCTGAGAACTCTGATGAAATTTCTTCCTGACATTTTACTAGTTTTTCTTCCTTGTATTTTGAAGCTCTATTAGGCCATACTCATTATGGCCTCCTAATGAGTTTACCCCATTATCATTGTATAAGAATCCCTTTATCCATAGTAATATTCTTTGCTTTGAAATATGCTTTGTCTTATAGCTATGACAGCTTTCTTTTTATTAGTGGTACCATGGGATGTATTTTCCATCCGTCTACTTTTATAGTATTGTGTCTTCATTTTTAAAATGGATTTTGTATAGCCTGCATGCAGTTGAGTCTTGCTTTTTATCCAGTATGACAATCTCTCCCTTTTAATTTGGGTGTTTATTTACATTTAATGTGACTATTGACATGGTTGAGTTCAAATATAAGATATACCTTTGTTTCTTATTTGTACCACCTGTCATCATCACTGCCTTTTCTTGTTTTTTTTTTTTTAATTTATTAAAAACATTAAATTTCATTTAAAATCCCTTATTGGCTTATTAATTCCATGTTTTAAGTAGTTTATAAAATACAATTAAAACATGGAATTAATAAGCCAATAAGGGATTTTAAATGAAATTTAACATTTTTAATAATTATTTTTAAATAGAAATCCTATACAACTTATCACAGTCTTACCTCAAGCAATATCTCACAGGGCACACAGGATGAGAATCTTATAATAACATACTTCCATTTTTCCTTCCCAGCCTCTGTGCAACTGTTACACTTGATCCTAGTCAAAAGGCTAAGAAAAGATGCGTCTGTGCAATCGTTGTCTTACATATTACCTCTACATGTGTTATAAATTTAAAGATAGTTATTTTTGTTTTGAATAGTCAATATTTTAAAGATATTAAAAAATAAAGTCTTTTGTATTTACCCAGATGTTTACCGTGTTGTGTTCTTTTTTCTTTTTGTGTAGATTCAGATTTCTATTTGTCAGTTACCTTCTGCTTGAAAGACCTCTTTAATATTTCTTGTAGGATATGTCTGCTGCTGAGATGGTGATTTTTCATCACCTTTTATATTCACGAAAGGTCTTTATTTTGCCAACTATAGACTGTTAGATTAACTTTTTGTGGTTCAATAATTTAAAAATATTGATCCATTGTCTTTTAGCTTATATTGTTTTCAAAAAGCTGTCTGCTGTAATTTTTATTATGTTTCTTTGTGTATGGTGTATCATTTCCTCTGGCTACTTGTAAGATTTTCTCTTTATCATTGATTGTAAGCAACATTATTGCTATGTGCCTTAGTGTAGTTTTCTTAATGTTTGTTGAGCTTGGATTTTTTGAGATTCTTATATCTGTAGGTTTATTTTTTTTGTCACATCTGAAAATTTTTCAGCCATTATTACTTCAGAACTTTTTATTCACTCCTATTCTTTGTGGAATCCAATTATACATGTTTTAGGAGGCTTGAAGTTGTTTTTCAGTTCACTGATTCTGTTCACAATTTTTTTTTCACCTCCAATTTAGTTTCATTTAAGATTGTTTCTGTATATAAGCCTTGAAGTTCACTTTGTCTTTATCCTTCAGTGTTGAATCTGCTTTTAATTCTTCTCCCATGAGTTTTCATCACAGACATTGTATTTCTTTTATATCTAGAAGTTACAGTTGAGTCTTTATTATATATTCAAGATCTCTACTTAGTATGTTTAGTATTTACTTTAGCTTCATGGGCAAATAAGATGCAACTAATAGCTATTTTAATATCTGTATACTAATTCTATCATCTGTGTCATTTCTGGATAAATTTCAATCGATTGCTTTTTCTCTTTATAATGAGTGGTATTTTTCAGCTTCTTTTTATACTGATGATATTTTATTGGATGCCAGAAATTGTGTAAATTTTACCTTGTCAAGTCCTCAATCTTTCAGTATTTCTATAAATATTTTTGGATTTTTTTCTGGTATGTAGTTAATATACTTGGAAACAGTTTGATCCTTTCAGTACTTGCTTATAATCACTGTCAGTTGGAACCAGTGCCTTCTTTAGGACTAAGTTTCTACACTGCTGAGGCAATACTCTTCCGAGTATTCTATCCAGTGTCCTGGCATTATGAAGTTTTACACTTTGATGATGGGAAATTGAATTATTCCCGGATTTGTGTGAGTTCTGGGGATTGATTATATGTTTTTCTAACCTTGGTTGGTTTCCTCACACATGTGTGCTTATCAGTAATTGTGAGGGATTCTCTTCCAGACCTCTGGAAATCTGTGTGCAGGTCTCTCTCCTCTATTACTTTGCCTTATCAACTATATCCACCTTGGCCTCACTAGACTCCCAGCTTCATTTTCTTAGACCATTAGGCTCTGCCTCTATATTCTGCAGTTAGTAATTTCTTTCTTGAGGCAGTAAGCTTGGACAACTGTAGGGAAGACCTCATTTGTTTTTCCTTTCTCAGGAATCACTGTTCTTCATTGCTTGATGTCTAGTTTCTGAAAACTGTTGTCTATGAATTTCATCCAGTTTTTTTTTTTCCTAGTTGTTTAACCCAGAAGGATAAATCTAGTCCCTTTTAGTCCATCTTTGTCAGGGACAGAAGTCTCCACATATGTGAATAAATATATGATCTATATTAAACATTCAGTATATTGAGTGCTTCACACATAAAAAGTACTAATTGATCATTACTATTGTCATTTCTCCACCTGCATCCTGTTCAATAATGAAACTTAACTTTATATACCACCTTCTATATGAAGCCTTCCAGATGAATGTTACTCTTTATTCTTTGTACTCATATCACTTTAAATGTACTTTCATTATGACATGGGTCTACATTATAAATTTTGGTTTGCTTGTTTGTAGTTTGTCATTTTTTTTTGTAGATTATAAGTTCTTAGACAAATGAGGTCTATCTTATTTACCTATTCTTAAGTTTCCAGCATATAGTAAATGCATATGTTTTGTTGCATAAATGAATAATTGAGAATATCTTACATCTTTTAGGAAATATTTAAGAGTAGAATTCTTGACTAGGAAGGAAAGAGAAGGAAGGTTGATTAGAAAGGTTTAGTGGTATGAGAATGTTTGAGCAGAATGAAAGTGGAGAGTTCCAGAGAGCAGCATGAAAGCAGAAGGTGGTTGGTTGATAATATGTAATAATGATAATGATAATAACACTAGTAAATACTTCTACTACTAAAGTTATTATGAAGGTGAGAAAGGCAAGAGAAGTATAGAATGGAGAATAAGAGAGTTTTATTATAGTGTGTCAATGAAACCACTTTGTGAAACCTTCAGCACCTTGCTGAGTATAGACGATAACACTGGTAGCATTACATAAATGGGTATTGTGTGAATCAGTATAACTTGATTTGTTATAATAGAGGCTTTTAAACAAAGTGCTGAGAGAACACTATACTTTTTGGAATAAGTGAATCTTGGAAGGAGATGGTAGGAATAGATTAACTGAGAAGCAAAAAGAAATCTTAGATAGTAGAGAACAGCATAAATACAAAAAATACTATGGGCAATAAATGACCATAATAGAAGGAACAAATGGACCTTGGAGCTGGGTGCACTAGGGCTTCACTCTTATCTCTGCCACTTGGTGTAATTCTGGAAAATTGCTTAGCTTATCTGAGACTCAGTTCCTTCATCTGTAAAATGGGTGTGGTTGTTGGGAAGATTATATGATGCATAGAATAAATTTATTTTATGTCTGGCAGATAGTGGGTCCAATAACTATTAGTTTCTTCTTTTTAGACTTTCTATATCTTCTGATGAGGAAAGAGAAATGCTTCAAGAAGGACTTTGTGACCCCTCATCACTTTGTATAAGAGCCCAGGTATAATATATAATTTATGAGTATAACTAATGTTCCCATTTATTTCCTATTTCCATGGCAAATGAGGATTGAATTGTATTTTTGTGGTCTAATCTTAAGACCTTAGGTAACTTTAACACCTAGTTTCTTTGCATCTTCTAGTTTTAACTTATGTTTATAACTATTAGAATTATTGGCTAACTTTACATACAAATGAAACAATTTTACAACCACAGTTCAATATTTTTCAAAAATGTTTCTATTTTTAGGGAATATATCTACTGAGTGAAAGATTGGAAAGATGAGTATCAGAAATTCTAAAGTTTGCCAAGTCTGGAAACCACTTATATTCTTTTATTTGTTTTAAGAATAAAATCAGTTTGCTGTCAATTTCCCATCATGGAAATCATATAATATAAGGTACTGAGTAAAGTTTAGAAACCTTTGACTTTTAAAAAATAATCATACTTTAAATCTCCAATTGGTTTATAAAAGACCATTATTAATGTGCACTTACAAAAATTTTTGGATACATGGATTTTAAAAGGAGTTTTAGAATAACTAAAACAGAGTAACCTTTTGTTTTTTTCCACTGAAGGAAAAATTCTGGACTCTTCCAGTTAGCCAACTCCATGCTTGGTTAAGAGAGCTAAAAAATTTGCAGTCTGTAGAATAAAAATTGATAAGCTGTAGTAGTCTTGGAGTCAATTTTCAGCACTATTTTTGGCTGTTAAATACTTACATTGACATATACTACTCATAGGTATAGTGCATAATGCTGCTAATCCTTCCAAATGAAGAACCACCTTTAATCATCTACCTGGTATCTCAACTTCTGGGTGCTGAGTTGGCAAGGATCTGGCATATGGTTGCACCTGACTTCATCTGCTGTTTTCACTACAGACTAGTTCTTTGCATTTATGAGTCTTAGTCTGGCATTGATGACAGTTTGCATGGTTTTAGTTTAAGACATGTTGCCTCCTGGATACTTGTACACATGTTGAGAGGCTGAGTTTTGATGAATGTCACAAAACTCCTCAACAGGGCATGAACTGAGACCAAGGACCCAACAATATTAATAATTCAACATTTGACAGTATTGTGGATATTAATGCATTTGTAGTTCATCTTGACAAACCTGGGCCCAATCACATGTGAAAATGAGTTTAGTCATCTAATTTTAGTTTCTGGTGAGTATTTTTATACTTTTTTTCAAACTGGATGAAATGAAGAAAATAATCACTTTGTAGAGATGCAAGGTTCATAGCTATGAACACATAACTATGTGTTGAGAAATAAAAGAAAATGTTTTACAATAAATTGCCATCTTGATTTAATGAAATAATGGTTAGGAATTCTTATAGTGCATTAAGCCTGATTTGTGATATTTTAAATTGCCCATTTATTCAGAATTTGAATGTAAAGTTCCTATTTTGGTATTTCAGCTAAACATATAACTCCTAACTTTAAATAACCAGTAAATTTATGTAATCTATGTTGGTAAACTCTATAAAGCATTTATAATAAAACTTGAAAGTGAAAGTGAAGCCACTCAGTCGTGTCCGACTCTTTGCGACCCCATAGACTGTAGCCCACCAGGTTTCTCTGTCCATGGGATTTCCCAGGCAAGAATACTAAATAAAACTTAAAACATGCTAATAATAAGTACGTATAATAGCTAAATATATTCAGTATTTTACAAATTGCTTTCATGGGTAAATAAATGTATCTTCTTGTATTAAAATGCCATAGTAATGATACAATTCTATTTAATTATTAGTAACTCTAGGACACACCTCATAATTTGTGGGTCCTAGAAATAGTATGGCAGTGACTGGAGTGGAAAGATCTTGCTCCTTAAAATTTGGTGACTTGTTGAGCTGTTTGAATAATCTATGTCCTTCTGGCACATATCCAGATACATTTTATGATCACAAAAGTATGATTTTAGATCTCTAAACTAGCATCTTATAGGCTAATATTACCACTTTGTTGTAAAATTTTTTCTTTTAAACGGTATAAGTGAAGAATTTAAATTTTTATGTGAAGAAAAAGGATATTATTTCTCCTTGAAGTATTTGGGTCTGTATTTCTACCTAGAAATTCTTCCTATTATATTCAAGTTGAGCTGCAAAGAGGAAAAGCTTATAAATTAAAAAAAAAGACTTTTTGTGGTGATAAAATGTGATTTATATTACTTGGTGAAAGATATCAACTTAACACTGGAAGGAAATAAATCAAATGGACACTTTTATTTTGATTGCTTATATGCTTTTAATAAATTTCAAAATAGACTGTTTCAATATTATATTTTCATTCACATATATCTTCAAATGGGCAATTATGTCCATATGATAAATATGTGGGGTTAATAATGATAATTTGCTACCTGTGTCATGAAGCAGCTCCTTTTGATCCTTATGTAAAAAATTCCATAGTTTTCTTGGTACATCTTTAGAGTATGAAAAATCTAAATTAAAAGGAAAAAAGAAATAACACTATAAAAATCTCATCTTGCCAAGAAGTGAATTATATATAAGGTCTGAAAATAAGTAGAAAAGAATTAGAGGTGCATTTTAGATAGCAGACTGGATCCATTCAAATAACTTGCAGAAATGGTTTCATTATGCTATAGTTGTAATAAATGATATTGTGCTACAAGCTCAGAATAAAAATGGAATAGGTTTTAAACCAAAATCTACTTTGGTAACTTTGGTTCAGTTTCTTGCCACTTCTGTATCCCTTGCAAAGGAGAATGCACTATATCTTTGTGAACAACTTGAATTGCTCTTGCACTGGAAAATCATAAAGTCCAGCTTGGCTCTTGGCACAGATTAGGTAAAGCTGATTTTAAAAGAGAAAAATTGGATACTCAGCAAACCCTAGTGGAATCTTCCCTGGTAGCTCAGCTGCTAAAGAATTTGCCTATAATGCAGGAGACTCTGGTTCGATTCCTGGGTCGGGAAGATCCCCTGGAGGAGATCATGGCAACCCACTCCAGTATTCTTGCTTGGAGAATCCCCATGGACAGAGGAGCCTCGCAGGCTACAGGCTATGGGGTCCCAAAGAGTCGGACATGACTGAGTGACTAAGCAGCAGCAAAACCTAGCAGATATTTTGACACAATCTTGGAGCTGATAAGAGTCGTCATGAATTTAAATATTACCTTTCCTACCACAGAAACTTCACTAATACATGACTTTGAATATTTTATGAATGACTAGGCATTCTTTTTTTTTTTTTTTTTTTTACTAATAAGTCCTCTGGAAAGCTACAACTTTCTTGGGATGGTTTTACTTTTGGGGAGAAGAGTGTTGAAGAGAAGGTACTGATGATGTGTCACATAATTTTACAACTTTCATAACTGTTTCTAACTACAAAACTATCTCTGATTAAAATAACAATTGAGCTTGTAATTTTATCTGAACAGCTGCTGCTACAGGGGGTCATTACCTTGGAGAGCTCGAAAATAATCGTACTCCTGGTACATGAGTTATGTAGTCTTGTGTTTTACAGCAAAGCACAAAGTTTAAAGCCTATAGAAGAATGTTATTTGAAAGCTGTCAAACCATGTTAAAAAAGACTGCATCGTCAAAAGGCCCTGGTGGCCACGATTCTGCATGTAGCCTTGTCTTATTCATTATAAAATGCATGTTTATAAAGTTCCACAGAGCATCCAATTCCCAATTCACTTATATCAGCAAGACTTAACTTGCTCATTAATCTAAATTCTTTTGCAACTTTAATCTACATGTTTAATTAATCATAAAATGAGGCGGTAAGTAATTTCAGCAATGTGTGGCTTGTTATCAGATGCATTTAATCACTCTTCTGTGAGCTCATTTGGAAACACCTGAAGATGTCGAGTGCAGTTTGAATAAGCATAAATTATTCTTTGTCAGTGTACTTCACTCAACTAATAAGACATTAATTTAAAAGGCACTGTTTGTCATTTTTAGATCTTTACCAATATTTTTAGCTTAGCAATATAACTCTAATTGTATATATGATTCACAACTAGTGCCCGACATAGGAAAGGGTAAGAGTTTAATTCATTTTTCTTATTTACATGTAATTATGTCATGTAATCTTAGTTTTTAATGAGGATTAACCATCTTGTAAGTATTCATATGCTTTTGGAATAAGGTACTAATGAATTATAGTTGGAAAAATTATTTGTTGGTACAAAGACTTGTGATTCCTTATTTCTTGTCTAGGTTAGGTCTGAAAAGATGTGAGGTTTGGGACAGGGCTTTGATTTGAGGACGTAGATATTGCATAGAGATTATATGATGCAGATGTTAACTTTAAATAATTCAAGTAAAATAGCTATATTCAGCCATCCCACATAATAACATATGTAATTCTTATATAGGATCAGGTAGCTTAAAATAATGACAGTCCCATTTTCCATCCTACTCTCTTAACAGTATTGCCCAGTTGATGACAGCATTTTTTTTAAAAGACAAGAAACAAGAACAACAATACAAGCAAAAACTCACTCAAAGCTTCAGAGCAAAAGAAAATTCATGATGGCTGAATGAGTTATATATCTTGGTGTCAGGACTATAGGAATAAGAATTTCATTTTATAGGATGTCATCACCTGTCCTGTTTATGCCATGAGAGCAGTGACAAATGGTAAGAATAATTATCTCAGTGGAAAGAAATTTATTTACCTGCCGTGCATCCCTTTTCATCTTACTTATGAACTTATCTCACTCATATGCTATCGATGCATTGTCAGCAGTGAGCCAGAGGGGATGATTCCTGAAAATGGAATATTGGTTTGAGCTGAAATATAGCCATATTCTCCATTTTTATTTGATGCGCACACCTCCTGGGTTTCTTCCCTTTCTTCAGGGATCTTTTACACTGAGCTAGCAGTTGTTTATATGTCCGTTTCTTGCCTTATGCCTCATGTAAAAATTCTCCCTGTTTTCCTTTCTAAGGGAAAGCAAAGTCCCAGGAATTGTCATTTGTATAATTGAAGGCATATAGGCCATAGCAGTACATTGTAATGGATGGCACTTACCCTTATTTCACTTAAAGCACTATAAATTGTTTTCTTTAAGCCACGATGAAAACGTTATACCTTCTTTAGAGTAATTCTTGATGAGCAGCATTTCATTTGAACTTAACTTTCTTGATAAGAAAGTTTCCTCATTCCTATAAAACTTTAGTGGATAGACATATACAGTCTAATATGAAGGCTTGCCATCAGTTTTTCTTGATAAGAAACCTCAAACTTCCCTAGCTTCTCTTCCCCTGGAACAACCTGTGATACTTTTTTTCCAGACAGATTTGTTTTCTAACTTACTATTTTGGTGCAAAGAAAGAACACAGTGTTCTCCTCTCTCATCCCAACTGATGTGTGAGAGGCCGGCCCTATTGTCCTATTAAGTTCCTCCACAAAAGAACAATGATTTTATCAGATGCTTATATATTAGTTGTAGCTATTTGTCTATATTATGTACTTCAAGAGGAAAATGATAAACTCAGTTCCATATGGCTCTTATGGCCTCAAATATTTGAATATGTGCTTAGATAAATACACACAGTGTTACACACAACACACGTAAACTGACACTTCTGCCCAGACACAAACAAACAAGGACATAACACTTAAACATCCTTCTTCAGTGGAGACCTCACAGTTGTTTTAGTTCAGTTCAGTCGCTCAGTCGTGTCTGACTCTTTGCGACCCCATGAACCACGGCACGCCAGGCCTCCCTGTCCGTCACCAATTCCCAGAGCCTACCCAAACTCATGTCCATTGAGTCAGTGATGCCATCCATTGAGTCAGTGATGCCATCCAACCATCTCATCCTCTGTCATCCCCTTCTCTTTCCTGCCTTCAGTTTTTCCCAGCATCAGGGTCTTTTCAAATGATTCAACTCTTCACATCAGGTGGCCGAAGTATTGGAGTTTGAGCTTCAACATCAGTCCTTCCAATGAACACCCAGGACTGATCTCCTGTAGGATGGACTGGTTGGATCTCCTTGCAGTCCAAGGGACTCTCAAGAGTCTTCTCCAACACCACAGTTCAAAGCATCAATTCTTGGGCGCTCAGCTTTCTTTATAGTCCAACTCTCACAGCTGTTTAGAATGCACAATACCCAGAATGAAGAACTATTCCAATGGGTCCAACTGAATGAGTGGACCTTCCATCCCTAGCAGAACTGACAGAGATGGTTATCAGGGCTCTGATTTTAATGTACAACTTCTGTGGCTAAAGGAATTACTGATAAAGTGATTACTGATGGCAGAGAGGGGTGGGTGAAGAATGAGTTAGGACCATGTGCAATGTGGTGTCTACTAGCAACATCCTCAGGGGGAAAGTTTAGAAGTGCTGAGTCATCAGCTGCTGTGAGACTTAAAGGCTCAGCAGATGAATGAGAATGTCATAGTGCAGTTGGTTACAGGCAGTACTCCTGACTTCATTCTACAAGTCTCAGTATTTTTGTTGTTTAGTTGCTAAGTCATGTCCAACTCTTTTGTGACGCTATAGTCTTTGTCTATAGGATAACCCAGGCAAAAATACTGGACTGGGTTGCCATTTACATTTCCAGGGGATCTTCCCAACCTAAAGACTGAACCCACGTCTCCTACTTTGGCAGGTGGACTCTTTACTGCTGAGCCACTGGGAAGCCCCTCAATATCTTATTTGTGCTAAATATAAGAGAGCAATGATGTATTCAGTTATGCTTTGTGCTAACTCAGGACAAAGCCTAAATATTGCACCTTCTCCTCCAACTAAGTTTCTTAAATGAAATTCTGTTCTATTCACCAAACAGTTCATGTGTTATTTTTTATAAACACATAATTTATGCCCACCCATCATTCCTTTGAATCCAGGCTGCCTATAAACATTATTTGCCTTTTTATAGCAAGCTTGTTTTTTCTTAATCATTTGAAATTGGCTTTTATTAGAAGACCATTAGGCGTCATATCAGTGCAGTACATTTGGTGGCTTTATAAGAAGTTCGGATGCTAGATGTTCAAAGGTCTGCTCATATGGCATCTTTATGGATCCACACAGCCTTGCTCATATATGAAAATAATGTACTGAGTTACGTAGATGTTTGAGTGTTCATTTAGTTATTTCTCTCAAATTTTTATAGGAATGGGTTGACTTGAAGTTGTGCTAACTTTCCCAGTGCACTCAGCTTAGAAACTTTGTGTACTTTTTTAGAAAGCATCTGAATCACTTATATTCAGGAGAATGTAATAATATATAAGAAACTGTATAAGAAACTGTATGTATTTTCCCCATCACTCACAGTCCACAGGATTGGCATGATTATAGCTCTTGTTGTCATCATATTAACAATGTGTTAATAGCCACTAATAATCACAATAGCCACTAATAATCATTTTTCATGTATACTTCCAAGTATTGTATTTGAAAATCCCAGACTTCATAAATAGTAAATGAGGAAGTAAAGCCTATGACCTTCTTTAGAAAGGCTAATAGTCAGTTACTTGTTTTAAAGTATTTTTTAAATTTATATTCCAAAAAGCTTCTTTGAAGTATACACAGGGATGTATTTGTAGGCAATTTCCAACTAACTAATGGGGGAAGTTCAGCAAGTTTGCTGTTTGGAATTTGGAATGGATATTTTTATAGAGAACATGTTATAGATGGTAATTTGATTACTTGGGCAACTTACTGAAATCCATTTAGCCTTATGTGGTGGTGGTTTAGTCGCTAAGTTGTGTCCAACTCTTGTGACCCAATGGACTGTAGCCTGCAAGGCACCTCTGTCCATTGGATTCTCCAGGCAAGAATACTGGAGTGGGTTGCCACTCCACTTCTGTAATTTAACCTTATAATATGGCTGAATTATACTATTGAGAGTGTGATAGTAGCTAACTGTTGCCTGTTGTGTTGTTTTGGTATGAAATCTCATTTTTAAATCTGGCTTTAATAACATTCTTCTGACCAATTTCTGATGGTGGGATTTGACATTTCCTACTTCTACTACCAGTGCATACAGTGAAAATGAAAGACTCCTTGAAATGGGTCTGGGAGGACTTCCTGCTGTCCTTAGCTATGGAAAGTAACTGGGTATCCTGGCTGAAGTAAGAGGGAGTGGAAGATCATGATGGCCCTGGCATGGAGATGGATAGTGTTGCTGTTTAGTCGCTAAGTCATGTTTGACTCTTTTGCGATCTCATGGACTGTAGCCTGCCAGGCTCTTCTATCCATGGGATTTCCCAGGCAAGAATACTGGAGTGAATTGACTTTTCCTTCTCCAGAGATGGAAACTGCACCTCCTGCATTGGCATGTGGGTTTTTTTTTTGACCACTGAGCCACCTGGGAAGCCCATGGAGATGTATATAACAAATAAAGGGCATCCTGTTGAAGGTTTATATGTTTTGAGAATGAAGAAGGAGCACTTTCTGATTTTACACCGATGAGCCAAAAGGGTAGAGATCAATACTTCTTCTCCTTCACCATGCTTTACAGTATAGTCCAAGTATTTTCATTGTATTTCTTCTACTTTCTTCTCAAACCCACTTCCATAATTTCAGCCTCTGTTTTTTTAAATGGTCACACTGTTGATATTAGTTCACTTTCTATTATGAGAACAGTTTTGGAATGTATTATTGATTAGGTTTATATAAGATGAAGTGATATATGCATATAAGAAGAAGCTGAGATTGACTCAAAATTAAGTATAGGTAGCTCTCCTTCTCTAAGGATTCTGGATATGCAGATTCAACCAACCACAGATCAAAAATAGTGGGAAAAAGAAATCCCAAAAGTTTCAAAAAGCAAAACCTGAATTTGCTGTACAGTGTCAACTGTTTATATAACATTATTGTTTGACTACATTATGTCCTTTGTGAGTATCTCAAGAAAGTCATATGAAGGTGCAACTGGGTAATGGAAAGTTTATTTAGTCACATGTAAAACATCATCTTGAACCTCAGCAGTTGAATTATATCCCTTTTACTTCAAATTTGGCAAATTATATGTATTTTTTGATTGCCAAGGGGAAAGTATGAAAAAAGGAGAGTAGTGGGGAGAAAATGAGAGAAGTGGTATTTTAAAAGGCTCTAAAGATTTAAGTTGTCAGAGAAAACAGTTTGATGAATTATGGGGAAAATAGAATTTAGTTTCCCAAAGAAATACAGGGCTCAAAGTGTAGGGGGAGGGCCTTGGCAATACAAACCATGCATTTTTCTTAACCTGGGGAGTTTGGAAGAAAAAAAGAGACACATTTGGCAAAGTGAAAACTCAGATGACTTCATGCCTACCAAGTGAAAAAAAATCTAATCCTTTATCATCTAAGCACATAGTTGGGTACCTCACAAACAGAACTACCCAGTGTATAGGTTGCAATGGCAAGAAGCCAACAGTGAAATCAAACTCATAAGCACCCTATAGAAAACCCCTCAAATTACTGCTGTGCTGTTGCCAGCTGTACTGCCAGAGAACAAGAGCTGTACAGATTTCTATGGAATGATTAGGTTACTTAACACAGCTTGATTGGCTCTGTTCCTGCCCCTGTTCTCTTTGGCTGACAGCTGACCACCATACTGGTTTGGTTTGAAATAAGACTGAAGTGAACACAACCACTTATATGTACCTTCCTCTTGAACACTTCTCTCCCTGCCCACCACCCCAAACCCACACACACCCTATATATCTTGCAAAAGAAGGGATAAATATAACCGTTTCTTTAAGTAAAGCATACTGAGTGGCATTTTGCTGTCTGGTTACTCCACCAATCCATCAGATTTTTAGAAGAGACATTTTCTTGCTCTTTCATTTGTAAGTGCCTGAATTTATTGAATATGAAAAAATATCTTAAAAGTCAAAGTGAAAGTTTTTCAGTCATGTACGACTCTCTGCGACTCCATGGACTATACAGCCCAGGGAATTTTCCAGGCCAGAATACTGGAGTGGGTAGCCTTTCCCTTCTCCAGGGGATTTTCCCAACCCCGGAATCAAACCCAGGTCTCCCACATTGCAGGCAGATTCTTTACCAGATGAACCACAAGGGAAACCCCAAAATATCTTTTAATTTTATTAACTTTTCTTCATTTTACTTTACTGCTTGCTTCATGATCCTAGCCCTAGGATGGTTATTCAGAAGCCATCTAATCTTACCCTTTTGCTCTTGGATAGTCTCTGATAGGTAGCTACTTCTGTCTATAGTATTTCAAAGAAGATATCACAGGATATCTAGCAGGGCACTAGATGTCTTCAGTTGTTATACTACATGAATAGAGAAATCTTTGAGTGAGCAAGGTGGTTATTTAGCTCTTTTCCTGTTATACAAAAGCTCACTGATTCACATGTTCTAGTTTCCATTAAGTTAGGAGGCTTTCAGACTTTTTTGAATGTGATTCAGAGTAAGAAGTGAATTTCAAATCTGACCCAGGATACAATCAAAATTTTACATGAATAATACTTATCCTCAATATGTGTAACATTTTTTATTTTCTCTTTTCTTTCCCCTTTTAGCCGTTTCTTCTGTTGCTTCCTCTCTCCTCTGTTCCCTTCTCTCCTTTTTAATAAAAAAAAAATGCTGATTGGTACTCAGAAAATTAACTCTGTCACTCATTCAACCTGGTTTGAAAAATATTACATTTAAAGAAACATGTTTTAAAACAGATTTGATCTGCATGTTCTTTGGTTTACATTTTTTTAAAAAATCGGAGTACAGTTGATGTATAGATTTACCATTGTTTTTAAAGAACAGAGTTTCCTATTCAGGATACTAATTCCATTGGCTGTTTATCATTAGAAAGATAAAATTTGTACTCCACTAGTGGCATATATCGGAGAAGGCGATGGCACCCCACTCCAGTGTTCTTGCCTGGAGAATCCCAGGGACAGGGGAGCCTGGTGGGCTGCTGTCTATGGGGTCGCACAGAGTCGGACACGACTGAAGCGATTTAGCAGCAGCAGCAGCAGTGGCATATATGGACTTCTCTGGTGGCTCAGATGGTAAAGATTCTACCTGCAATGTGGGAGACCTGGGTTTAATCCCTGGGTTGGGAAGATCCCTTGCAGGAGGGCATGGCAACCCACTCCAGTATTCTTGCCTGGAGAGGACAAGAGGAGCCTGGCAGGCTACAGTCCATGGGGTCTCAAAGAGGCAGACATGACTAAGCAACTAAGTACAGTGGCATATATAACCTGTTAATAACACCGTGTACTAAATGCTTAGTTATGCCAGATGTTGTTTTAAAGTTTTATACACACATGCCATGAGAATTTTATTATCTAATCCTCATCATTAACCTGTAAGGTAGAAACTATTATTATACCCATTTTTATAGTTAATAAAATTGAGACTTAGAGAGATATCAGGCGGCGCTAGTGGTAAAGAATCCATCTGCCAGTGCAGGAGACATAAGAGACATGGGTTCAATCCCTGAGTCGAGAAAATCGTCTGGAGGAGGCACCCCACTCCAAGATGCTTGCCTAGAGAATCCCACGGACAAAGAAGCCTGGCAGGCTATAGTCCTTGGGTCGCACAGTCCAACAGGACTGAAGCAACTTAGTATCCGCACAAGGTATATCAGCTTTACTGAGCAACACAGTAAATGATACAGGTTGAATTCAAATTTGATATTGTTTGGCTCCATGACCATGCTTTTCCCCTCAACTCTAATATCTTCTTAATTATAGCTCTGAAAAAAAGTTAAGTACTTTTGTGAAGAGTATGTATATCCTAAAGAAAGGCAGACTTATAATGATTGCTATGTATTTTTAATAATGTAAGTCAAAGCTTCTTGATAAAATAATTTTCATTCTGTAAAGAAAAGTAGAAAAAGAAAGGACAGAAGAAACAAAAAAGAAATAGAGCCTGTCTCTCCAGAGCTATGAATATAAAAACTTGCCGCTCTATTTAAATCTTATTGTTTAGTCGCTGAGTCGCGTCCAACTCTTTGCGACCCCACGGACTGTAGCCCGCCAGGCTCCTCTATCTACGGAATTTCCCAGGCAAGAATATTGGAGTAGATTGCCATTTCCTTCTCCATATTTAAATCTTATATAATTAAATCTTGTCAAAGTCTTCCTTTTTAAGGAAAAAAAGAAATAGATATACATGGAATTACATCTTATGCTACAGTTCAGTTCAGTCGCTCAGTTGTGTCCGACTCTTTGCAACCCCAGGGACTGCAATACACCAGGCCTCCCTGTCCATCACCAGCTCCCAGAGCTTATTCAAACTCATGTCCTTCCAGTTGGTGATGCCTTCCAATCATCTCATCCTCTGTCGTTCCCTTCTCCTCCTGCCCTCAATCTTTCCCAGCATCAGGGTCTTTTCAAATCAGTCAGTTCTTCACATCCTGTAGCCAAAGTATTGGCGTTTCAGCTTCAGCATCAGTCCTTCCAATGAATATTCAGTACTGATTTCCTTTAAGATGAACTGGTTGGATCTCCTTGCAGTCTAAGGGACTCTCAATACCACTCCAATACCACAGTCCAAAAGCATCAATTCTTTGGCACTCAGCTTTCTTTATAGTTCAACTCTCACCCATACATGACTACTGAAAAAACCCATAGCTTTGACTAGATGGACCTTTGTTGGCAAAATAATGTCTCTGCTCTTTGATATGCTGTCTAGGTTGGTCATAACTTTTCTTCCAAGGAGCAAGCGTCTTTTATATTCTTGGCTGCAGTCACCATCTGCATTGATTTTGGAGCCCAAAGAAATAAAGTCTGTCACTGTTTCCATTGTTTCCCCATCTATTTGCCATGAAGTGATGAGACCAGATGCCATGATCCTAGTTTTCTGAATGTTGAGTTTTAAGCCAACTTTTTCACTCTTCTCTTTCACTTTCATCAAGAGGCTCTTTAGTTCATCTTATGCTACAGGCCAGGATAGTTTAGCAGGTCAGAGGAACTCAAACATGAGTGAAGAGTGGAATTTTCCTTTCATTTTCTATAATAACTATGTTTGTCAAAGAGAAAAACAGAGGAAAAAATGACCATCATGCCGGTTTTGAAGAAAAACTTGTTATATGTGTAATACATTGGAAAAATTGTTTGGGATCACTTTCACTATGCAGAAATGTGGCCACTGAAATTCTTTAGCAAGGTGTGGAACTATCAACTCCATGAAACAAATTAAGTAAAAAAATATGAGTATTTGTGAAGCTAATTGACTTACCTCATGTTTTATCCAATCACTCTCTGTGAAAAGAGAAATATTTTTAGAAAGAAAATAATGAGTACAGTTGATCTTTATGACCTTTCCCCTTTGTCCCAATTCCTGCCACAATTCCTAGGTTTAATACTAGACAGTTTCTTTCACCCTTTCATCTCTTTTTCTCTTCTCTGCTATCTCCCTTCTCTCCTGTGATTTTCCTCTTGTCCTCTTCTCTCTCCTGCTACTCTTCTCTCTACCATCTTGTTTCCTCTGCCACTTCTTTCATTTTGCATTCTTATATGCAATCTTTATAATCACCACTATCACCTTCATTCTCTTAGATTCTTGAATCTCCTAGGTAAGGTGCAAATGGATCTTGTTTCTGTTTATTAAAAATGATAATCTGGAAAAATAGCATCCTTTCTACCTACTTGCATCTCTCTCTCTCTCTCATAAACCAAACACATGCTTTCAGAAGAAATCTATTGTCTTACTTTTGGAAAATGTTGAAATTTTGCTTCCTACTTTGTATCTTCTTGGGAGTAAGATATGTCTATAGTCATGATATGACTTAAAGAGAAAATCAAAGATTCCATACTAAAAATTGGCATTGACCCAGATACTTCTGCTACACTCACTAAAAAGGAACCTTAGTAGACACACTTTTATACAAGGAGATGGACTTGTTCAATATGTAATTGCTATGTGATACTATCCCAGAGGAGAATTTGAAAATAGCCAGGTGTGCTAGATGTAAGCCTCATTGAACTCAAGGTGAGGATTCTAAGACTCACCTCAAACCATTGGTGCTTTGGAGAGCTGGATATCTTGACAGCATGTTGTGTTTAGTAGCTAAGTCATGTCTGACTCTTTGTGACCCCATGCACTGCAGCATGTCAGACTTCCCTGTCCTTGCAAGAAGATCTTAATTCTTCCTTGCAAGAAGATCAAACCAGTCAATCCTAAAGGAAATAAACCCTGAATATTCATTAGAAGAATTACTGAAACTAATACTTTGACCACTTGATGTGAAGAGCCGACTCACTAGAAAAGACCCTGATGCTGGGAAAGATTGAAGGCAATAGGAGAAGAGGGTGGCAGAGGATAAGATGGTTAGATAGCATTCTCAACAAGGTCAGAACCCTGACTAACTCAAGGTCAGGATTCTAAGGGTACTCAGACAAAGTGGAATAAGATGAACTTGGTTTTAAAGATACTATAATAACAACATTCTTCGGCCCAGAGAAAGTTAAGAGGGAGTACTTTCATTGATGGTGGAGTGTAATAAGAACATGATTGGTAATAGGTACATGGTTGAGATACGCTGATAAAACTCTAAAATACTTCTGTGAGTAAACAGATTTGGTTTACAAATGAGGATGTAAAAACCCTCACTGACGCTGGCTGCAAACATTTTGGGCAAATTCACGAATATACAAATCATGGGGCAATTTTGAGTGTGTTGGTAGAGTGAGATGTAGACAAGTAATAAAGCATGTGTGTGTATGTGTGTGTGTGTGTGTGTGTGTGTGTGTGTGTGTGTATTCAGATTAGAGGAGAGGCAAAGGAAGGCCTGGCATACTTCAGTTCATGGAGTCAAAGAGTTGGACATGACTTAGCAATTCAACAACAAGGAAGGAGAGTAATAATTCATTATTGGTTGGGTCAGAATTTGCAGAGTTGGTGGATTGTATATTACAGTTTCCCTGATTTATTGACTCTAATAGATATAATGTTACTCTTGTATTATTTTATTTATTCATTTAAGTTTGAATCTTTAGGTAGAATCCAAGCTTGTATAACTTTAGCTATGGAGTCTATTCTTGATTCAGGATTCTTCTGGATCTTAGGATCATGTAAATTCTGTCATTTAAAGCTTACAGCATATTAAAAAGCAAAGTCATCACTTTGCCAGCAAAGGTCCATATAGTCAAAGCTACGGTTTTTCCAGTAGTCACGTACGGATGTGAGAGTTGGACCATAAAGAAGGCTGAGTGCCAAAGAATTGATGCTTTTGAATTGTGGTGCTGGAGAAGACTCTTGGATTTCAAGAAGATCAAACCAGTCAATCCTAAAGGAAAACAACCCTGTGTGTTCACTGGAAAAGCTGTGGTTGAAACTCTAATACTTTGGCCATTTGATGCAAAGAGCTGACTCATTGGAAAAGACCCTGATGTTGGGAAAGATTGAAGGCAAAAGGGAAAGAGGGTGACAGAAGATAAGATGGTTAGATAGCATTACCATCAGTGGACATGAATTTAAACAAATTCTGGGAGATAGTGAAGGACAGGGAAGCCTGGCATGCTGCAGTGCATGGAGTTGCAGAGTTGGACATGACTTAATGACTAAACACAACAACATACTGTCAAGATATAACCCTCCCAAAGCACCAATGGTTCCAGTAGCTTTTGAGTTAACTAAAAATAAATGGACTTTTATGATTGGGCCAATGAAGTACATATGAATTTGGTTCCTATGTGTAAGTTAACTTTGTTTTATTCTATGCTTTGGGCTTTGAATCTAACTTTGATCAGCCTCTTTGGTTGAAAGGAGTAATTGGCAGAGATAAAGTGGACATTTTACTAACAATCTATATTTTTTACTTAAGGAGATTTTATCCCCACTATGTTACTCACAATTTCTCTGTTTGTCCATTCAGCTATTTCTAACAAAGATAGATACTTCTTTTTTTTAAACTATCCTTAACCTCTTATTAAATAGTTCCTTTAAATATCTGCAGAGTGGAAGCCAATTTTGCACACAACACCAGCATGGTTCCATGACTACAATCTGCTTTAGGGTATGTTCTCTGGATCATATGTGTTTTAGAGGAAGAGGGACGAAAGAGAAGTAACAATTATTGAGTACTTACATATATTATCTCATTTAATTCTTACAACAACTCTGAGGTGTCAATTACATTTAGATAAACTATTTGGAATCAGTAAACTAGCCCAACTGTAAAAGCAAAAGTACCAGGTCGTATTTAAAGGACAACACTCTAAGAAAAATGCCAACTTATTCTTGTCATTAGAATGGGCTGAAATGAGAAATAAGTGAGATATAAAGATACAAGTGAGAAAAGTGAATGATGAGACAACTGTTACCATTTACCTCACTGCCGCAGTGAATTATTAGAAATAATGCATCTAAAAGAGGAAATGGCTCTGTAATTAGTGTGGCTTTATAATAGGCTATCTCAGAAGGGAAGATTCATTCTGCTCAAGTGAGGCAACACGTCTTGTTCCTATTTACTTTCATGTGTATTGTCTAGATAAGGGAGTCTTGGTAGAACCACAGGCATAAACTGTTAAAAACATGTTCATTTAATTGACTTCTGGCCAAGGCAGCTTTTGATGGAAATGGTCTTTGATGACAAATGATATCCTAAAATGAAATATCTTTTAGTGTTTACTTCTTGCTGTCTCACTTCAAGTTTATTAGATAATTAACAATCTTTAAATACTAAAAAGTACTGAAAAATAGGTGAGAGTAAATGTTAAAAAACATAGAGAAGCTATCTTTTTTTAACTTAAAAAACTCTTGGAAACTTCATCAAGCTTATAACAGACAATAAATATTATTGAAGTGAAATGTGGAAATAAATATGTGCATGTTCATTTATTCATTCTTTTTTTAATCAACAGACATTTACTGAGGGCTTAATATGTCCCAAATAGATATGTTTGAGATTTAAATGTGAATAGCACTGAAGCCCAGCTGTTAAGGAGTTTGAAAATCTAATAGAGAGATAGGTAAAGAGAGAAATTATAATAACATATTAGACTTAAAATTTAGATATAAATGAAATAAGATACACAAAAATTTGAAATTTGCCAGGAAGAGTTGGGGGAAGGCTTTATTAAATGGGCTATCATTAAAGCTGCTTCTTAAAGGCATAAAAGGGAGTTACTTAGAAGGGACTTGGAAATAGGAAGAATATTCTAGGTTGAGGGGATAGCATTTGTAAAAGCACCTAGACATGAAAGGGCCTGATATGTTTTAATAATTGTAAGAATTAAATGTCATTGCCACATGTGGAACAAAGCAGGTGGGAAAAGGATTAGGGTGAAAATATTGTTGGGTGGTACAATTGATTATTTCCCTATATAACCTGGAAAATATTTTATTTCAACTAATTAATTTCAGTAAGATGGGCATTTTTCTAGGAAATTACTCATTTCGTTAGAATCTCCATGATATTACCTTTTAGTACCTTTTATATAGCAAATGAGATATTAAGCTATTAAAATGATGAAATTGTGCAGAGTGTGATGTGATATGAAAGGAATTTGGAGTGATGGAGTGAAAAAAATTGCTAGTCACCTTTCCTTAAAATGGTCATTTTTTAGTTGCTTTTTGAACTTACCCATATTTTATCAGTCAGTTAATTTGCTACACAGCTTGTAGGTCAGTCAAATGATTCTAAATTCTAGAAGTAAAAACACTGAGTGCTAACATAAATGCACTTTATTTATGATTAATAGTTTTTACTTCTATTTTTAAGAGAAAAAGAATATGCAAAATATGTGAATACACATCATCTCTCTAGTTTTAGGAAAACATAAGCTGGGTGTATCTTTGGTTTCCTCATTCCTGGGAGCTACTTATGATACACACTTTTAAGACTTTATTCTAGATGTGAGTTTCATTTTCACATAAGGAGAAGGTCAAGCTTTACAATGTTTATCATTAAATTTTTTTTTCTTTCAGAGAAACATCTCAGAGCTTCCAAGCTTCGCTTTAGAGAAATTACAGTTCTTTTAACTTTAAATTGCTTCAATAGGTCACTGCCAGATTATAGAGAGCATGATGTGCTTTACAAGTTGAAAAGTTTTCTACCAAGTAATAGCAGCAGTGAAAATTGTCAGAGAAACAACTAATTAATCTCTGCTCCTTTACAGCTGTTTAATGCAATGCATAACTAAAAGTCCTGTTAAATTAATTAATGATTTCAATTATGAACTTTTCTCCAAAATGTTATGATTCGTATCAGGCTGATAATGCAGTGACCTGGGAGTGTGAAATCTGTGTTATGAAGAGAGTCGCCAGTTAATTGATTCACAAATTATTTAAAGTTTGTTGCACCCAAGGGAGTGCTCAGTTTCATGACAGTCATTTCTTAAAGTGTACAAACTCCTTTTTCACCTTAAGAATGTCTTCAGTTATTAAGCATGATAAAATGCCAACAGTTTTCTGTGCCTATGAGTAATCTTAATATTTATGATTTAGAGTCTGTAGGTGAATATGTGGAGATTAAGTCTGTGTTGGAAGGAGAAAAGTTAGCTAAATTATCAATGATTCTCATACCAACTTTTTTTCATTGCTTTTGAGTCAGTAATTTTAAGTAGTTTTCTAAACATCACCTCGTATTTTTTTTTGCTTTTCTGTGTGTGTGTGTATTTGCTGTACATGGAGCATTATGTTGAAAGACAATATAGTTAACATTTTAAAGAAATTTTGAATAGGTAAATAACACAGTACAAATTGTTTTGATGATTGGTGTCTGAAGCATTTGGATTTCTGGTAAGTCTAAAGTTCCAGCCTTAAATGTTAGAGAAGGTACTGACTTCTCAAATAATGTAAGTTTCTATAGGACACCTTGTGTCTTTTTAATGGTATACAGGAAAAAATTAAAAGAGTTATATGTACTTGCTTCTAGTCTGGTTATTTTACCCATAGCTTAAATAACAAATAAAAGTATACATATGTACAAGAAAAAGATAGGGAATCAATAATATCATTAATATTTTATAATACATTTATAAAAGTTTTATTAGTGTTTCCATACTGGGTTTAGGCTGATTTCAAGTGGAAGATACAAGCTTAGTGAGAATCTTTTCTTGACTGCCCATGACTAGTGAAGGTGAAAAGGAGAGGGGATACTAGAAGAGAGACTCTTAAGCAGGAGGGGGAGGTAGCCGAGGAGTCTCTGGCCATGCCATGCATAGTGGCTGTATTACTAGTGTGCTCTATAACCCTTCCTGTTCCATACACATATCTGGGCTTAATAGTTAAAAGTCTAGTGCTTTTAGGGTGTTTGAACAAGTCCTTAGCAGTTTCACTCCAATTTGATAGGCAGTGTAAGAAAGACGTTTAAAATTTAATATAAAAAACAAAATTTTCTTTAGAGAAATTTCTCTCTCAGCTCTGAATTGGTAGATGGATTTATAGTATGGAGCAGGAAGCTGTATTTTGGACAAACATTATGTTGGTAAATTGTTTACTTTTCTCATTTTTTTTGACCCAAGAAAATTACCCAAAGGGAAGACAAATAGAGAAACAGTATTATTAAAAATAAGTTTATCTTTGTTAAACTTGCTGCAGGGCAAAAAGAAATGGACTTGAAAGGGAAGTAAATTTATACTAATTTTTGCATTGTAGGAAATGTACTATTTCAGACATTGACTGACTGCTTCTGTTTTCTAAAATTAAGGAGCCTATAATCTCAGCACCATTAACAAGTGCTGTCATTCAGATACACAGTGTCTGCCTGATTTAAATAAAATGAAATGAAGATAGTTGTTTCTGGTCCCTTGGCTTCACTCATTGCCATAAACATATGCTCTGCGTCCCGCTTCTTTCCATCTTATTTATGACTTTAATTTGTTGTGTGGGCTGCGCTAGAAATTAAATTTAATATAATTCTCCAAGGGACCCTGTCATATAATAACATGGTAATTTCTGTGTATCCTTTTGAAAAATGAGGAAATTAATTCTTCCTGACATGTTCTAATTATTCCAGTGTGAACGGCAAATCCGTTTTTCCTAGCCCCTGAAGTGTTATAGGCAAATGGCTGGTGTTCAAAGCTGAGGTGCTAATGCTGACCAGCAGTGCGTTTAATTTGAAACATGAGCAGACACCTTTCAACACACCTTTGTAATATTGGAGTACTTTACAGAAATTAATTCACTACTTATTTGGCAGCTTAGCCTTGGGGTTATGTTTTTTTATTCATCAATACTATAGTCATGTTAGCATAATGTTTCCTGTTTCCTTCAGTGCTCAGTGTCTGTGTGTAGAACTTGAAGTGTGCGATGGATAGTTCAACTGTATGAATGCAAAAGAATCCACATACTTCAGAAATACCAGTTTGTGTTTACACTTTATAGAGAAGTACAGTAAATCTTGAATATTAATTATAGTCTATGGTTAGCAGCTTTAACTGAAATTGCACAGAGTAGGAATTATTGGGACGATCTTGCTGTGAAAAGACTACTATACACTCTGTTGCCCTGCTGTAAATATAGTTGTGAAAATTCAATTTATAATATGGGGAATGAGACCGTGAAAAGTCAGTCTGTGAATAAAATTTATGGAATAGTAGTCTCAAGTTCTGAACTCTGCCTGGAAAGAAGTAGCTATATTTGGGGATATAAAGGATTAAAGCCATTTTGGGGGCACTATTGGCCATGCAAGGTGTGTGACTTATTCATTTTCGATCATTTGGACTTATTCATAGAGGTTCTATGTAGTATTTTTTAGAGGAATAACAAAAAAAGCTTTTTGATATTTGGTCCTTTATCTGTAATCTTTATTGTAAAACTAGTTATTATATACATTTCTCTAATCAGGATCAATCATTTGTGTAAGCCTTAATACAGTACCTTTGTTTCAATGAGCAGTTGATAAATACCATCTTATTTTGTACATTTATTGTTACAAGAAAAATGAATGCATGAGATCCTACTTAAAATAGAAGATGGAAATACAATTAAACTTAAATAAAAGAAGTAGAATTGTGTTTGGAGTGGCTATAATCAAGACTCTCTATCTGTTTCTGTATCTCTTTATTCAGTTCAGTTCAGTTCAGTCGCTCAGTTGTGTCTAACTCTGCGAGCCCATGAAATGCAGCACGCCAGGCCTCCCTGTCCATCACCATCTCCCGGAGTTCACTCAAACTCATGTCCATTGAGTTGGTGATGCCATCCAGCCATCTCATCCTCTGTCGTCCCCTTCTCCTCCTGCCCCCAATCCCTCCCAGCATCAGAGTCTTTTCCAATGAGTCAACTCTTTGCATGAGGTGGCCAAAGTATTGGAGTTTCAGCTTTAGCATCATTTCTTCCTAAGAATACCCAGGACTGATCTCCTTCAGAATGGACTGGTTGGATCTCCTTGCAGTCCAAGGGACTCTCTTTATTACGTTCTCTTTAAATTTTAACTTAAGTAGAAGAAATTGGAATGGTAGTAAATAATTATTATGATAAACAGAACTAATATCCATATATTTTTGCTGACCATTCAGCTGCTATAAAGAATTTTGTTCTTTACATCAATCTAACCTAGTTAAATTTAGTTATTTAGTTAGATTTAGTTATCTAAATTACTGTCTGATTTAGGATTTCTCTGTTTTAGATTTGCCTTATACTGACCTGATGGAAAAAGTGGGCTTCTTTTGGCCAGACTCTGAGGAGAAAAGACTTGGTTGTTCTAGCCTACATCCTAGACTACATAAGTTGCTAAAGGTAGCCCCAATTTCTGCCTTTATCATCCTGTGGTGTTCTCCCTGTGTCTCTGGGTCTTCACATGGCTCTCTGCTTGTAAGGAAAACAATAATATCTGAATTGGAGCCCATTCTAATCTAGACTGGAGTTCATCCTTCATTTAATTAATTTTTATCTGTAACTGTGTTCAACTAAAATTGCATTCTGGGATACTGAGGTTTAGGACTTCCTGTCTTTTGGGAGGAGCCACAGTTCAACCCAATAGTAACTATTTATGGATCGTTGTTTTTTAGTTGACAAGTCATGTCCGACTCTTGTGTGACCCACATGGCCTGTAGCCCACCAAGCTCCTCTGTCCATAGGATTTCCCAGGCGAGAATACTGGAGTGGGTTCCATTTCCTTCTCCAGGAGATCTTCTGACCCAGGGATGGAACCTGCACTCCTGCGTTGGCAGGCAGATTCTTTACCACTGAGCCACCTGGATTACTTTATCTTTTAAACTTGATAGATCTCTGAGGTACTTTTAAAACACATTTCTCAATTAAAGATTTTAAAATTTAAAAAATAAAAAACTAATTAAAAAAAAAACACATTTCTCCTACTATAGTATGATTTGTTCACTAATTTTGCAAATGAAGCATTGATAACTTGGAGTCTTTGGTATATCAAATTAACATTTGTCATTTTGTGTTTAGTTGAAACCTGCCACCTATTTTGCTCATGTTATCACCCCATGCAAGCAGTGTGTTCCATGTGCTATTATTATGTTAATTCAGAAAGTATTTGTTGAATACCTTCAGTAGCCTAAAACCATGATAAGTAAGGTCAGGCACAGCTTCCCAACTAGTGTACCATACAGCAGAGTTTGTGCTTTGGGTTACAAATGTTTCAAGGTTTCTATCCCTTATTCCTGACACCTTTCAAGGGTGTCAACAGAGTTTGGGATGGCTGGAGCCATGGACCAAGGACCTCTAGCTTTGTCATCCTTCAGTTTCCTGCAGTATACCATATGTATATTAATATTTTATATGTATGCTATGGAGTATAAAAGATGGGGAGTACTTATGGGTTTACAGAGAAGTATACATTTTCCCTGTGTCAAGGAGATTATAATCTGACTGGAAACTAAGGTCAGTAAGTGAGTTAGAATGGAAGCCAGTGTATGATAAATGCCAAAAATGGAATCAAAGGAAACCTTAGGGATAGATTGAATTTGATATGGACTATGAAAATACTCTGATGCTGAGAAGGATTGGGGGCCGGAGGAGAAGGGGACGACAGAGGATGAGATGGCTGGATGGCATCACTGACTCGATGGACGTGAGTCTGAGTGAACTCCAGGAGTTGGTGATGGACAGGGAGGCCTGGCGTGCTGCGATTCATGGGGTCACAAAGAGTTGGACACGACTGAGCAACTGAACTGACTGACTGACTGACTGACTGATGAAGTCTTGGTAAGTTTTTTATAAGGGATAAAGAAACATTTTAGGTGGGAAGTCAGGTATGATGAGAGTTATGGACATGCAGAAATACAGGAGTAGAGTAGGGTATTGTTTTTAAGAGAAGAGATAGTGCTAATGGTAAAGAATCTGCCTATCAGTACCAGAGATGCAAGAGGCATGGGTTTCATCTTTGGGTTGGGAAGATCCCCTGGAGTAGGAAATGGCAACCTACTCCAGTATTCTTGCCTGGAGAATTCCATGGAAATTCCCAAACTCAGGAGGCCACTGTCACCCTGATACACCCAGACAAAGATGCCACAAAAAATGAAAATAACAGGCCAAATTCACTGATGAACATAGATGCAAAAATCCTCAACAAAATTCTACTAAAGAGAATCCAACAACACATTAAAAAGATCATATATCATGACAAGTGGGCTTTATCCCAGAGATGCAAAGATTCTTCAGTATATGGAAATCAATCAGTGTGATCCACCATATTAACAAATTGAAAGATAAAAACCATATGATCATCTCAGGTGCAGAGAAAGCTTCTGGCAAAATTCAATACCCATTTATGACAAAAACTCTCCAGAAAGTAGGCATAGAAGGAACATACCTCAGCATAATAAAGGCCATACCCAACAAACCCACAGCAAACAATATTCTCAGTGGTGAAAAACTGAAAGCATTTCCTCTAAAATCAGAACAAGACAAGGCTGCCCACTCTCACCATTATTATTCAACATAGTTTTGCAAGTCCTAGCCATAGCAACCAGAGAAAAAGAAAAGGAATCCAGGTTGGAAAAGATGAAATAAAACACTCACTATTTGCAGATGACATGATACTATACATAGAAAACCCTAAGGATGCCACCAGAAGATTACTAGAGCTAATCAATGAATATAGTAAAGTCACAAGATATAAAATTAATACATAGAAATCACTACCATTCTTATACACTAACAATGAAAAATCAGAAAGAGAAATTAAAGAAACAATTCCATTCACCATGCAAAAAAAGAATAAAGTACTTAGGAGTAAATCTATCTAAAGAGACAAAAGACTTATATGCAGAAAGCTAGAAAACATTGATAAAAGAAATCAAAGATGACACAAACATGGAGAGATATGTCACATTCTTTGATTGGAAGAATCAATATTGTGAAAATGGCTATACTACCCAAAGCAATCTATAAATTCAGTGCAATCCCTGTCAAACTATCAAAGGTATTTTTCACAGAACTAGAACAAATAATTTTTCAATTTCTATGAAAACACAAAAGACACCGAATATCCAAAGCAATCTTGAGAAAGAAGAATGGAGTTGGAGGAATCAACCTTCCTGACTTCAGACTATACTACAAAGTTAGAATCATCAAGACAATGTGGTACTGGTACAAAAATAGAAATACAGACCAATGAACAAGGTAGAAAGCCCAGAGATAAATCTACAAACCTATAGACATCTTTGACAAAGAAGGCAAGACTATACAATGGAGAAAAGACAATCTCTTCAGTAAGTGGTGCTGGGAAAACGGGACAAATATTTGTAAGAGAATTAAATTAGAGTACTTCCTGACACGATACACAAAAATAAACTCAAAATGGATTAAAGACCTAAACATAAGAACAGAAACTATAAAACTCTTAGAGGAAAACATAGGCAGATCACTCTTTGACATAAATCACGGTAAGATGCTCTCTGACCCACCCCCTAGAGTAATGGAAATAAAAACAAAAATAAACAAATGGGATGTAATTAAACTTAAAAATGTTTGCACAGTGAAGGAAACTATAAACAAGGTGAAAAGACAACCCTCAGAATGGGAGAAAATAGCAGCAAATGAAACAACTGACAAAGGATTAATCTCTAATATATACTAACAACTCATGAAGCTCAATACCAGAAAAGCAAACAACCCAATCAAAAAGTGGGCAGAAGACCTAAACAGACATTTCTCCAAAAAAGACATACAGATGGCTAATAAACACATGAAAAGATGTTCAATATCACTTATTATTAGAGAGATAGAAATCAAAACTACAATAAGATAACATTTTACACTAATCAGAATGGCCATCATCAAAAATATATAAACAATAAATACTGGAGTGGATATGGAGATAAGAGAACTCTCTTGCACTGTTGATGAGAATGTAAATTGATATAGCCACTGTGGGGAACAGTATGATGATTTCTTAAAAACTAGGAATAAAACTACCATGTGACCCAGCAATCCCACTACTGGGCATATACCCCAAGGAAACCATAATTGAAAAAGATACGTGTACCCCAAAGTTCATCACAGCACTGTTTACAACAGCTAGGAGATGGAAGCAACCTAGATGTCCATCCACAGATGAATGGATAAAGAAGTTGTAATGCATATACACAATGGAGTATTACTCAGCTATAAAAAAGAACATGTTTGAGTCAGTTCTAATGAGATGGATGAACCTAGAGCCTATTATACAGAGTAAAGTAAGTCAGATAGAAAAATAAAGATTGTATATTAATGCATATATATGGACTTGGACTGTCAGGAGATCAAACCAGTCAATCCTAAAGGAAATCAGTCCTGAATATTAATTGGAAAGACTGATGCTGAAGCTGAAGTGCCAATATTTTGGCCATCTGATGTGAAGAACTGACTCACTGGAAAAGACCCTGATGCTGGAAAAGATTGAAGACAGGAGGAGAAGGGGATCATAGAGGATGAGGTGGTTGGATAGTATCACCCACTCGATGGACATGAGTTTGAGCAAGCTCTGTGAGTTGGTGATGGACAGGGAAGCCTGGCATGCTGTAGTCCATGAGGTTACAAAGAATCAGACACAACTGAGTGACTGAACTGAACTGAACACATATATACAGAATTTAGAAAGATGGTATTGATGAACCTACTTACATGGCAGCAAAGGAGACACAAACATAAAGAACAGACTGTGGACATAATGGTGAAAGGAGAGAGTGGGATGAATTCAGAGAGTAGCATTGAAATATATACATTACCATACGTAAAATTAGATAGCCAGTAGGAATTTGCTGTCTGACACACGGAGCTCAAATCCAATGTTCTGTGACAATCTAGATGCGTGGGATGGGGTGGGAGGAGGTTCATGAGGGAGGAGATATATGGATACCTATGGCTATTCATGTTGATGTATGGCAGAAACCAACACAATATTGTAAAGTAATTATCCTCCAATTAAAGATAAATTTTAATGGACAGAGGAGCATGGCAGGCTATAGTCCTTGGGACCACAAAGAGTTGGACATGCCTGAGCAAACACACACACACGTTTTATACCAGAAAGTTATGAAAGTCTTAGAGAGATGATCTGGGGTCATTTACTGAAAATGACTTAAGGACTGGGATTATTTCTTATATCCTTGGTCACCTGAAATGTCTAGGGAAGTGCTTGCATGTATTAAGTGTACAATATAATTTTGACTGGCTGATTGAAGCCTTAAAACTAGGGAATAGTAAAATCAAAATAGAAGGACAAAAATAGTGTATTCGAATTTAGATCTAATATGATAAGTGGTTATTTTAATGATCCAGAGGTTGGTTATTAACTATTGTTTTTCTAGTTATTTTAAATATTTTATAATTCTCTTTCTTATTGTGTCCCTTTGGCTTGTTTAGTAATAACAGAAGCTGAAAATCAATAGGTCTTGAACTAGTGTGACGACTGAATTATTTTATTGAGGTGGGAGGGAAGAGAACAATGATAAATGTTTTAGAAGATTTTTCTTTTTTTTCTGATGCAGGGTGGGATGGACTCACTGACAAGTGAAAGGCTAACAAAAATTCTGATTATCTCACCTTTTCAATACCAAGTTTCTTCATCTTTAAAATGAAGGTGTTGGAAAAGATTTCCTGTTTGGGTTCTTCTAGCTCTAAAATTCTGTGCTTCTACAACTAATAGACTGTATTATTATGTAGTTCATATTTTTAAACAAAAACTTGCATACAGGTTTAATGCTTTGACTGTGAGCATACAAGTTGGTGTTTTATGTGTATATTATTACAGGAAGACAATTTAAAGATAATTTGAAATTTGCAAACTCTATAAAAGCAAGCAATTAAAGTGTAAAATGTTTTTTCTAAGTTTAACTTCTCAGTTTTTAAAAACATAACCCTATTTAGAAGAAATTAAACTTGACTGCATTTAAAATCATGTGATTTTAACAGAAATAAATATTTATACAAGTTATTTGTATTACTGGACGATTATTGGTATTCATATGTCTTTGAAAAAGTGTGAGTTGTTCAGTTGTGCCTGACTCTTTGTGACCCTATGGACTGTAGCCCCCCAGGCTCCTCCGTCATGGCATTTTCCAGGCAAGAATACTGGAGTGGGTTGCCATTTCCTTCTCTGGGGATCTTCTCAACCCAGGGATTGAACCTGGGTCTCTGGCATTGCAAGCAGACTCTTCACTGTCTGAGCCACCAGGGAAGCCCCAAGTCCATATGTCTTTATTTTTTACCAGTTGTTTTTTTTTTTTCTATCACAATAGAACAGTGAAGAATATATGTAATTTCATTAGCTGTGCAGATGAATTCTTGATTAATAACTTTGTTTCAACTATGATGAATATTATTATTTATCTTACATATTGGAAGGTGAAGCTGTATAATAGTTATACACTTATGACAAGTGGTTAAAAATGTAAGTTAGACTGTTATGGTCTAATGTTTAATACAATTTCTAATGTAACCTGAACACTAAAAATCACCCAGGTAAGGTGTAAATATAACTTTAAATATTTGTGACTACCACTTTTTCTGTGACTAATTTTTGTACATTAAACTATAGTACTTCTCTTTCAAGTATTTTTAATGTTTAATTTATATAGACTATATATAGATATAGTCTGGCACCTCATGCAAATATTTGATGTAGTGTTCTATTAATCCACTTACTCACAAAACACTTCTTGAATACCTGCTTTTGAAGCAAGTTTTCTGCTAAAGGCTAGGAATACATATCTAAATAGGAAAGAGTTCTTTATGTCTAAAAGCTTCATAGGTTAGAGTGGGAGATGAGATAGTTACATAAATAATTATAGTACAATGTAATAAGCAATGATAAAGTTTCATATTAAGTGCTATGAGCAAGCAGTAGAAGAAATTAATTAAAAAAAAGTAATGTAAAAGAAATTTTTTATCAAAAAAATGACTTATGGTCAGGTATTGATAGAAAAGTAGGAGTTCAGAGAAAGTAAGCGCCATAATGGCTGAATCTTTGTCTTGCTCACTATTCTACCTCTTGTGCCTAGAACAATGCTAGACAAAAACTGAACATTTTAATAATTATTTTTAAATGTTGAATCAATCTAGGGGTTTTAGATTTAAAAAGGACACTCCCAGAAGTAGGAAGGTCATGACATATGTGAAGACTTATTATTTAGTTTATTATGGCTGCAATGAGGGAATATGAAGGGAGTGTACTAAAATCCAGTGACTAATAGCATGCATTGTATTTGGAGTCAAACAGAACAGAATTTGATGTTGGCTACATCATATGGGACTTTTATGAACATGGGTAAAATGCTAAGCCTCAGTTTACCACTTTAAACTATAAATAATAGTATTTGTTTATAATGTTACCACACGAATTGCCTGGCAGTAGTGCCTGGCAATGGAAATCATCAAATAAGTTATTAAATTTTGAGGGGGAAGTGGTAGGTCCTTAGACTGGAAGGACACATATGGTGAAAATCTTGATTTTGTGTCATATTAAGGACTTTGAACTATTCTGTAGGTGATTGGGACTTATTAAAGTTTAGTTCACAGTGAACATTAGCCATAGCATCTATTCAAGGCACTTTTATGGTGAGGACATTTAATAACTTATAAACTTTATCCTTTTCAAAATATTCTATTACTGTTACACAAGTTCAACGTTTTCCATCCTCATCATATTGCTCAATTATTTGATGTTCACTCCAAATAGGGAATAGGCAGCATAAATTTATTAACTTGGTTAAGCAAAATGAGTTTTCTTAAATCTTCTGAGGTTAGGAGATGGGTTAAATAGCACATAGCAAGAAGCCAAAAATTAAAAAGACAAGAATAAACTAAACTGGATAGATGTTATTTATAGAACTAATATAGCAATGGCCCAAAATTTAACTAGAAGTGGCAAGTGGAAGATCCATTGATTGATACTTGAAAGCTCATTTCATTTTTGTAAGTCATGTTCCAAGTCAGGCTGACCTAATAAAGTATCTTAATATACCATAAGTTCTAGAGTTCATCCCTGTATCAAAACCTTCTTTCATGATATCTTACATATCATATATTCACAGTTATATTTATTGTTCAATATTGTAACAGTTGATACAATCAGTGTTCACACTTTTAAAAAAGTGTCTTGAAGATTGAAGGGCTTATTTTTCTTCAGTAGGGCAAACAGAATGGAACAACAATGAGTGGATTTCTTTTGTTAACGAAAAAAACTATTTGCTATTGTTAACATTTCAGGGCAAAAATGTCACCTCTCATTTCAAATGAAATGAGTACTGCTAGTCTGAAATTTTTGATTTGTCTAGCTTTGACAGATCAACCTGGTTCAATAGAGAGGGAATGGTTATTTTTAAAGGGCTTGACATGTCAATTTTGAATCCTGAAGCTGAAATCATGTAATCTTAAAAACCTTGTAATATTAGAGGATAGCTGGCCATATGGTTTTAATATTTTAATTATTTCAGATATTTAATAATTGGTTTTAATATTCAAATTATTTCAGATATTTAATATTTGAATTATGGATGTAAAATGAAATGTACTTGGGTCTAGAATTCATGAGAGAAGAGTGTTAAGGATTGGTAGAAAATTACTACTACCAAGATATTGTTTTTCCTTGATCAGTATGTCTCCACATATGACTTGAGCACCATTAACTGAATTAACTAACTGGATAAATAACTGGATTAACAATGCAAATTTTTGATTCCCCTACCCCCAACTGTTGAATTGGAATCTCTAGAAGCCCAGGGATTTTCATTTAACAAATTCTAGATAACATTCTAATCATTGCCTATATTGAGAACCACTGCCGTAGAAAAATAACTTGATAAAAAGCTGAGATGTTAAAAAAAGATAAGACAAGTGTAAAACTGGATTTCTGATTGTATCACTGAGTACATGTAAAATAACTCTGATATTAAAAACAACTTTTCAATTTGTTTTTAATTGAAAATCTCTTCAGAGTAACAGCATGTAAATAGCTAATTTGTAATATTATTTCAGTTTGATTTATAAGTTGCTTTTGAATCCTTTAACTTAGAGAAAATTCCATAAATCTTCTTTTGATATAATTAACTTGGCATATGGTTTTGAGTTAATAACTGGAGTTCTGAACTCTTAAAGAACTTTAAAAATACCACAGTTGTCTTTTCATTGTTCCTAAGTCACTGGGTGGGGCCTGAATATTTATCATAAATGGTGTGGTGCTAATTAAATATTGTTATTCATCTTTACCAATCAACTGAGGTTAACTCTATTTGTGACCTCTTCAGAGTGGAGGGATGGAAAGTTAAAGAGATGACATGAAGCTCATGTCAACTCAAGAAATGAGTGCCAGTTGAATACAGAGAAAGTATTATTAATAAGATTTGGTAATAATCTTGCTAAGGGAACTTTTGGGGAAAATCCCTAAGTAGCACTGTTTCCTTGTTTCTAAATATAATATGGTTTTATTTTGCCTCCATGTTTTATGATCTCATATCATATTTCTCATAGAGAGTTAATGGTAACTAGAATGTAGGAAATGTTTGATAATGTCTAACTGGGTAGAACCATTAGTATTTTTAATAATAAAAATATGAGTAGCCTTTATATAATTTGGTAGACTGTAAGAAATTGGGAGCTGTCTATGATGAATACTGGTCAAGTAAAACACTAGGAATTTAAGTAATTTTAAGTCACCAATAATAACTAACATTAATGTTTCATAGTGGAGAATGTGCTTTCTTTCTTTTATAATCTCTTGTTCCATTTTGATTTTCATTTTTTCTTCATCTAATTTATAAGTTTGAATATTCATACTTTTTTAAACCTTTTATCTTATTTTCTTAACTATAGGTTACAACAAAACTCCCATGCTTACTTCAGCAGCACATATACTAGACTAAAGTTCCTAAAGAATATTGGGATTTTGTCTAGTTATTATGAGATAACTTGAACTTTTATTTAAAAAATTTTCCAGCTATATAAATTGCTTATTTTAAAAATTTGTCTTGTTTGTTTTATGGCAATAATCATCTTAGATATAATATCCATCATGTGCCAGTTGCTGTTGGAGAAAATAGAGATATAACAGTGAATAAAACAAAATCCCTGCTCTTATTAAGTTTATACTCTAGTGGTATTGGTGGGGAATATACTAAAAAATAATAGTAAGCAAATAAAATACAATACATCAAAAGATAATAAATTCTATGTGTATGTAAGTGTTCATTTACTCGGTCCCGTTCAATTCTTTGTGACCCCATGGATTGTAGCCTGCCAGGCTCCTCTGTCCATGTCCATGTCCATGGGATTTTCCAGACAAGAATATTCGATTGGTTTGCCATATGGTGGTACCTTATAAAACTAAAAATAAACCTAACACATGACCCGGCACTCTCACTCCTGGACATGATATAATTTAAAAGGATACATGCAATTTCACTGCAGCACTGTTTACAGTAGTCAAGACATGGAAGCAACCTAAGTGTCCACTGACAGATGAATGGATAAAAGGTGTTTCTGTAGGAAAGTGGTTATCTTGTTCTCCTCACAGATGAATAGATAAAGATATGGTATATGTGTTTGTATATGTATCTATATATATACACGCACATATATATGGAATATGGCTGAAATGTTTTTTACTCAGTCATTGAAAAAAAAGAAATAATGCCATTTTCAGCAACTTGGATGAACCTAGAAATTATCATATAAGGAAAGTAAGTTAGACAGAGAAAGACAAATACTATATGATATCACTTATATGTGGAATCTAAAATAATGATACAAATGAACTTGTTTACAAAATAGAAATAGGCTCAGAGACACAGACAACAAACTTTTAGTTACCAAAGGGAAAGATAGGGAGAAGAATAAATTAGGAGTTTGGGATTAATACATAGTACTACTTAAAGCTCAGCAGTCAGAAAACCAAGATCATGGCATCTGGTCCCATCACTTCATGGCAAATAGATAGGGGAATAGTGGAAACAGTGTCAGACTTTATTTTTTGGGGCTCCAAAATCACTGCAGATGGTGATTGCAGCCATGAAATTAAAAGACGCTTACTCCTTGGAAGGAAAGTTAATGACCAACCTATATAGCATATTGAAAAACAGAGATATTACCTTGCCAACAAAGGTCCATCTAGTCAAGGCTATGGTTTTCCAGTGGTCATGTATGGAGAGTTGGACTGTGAGAGTTGGACATGTGAGAGTTGGACTGTGAAGAAAGCTGAGTGCTGAAGAATTGATGCTTTTGAACTGTGGTGTTGGAGAAGACTCTTGAGAGTCCCTTGGACTGCAAGGAGATCCAACAAGTCCATCCTAAAGGAGATCAGTCCTGGGTGTTCTTTGGAAGGACTGATGCTGAAGCTGAAACTCCAATACTTTGGCCACCTCATGTGAAGAGTTGACTCATTGGAAAAGACCCTGATGTTGAGAGGGATTGGGAGCAGGAGGAGAAGGGGACGATAGAGGATGAGTTGGCTGGATGGCATCACTGACTCAATGGACTTGAGTTTGAGTGAACTCCGGGAGACGGTGATGGATAGGGAGGCCTGGCGTGCTGTGATTCATGGGGTCGCAAAGAGTCGGACACAACTGAGCAACTGAACTGAACGGAACTGAACTATAAAATAGATAATCCACCAAAGGCCTATCGTGTAGCACAGGGAACCATACTCTGTATCTTCTAATAACCTATAGTAGAAGAGAATGTTGAAAAAGAACATATATAAATATATTTTTATATATGCATAACTGAATCACTTTGCTGTATACTTGAAACTAATACAACATTGTAAATCAACTGTATTTCAATAAAAATAAATAAAAAGGCTGGATTTGGAGGGAATGAAGTAAATATTTTAGTCAAAGGAAAGAGCATATGCAAAGGTCAGGTGGTTGGAGGGTATATGTTGTGTTCCAGAAACAAGAAGATTGCCTCTGAGGCTAGAGCTCAGAGAGCTAACATTTAAATGCAAATTATTTTATTTTTCAGAATAGTCTTAATTAGTTTTTATTGTTTCCATTTACAGTTGAGGAAATTGGAGATTAGAGAAGTGCAGTGACTTGCCCGTGGTCAGATTTCTAAGAAATCGTTTGTTCAGCCACTCTGCCTAGAATATAGGTTCAGTGAGAGTAGAAACTTTATTTTGTTTGAAGCTGTATTCTCAGCAACTAGAACAGTGTCTGTCACTTGGTATGTGTGAGTGTGTTCAGTCAAGTTCAACTCTTTGCAAATTCATGGGCTGTAGTCTGCCAGGGCCTCTGTACATGGGATTTTCCTGGCAAGAATACTGCAGTGGGTTGCCACTTCCTTCTCCAGGGGGATCTTCCTGACCTAGGGATTGAACCTGTGTCTCTCATATCTCCTGTGTAGGCAGATGGATTCTTTACCACTGGGCCACCTGGGAAGTCACGACACTTGGTAGGTGTTCAGTAAATACTTGCTGAATGAATGAATGAGAGAATGAATTAAAATAAAAGTGTATCTAACTCCAAAGTCCATGTTCTTGACCACATCCTGTATACTTAGATGCAAGTTAGAGCTCTCACATTGTTTCTTAGAGAAAATTTTGATAAGAGACCTAAGCCTTTGGCGAGTGTAATTCAGGGGGTAATTGAGGGATGAATAATAATTTTTTTAAAAAAGCATTATGGAAGCAGAAATAGAAGGAATAGATCAAGTGGTTAAAAATAAATTTGCTATAAACAAATAGGTAAGAGAGGAGAAAAAGAAGTCTCTGACTGTAAAACTGGGTGGTTAACTTCCACAATAGCTTTCCACAACCTGAGCCTGGAACTTTTCTAAATTTGCATATTGCCTCAACTTAGCCAGTCTATTTCCTGGGAAACAGAGTACAGTCAATATGCCCTACATAATTTCTCTCTTTGGTCTCCTTTAATTCTTTCATTCACCAATCCCCCTCTCCCAAACATTTTTTTTTGTCAGGTGCTCTCAGATGCAAAATTTTGTCCCTAATGCAAAATTACCTTTGGGACACACAGAGCATCTGTTGTCTTAATTCTGAGTTGGTAGTTCAAGTGTGTAACTTTTACACTTGTCTATCCATAGTTATTTTTCAAAACTTTGTATATGTCACTCCTAGGAATTTAGACCTTAATCTTTCTGTTTCTTCACCTCACACTGGCTCAGGTTCTTTTACTTTTCAAGCTGTTTATCTTTTCCTTCTGTTGCAGAGGAAGAAATGTTCCATCTCTTTTCATAAGGTAGTATCTCCCCCTCCATTCCTTCCTACCTCCGCCAGAACATTGCTTTGTTAACTATCCCCATTCTTTCTCTCCCTATCTGTTCTTTTTCATGGAGTTGGTGATTTAGGTTCTAAACCCTGTTTTGTCAGTTTCTGGCTTTAGAAACTTGAGCAAGTTATTTAACTTCTTTGAGTCAATTTCTTGTATTAAAATACCATTTGTCCTGCTAACCTTGCAAGTTTGTAGTGAGTCTGTTACAATAATGTATGTGAAAATACTTTATAAGCTAGAAAATATCCCAAAAAAATGTTATTATTCCAGCCTTTGTGCACAAATAATTCAGATCTCTTCTTAGTTTTCCTCAACTTTGATAACCCTTGAAATATTCTTATTTCCTTTTCTCTTTTAGTCAAATCTCTTGAAAGAACAGTTTTTATTTGCTGACTCTTATCTCCTTACTGAATTCATTGGAATCTGGCTTCTGTTTGATTCTGGCTAACTGTACTGAATCCACTGTCTTCAAGATTACTAGAGATTGCTCAATTGCATATCCTTTTTCTCAACTCTCATTCTTTTTACTTTCTGTAGCACTTTATACTAAAAATAGCTTAGCAGAGTACTTAATGTGTAGTAGATATTTAACAACCTTTTAATAAATAAATGTATTCTTTTTAATTTTGGGGGAAGAGTCCACTTTTTCCTCTCATAAATCAAATATTTGCACTTCCAAAGATAGTCTGTTTTTGTTGTTTTCACTTTCTACTCCTTTGTGGAAGTCTAATCTAAGGCCTTTCAGTCTTACAGATAGATGAATCTCATCTTTTCTAGCTTTGTTCTGAGCTTTAGTTCTGTTTAACTCTGTATCTTTACTTGGACCTCCCATTGCTACTTTAAATTCACCAATTTTACCATCTCCTTCTCCTGTATCTCTCCTTCAGGCTTTTGTATTTTTGACATTGATACCAGCATTTAGTCATCCAGACTTGAAACTTTATCAATGTGTTAACTCCTTTTTCTTTATGGAACACTATGGTAGTCATTCATTTGTTCATCAGATGTTTAGTCAGTGTTTGCTACATGTAAAATACCTCCCTAGATACTGGGATACACGAGTGAGACAAAAAGACAAAAATAACTGCTTGCAAGTTTCTTACTTCTAGTTGTTTGCTTTCATTTATTCATTTACTCAATAAATATTTGTTGAGAGTGATGGAATGCTATTTTATATAGAATTGTCAGAGAAGACTTCTCTGATGTGGAAACATTTAGTCAGAAACCTAAATAAGGTGAGGGAGGAAGCCATGTAAATTATTGGGGGAAGAACTTTCAGGCAGAGGATAAAATGTGCAAGAAGACATTTAAGTGGAGGTACTTGACTATTCAAAGGAAAGTTGCTACCCTTAGTGTGATTAGATCCAAGTGAGTGAGTAATAAGGGAAGTAGGAGGTAGTGTTAGACAGACTATTGGTAGCCAAATCAAGTAGTGTCCTCTAGACCATGGTGAAGATTCTGTCTTTTATCTAAGTTAAATGGGAAGCCATTAGAGGCTTTAAGAGAGAAGCAAGATGATTTCCAATTTTAAAAGAATCACTCTGCTATGAGAAGAATAGGCTAGGAAAACAGGAAGCAGAGATACTAGCTAGGAGACTAGTACAAAGTTGTTCAGATGAGAGATGATAATGGCTTGGATAATGGCTTGGATTATGTAGCAGCAGAAAATGATACATGAATCAAGCAGAAAATGAGTAAGTTAGAAAAAAAAGAGCCTTTTCTGGGTAGATGTAGCCTTCCCTGGTAGCATGATTTGACTAGTTGCTGGAACCTTTCCTCCTAGGTGCCTTTTCATTAGATAGTTAAACCCTATGCCAGGGTGTGTGCATGCATGCAATGTCGCTTTAGTCATGTCCCTTTGCAACCTTATGGACGGTAGCCCACCAGGCTTCTCTGTCTATGGGATTCTCCAGGCAAGAGTACTGCAGTGGGTTGCCATGCCCTTCTCCAGGAGATCTTCCCAACCCAGGAGTCGAACCCGAGTCTCTTGTCTCCTGCACTGGCAGGTGTGTTCTTTACCACTAGTGCCACCTGGGAAGTCCTAAGCGAAAGTGTTTGTCACTCAGTATCATCCGGCTCTTTGTGACTCCATGCACTGTGGTCCACCAGTCTCCACTGTCCATGGAATTCTCCAGGCAAGAATACTGGAGTGGTTAGCCATTCCCTTCTCCGGGGGATCTTCCTGACCCAGGGATCGAACCCGAGTCTCCTGTATTGCAGGCAGATTCTTTACCATCCAAGCCACCAGGGAAGAATTCATGCCAGGGTATATGTGGTATTAGTTGTCATTTGCTGATTGTTTTAATGTACCTAGATTTGTTTTAATGGCTGAAAAGTTCAAGAAAAGTGACAAAATGCTTGATATTTTTCATATGTGCCTATTTCAATAACTCAGCAATATCTTAAAATGACCTGGCGTGGAGGATGAGGCAAGTCTAGGGTCTGTTGCCAACTCCTCCAAGGCAGCAACATGAAAGTAGTTTAGTCAGTTTCAGTAAAAGTTTGAAATCTACTGTATTAGAGGCACGTGCAGAAGCTCTGTTAATTGCTAGCTTATTTTCCATATGGTTCTGTTTTAATGAAGCATATTTGATGCAGATGGTTGGAAAGTAAGCTGGATAATGTTGAAACTGGTCCTAACTAATTCCTACAGTGCTTTCACTCCAATAACTTAACAGTGCCTTTGAAAAGTTTCTTATTCACATTTTTTTCCTTTTTTTAGTTGAAATGTGACCTAAGATAACTGAAAACTGTTTTTTTTTTTTTTTAAACTTGACCTCTGAAAAGAATAATAATAGTCATTTCCCCTCTGATTACAGGTCAAAACCACACTCCTGCTTGGTTTCTTTAGTATTATGGGGTGCTCCTCATCATTATTATGACTTTCTAAGATATTTAATTGAGGAAGTGGGTGTTATGAAGGATCATATATGGGAACTGAAGTGACTTTACCAAATGCTGAAGTTAGCTTTGTTAACATGACAATAAGTTGACCTCTTCAGGTATATAAAATTGAACAGCTTAGAATATTAATAATTACTTCTTTTTAAAATTTTTATTTATTTTTAATTGGAGGATAATTGCTTTACAATGTTGTGTTGCTTTCTGCCATACATCAATATGAATCAACCATAGGTATCCATATGTTCCCTCCCTCTTGAACCTCCCTCCTATCTCCCACCCCATCCCACCCTTCTAGGTTGTCACAGAGCATTGGTTTGAGCTTCCTGAGTCATACAGCAAATACCCGCTGGCTATCTGTTTTACATATGGTAATGTATATGTTTCAATGCTACTCTCCCAATTCTTCCCACCCTCTCTTTCCCCCTCTGCGTGCACAAGTCTGTTCTCTATGTCTGCATCTCTATTGCTGCCCTACAAAGAAGTTCTTCAATAACTATCTCTTGTTTGTACATTCTCTGTATCTTGTGTAATTAAATTAGACTTGCTAGATTGTATATTAATAAGTTAGAAGTGAAATCAAGGATAAATTGTCCGGTGATACTGCAAAAATCTTTCTGTATGCTTTTTTTCTTTCTACGAGACTAAATATCAACATATAGTCATTGTGTTTTTCTTAAATCTTTATGGAGAGTTCAGATATGTTATCTTAAAAATGAAATGCTAAATTCCTCGAAGTATTTTATTTTGGTGTAGTTGTTGCTGAGTATGTACATTTGTCTTCATATTTGCTCAAGGATGTAGATAATGTCCTTGTTAGACTTGAGGTTGAGTTCTGCAAAGCGAAAAGGGAGACATGGTTCAATGGATGTGTGTCCATTTTCTGTTTTTTTCTCACATTGTCACTAAAATATTCTCTTTGTTATCTGAATAGGACATCTGCTGACTAGCCTGACCCTCTTTACCTGATTGTGTGAAAAGTCTTGGTTAAATCTGTTAGGCCTTGGAGGCTCAGGAATCTGCTAAGTGCTTTTGAGCTTGAAAGACACACTGTCCTTGGTCTGTTTTGTCTCTCTCTTTTATAGACACCTTTGATAAATAACTGTGATATAGGTATGGGATAAGCCAAACAATGCAGTCTTCTGAACAGTAATTGACCCAAAGGACTCTTAATAAGCAATGGACTTTTTCTCATGTTTTGGAGAAGTTAAAAAATGCAATACAAAAATTAATTTTTCACCCAACATAGATACCTTAATACAGGGAGTCCTATCACTGAAGAGGAAAAAATAACAAACAAACTAGTTTATGAGGAATCTTCTAGAGTCACAATCTTGCTTTTATTTGCCTCCTTCCCCAGTTGTCTTTCACTAGAGGAGGTTAACACTACACTAGACAGCGTTCTGCCAAGATGTACTTGCATATATTTGGGAAGCTGTTTTGAACATAACCCTTTGCCACAGAAACAATTCATCTTTAGATGTCAACTTCAGTGTTGAAATTTTATGATAATGGAAAGAAATACACATTTTTCACTTATTTGAGAGTTCCCTTTGGAAAATACAGCTTGTTGCTGTTGTCTAAAGTTGAAAGGGTTTATGAAGTCTTTCTCAAATACTCATGGAAAGCAAATGCAGGCCTGAATCAGACTAGAAGGGAAAAAAAGCCTTCCTTTAAAAATGTAAATAATTATAGCACATCAATCTTAGTCACTTTTTTGACCTTTTCCTCAATTTATGTTCACCCTGGGATGAAAGAATTAATTTCTTCTTTTTCCTTCCCTTCTTTCCTTCCATCCAAAATTCTTTTGTCTTCCTTTTTTTTTTTTTAGCTAACAACAACATGGTTTAACTTCACTAGAGCAAGAGCCTAAAATGTCAGAGTAAGAGAACAACTGCCTTTGTGACAACTGTCAATTTTTCAAGAAAGAATGTTATTTCCCAAGTCATGTTTAAAGACAGAATTAGAGAATTTCACTTGAGTCTGATTCACCTTGAGAAATCTCAGAAAAATATTAGAAATCCATTGCGTTATTTTTTTTCTGTAATGTAAGAATGTGTCTCAAATCCAAAGAGAATATCTCTTGGGAATACGCTCTGCCTTTGAACTATGTGAAAACCACTTACAAGATTTGGGGGAATCCTATGTTGAATTAGGCAGCTAAGATCAGCTATTACTATGGTACTGATAGTAAGTATGGGAAGGGCATCTGGAAATGAGATTTAAAATGCCAGGTTACTTTAAACAGCAGTTTAATAACAAGAAAAATTCAGCTATTGTTTTTTCATCATCATTATGTTAGGTACTTGGGAAGGCTTTTTATTTTTATTTGCTTTTCAGAGGAATGATACTCATTCTACAGATAAAGCAAGATATTTAGTTAGGCTTTGAGTTAGTTAGGCTTTAGGCTTTAATTAGGCTTGACAACTTTCTATTTTTAAAAATCTCACTATGGTTTTCAGGTCTAATTCTTGAACTGTCTCTTTTGGTCTTGACTTTGTTTTCAAAGAAATAGCAGAGATAAGCTTTTCATTTAATTATAATAAAATACTGCCCTAAAGAAGAATGAAATATGATTTTTTTTACTGGTTTATATAGAAAAGCATATAACTGTAATAATATTTTAACTATAGTTTGTATAGACCATACTCATTTAAACTCTATGCAAATCTTTGTTACTTCAGGGCAAATAAGCTACAAAACCGTAATGTGTGGTGTAGTAAGCACACACCATAAATTTGATAATCGTACTTGTGAATTCATCATATTTTATATAGGAAATTGCCATAGCTTATGAATAGTAATGTGCAAATGACGTGAAAAAAATGTTGTCACATTCTTGAACGTTTAGTGATTTTAATGCTACTGTATTATTTCATTCTGTGCCAAGTTGTGTTGATTCAAAAGTGAAGATATTAAAGTAGCAGAAATTTTACATTGGCTTTAATGTGTGGAGTTTCTATAATTCCCCATGCATCTGGAATGTTAATATAAATACTTCTTTTGTGGGGCAGCAGGAAACATGCTGCCCAGACTACACATGTTACCCAGTGAGGCCTGCCTCTGCGGTTCAGAGAAATACAAGTGGGAGGCTGCCTTCAGTGAAAGTGAAAAAAGGCATTTGTTTAGCTGCATGGCAACACAAATATTTCACTTAGTGAGGACTGACAATGCATCTCATTATGTAAGTGGGTGCCAGCTTGTAAAAAATTTGTTTAATTTTCCATATTAGTTAAAGGTGCTTGTGCTTAACTCTTTGAAGCCTGGCATCCAAGTCCCCTTCTTCCTTAACCCACAATGTACACTTTTTGTCTACCACTGCTTTCTTTAATCCTAAAATAATAGATGAGAGAGAGCCAAGGATATCTGGCCCATTGAATGCTATAAGGAATATGTGAGGAAGCCTGCCAGATTCAAGCCAGCTTCAGGGTAGACATTTGTCACTTCTTTTCCATTTCTCTTATTCCTGATGCACTTTTCTTAACACTAATTGTTACATTCTGCCTTGATGGTAGAAGCATTCGATGGTATTTGTTTTGAGTTACTTTGTGGTGCCAGGTTCTCAAGATCATAATTCTTGATCTTAAATTCTTCAGTCTTCTCTTACAGTGCATTTGGATCGCAGGCTATTTTTGCTTTTTGTTGTGTTAGAAAGCAGAGGAAAATAAATTAATGACAACTACTACATCACTTGTTTAGAATTATTTTATGGATTTTGATTTGAAGGAGGTAAAGAAATACTTTCTACTTACGTAGTATTTGAGATCAAATCTCTTTGTTCTTTGACATGATCCCTATCTTCTGGGCATCAATTTTAATAGCTCTACTGGGATGTGATAGTGTAAGCGGGTGGATACATTTTTAGATGTCGTTGACAGTACCATAAAATGAAAGATTCTCAGCATTCATAAGCATAGATGGATATACAAGGACCGACTGGATGAATATCCCAGGAAATGCACATTTTTCTTTCATATTTTCATCATGTGTTTTAAAGCTCTGACATCAGGAGTTTCAGTTTGTTTGGATAACATTTCAAAATGATTTACCCATTGAGTGAAAGCTTGTTACAGAATAAACTTAAGAGAAATAATTTATAATGGGCAAAGTACTTAAAAATTATAAAACTATGAGAGTTAAAAATGGAGATCACTTTGAATTAAAAAATTGGAAGCGTTCAAATTGTGGGCAATTTCTTTGTACTAGTATCTGCATACGTTTAGGGCATTGTACTTTGTGGGTATACTAATATCTATCTTATCAAAGTGGTTGGGGCATTTAGCTTTTTAAAAATAAGAATATATTCAAGTATGAGAACTAGAAGTGTATTCTAAAATAGAATTTTTTTTTCCCTCCAAATTAAGTTGTTGGAAATTTGTAGTAAAGTGTTTTTCTCCTCCTGCTTCCCTCTACTGTATTCTGGTTCTTATCCTATTCCATCTTTCTTTATTTTTAGTGTAGACTTTAGTCCTCTTGGAGAAGAGAATCCTTTTAAATCCTCCAAACTGTGGCATCATCTGTTAGGCAGAAGCCTAAACTGGCTGGGGACTGTAAATGCCTGCTAAGAATCTTCCTGACCTCTTTACCACTTACTAACCCCATAGTAGCTGTGTATTTTTGCTGAATTAAGTCACATTCTAGCCCGGTGTATGGTCTTTCAGATAGGAAATGCTATATGCCACTGGTTGATGGGATGGGCCAGGAGTGTGGATGGGCTCATAGGCATTACAGTTACGATCTGGATGGAATCCAAAGTAAACATTTTGCCATTAGCTTTCTCACCAATTTGATAATCGTTGTTGGCTTCAAGGGGCCAATATGTAGATTTTTTTTGAAAGCATATTTGAAGTTTTCAGTTCTGCATCTTTATTGTGTAGTTCCTTCTCATCAGAAGCAGCTCACTTCCTCTCTTCAAGCAGAACAAATACTTCAGCTTTCCCAGCAAGTCTTGCTTTACTTAGAGTAGGTGAATTGGTCCAATATGAACAGCACAAATATGGGTCATCAGATTCACATAAGCAGTTCTGACCCTTCATTTGATGGTTCAGAGTGAGAGGTAGAAGACCTTGTTTTTATAACATATTTGTCTCTGTGTCTGCCACTCTACCCATCCAGTTGCTAGCTCAGATTTAGAGTATTTGGTTAGTGGCTCTATGGGACTCCACTGCTGTGCCACAAATCCTATAGCCCCTATAGCCTTCTGGTTTTTTGTCACTTACAATACTTGGCAGATAAACAGTAAGCATCCAGTAAATATTTGAGGGATGAGTAATTGAGTAGATCAGTGAGAAAAGTAGAGATTTTGACAAGAGAAGATGGTGTAAATTTCTTGAAACAAGTAACTGGGAATGATTTAGTGTTGTGGACACTTGAAGCTCAAATTCTGGGTTTAACTGGTAACATGTTGAAATAAGGAGTCCCTATTTTAAAAAGTTTTGGACATGGTTTTACTTCTCTAGCTGATACAAGTTAGCCATCAGTTGTTTCCAAGGATTTTCAGGTGACATCCAGGTTTCCAGATTTGATATTTTGGAAGGCAGTGAAATGTATGACATTTTGAAATGTCATACTTGGAAAACTGACTAGGTTTCTGAATAAATAATTTTATAGTACTAGAGAAATTACAAGATATCTTGGAAAAATCCTGTAACTATATGAAGTTTTATACTTCCTTTGCTAAGGAATAATGCTAGAAGCATGAGGCTGACCATAAGGAAAAGTTGGCATGTCGATCTACAGGAAGCTTGGTAGGAGGTTCTCTTTTTCTGGGCATGCATTTTCTTTCTATTAAGTCTTATTATGAATTCCAGTCTGCGCTTGTTTCTAAATGTGAAGGTGGGTTTTTCAAACTGACTACATTATACGTGACAGTGTCTCCTGCTCTCCTTTAACCAACTGTTGTGCTAGCAACTTATGGAGAAAACTTTGTGATCATGCTCACTGCAGGGAGAGATAGGCTAGTGGAATGAGTATGTGTTCTTTAAATAGCAACATATTGGGAAAAAAATCTCTTGGGAAGTCACATGTGCTGAATTTAATGCTTTATGTTTAAAATCAAGGTACCATCCCCAAATTCCATTAGCCTTCCTCAAGGCTTTACTCTTTTAACCCAGCAACTTATATTGTCAGGAGACATTATTTTTTCCTAGGTTCTTTTTACTGTTATTTTGCTCAATGCCATACCATTTATACTGACATAATCTTGAGGTTTGCTGATGTCCTTTATGATCAATCGCTTATTCTGCCTGTGTTATTTTTGTGTTAAATACAAAAAAAGAATGATATATTTGCATAAATCGCATATATTTTATTTGCTGGACACAAGGTAACAAAGGCCTAATTATTTTTTATGGTGAAGAGATAAAGATTTTACCTGAATAGTTAGGAAGTTAATGTATAAGTCTAGCCTCTCAAACATTAAAATGTACTTTCTATTAGGTGTGGGAGGCTCACTTCATATATTATTTCTCATCTGCTGAAATGTAAGTAATAAAAAATTGAGCATGCATCTTGGGTATCTTTGGCATATAATGCCTGACACAGATAGTATGTAAAGAGTCTCATTCTTTTTACATTGTGAACATGATGACTGCCAAAGTATTCTAGCATGCATTATTTATAACTTTCAAAATCTTTTAATTTTAGTAATGCAATGTATTAAAAAGGTGTAGGATAGTAAAAATAGCTTGTATTAATAGGATATATTCATCTAAATTTTTTTGGATGCCTTTGAGCTAATTGGTATAGAAGCAGTGTGTATTTTTCTGGTATATTTCATATCCTTCCTCCTGTAAAACATTTCTAACAAACATATTTACTTGTAGGATTTATTTCCATGTATTAAGGCCCACTCCTATAGTCTTCTCTGATTTCACTTCATTTATACTCCCATAGTATTTTGCATTTCTCTTTTTGTACTTTTTAATAATTTGTCTTTTTTAGTAATTTCTGTGGATATTCCTTAGTTTCTAATCAAAAGTGGTTTGGGGGGAGCAGGGATATCAAGTCAAATTCATCTTAAATAACTTACATGACTGCATAGTACCTACTATTCAATAAGCACTCATTATATACTTACTGAGTTAATTAAAAATTGAAAAAATCCACACTCTCAATCCTTTTAATAAATTAGCTAATATGTGTTGCTTTTCTTAAATTTAGCTTCTCTTATATATGTTGATTGCTTATACTGTTTCTATGTTATCCTGGAAGTTAGAGAAGAAGTAATTTCTTGAATTAGCAAACGAGTTGAATAAAACATTAAAAAATGTGAAGTTATTTATTGTGGGGCCCTGAGCAAAATCTGGTGCATGTGATGTTGGGGCAGGAAAAGAACTGACATGCCACCCTCACCATTACTGCTCATGTTTCTTTTATTCACCTTTGGATTGGGGACTGTGCTTGTTTTTTTTTTTTTTTTTTTTTTGTATCATCTCCAGCACAATAAGTTGCTCATAGTCAGTGATCTGAACATATGCATAAAATGAATATTGCCTTTGATGCTTCAACTACTCTTTGCCCTTTCATTCTCTCCCAACTTTATGTACATTTATACTTTCCTTCCATTTTCTCAGGTAAAAATCCTTCTTTCACCAAAGTATATGATGATAACATTCAAGATACAAATGGACAATAATAGTTTCAGTTCAGTTGCTCAGTCGTGTCCCACTCTTTGCGACCCCGTGAATCGCAGCACACCAGGCCTCCCTGTCCATCACCAGCTCCCGGAGTTCACTCAGATTCACGTCCATCGAGTCAGTGATGCCATCGAGCCATCTCATCCTCTGTCGCCCCTTCTCCTGCCCCCAATCCCTCCCAGCATCAAAGTCTTTTCCAATGAGTCAACTCTTTGCATGAGGTGGCCAAAGTATTGGAGTTTCAGCTTCAGCATCAGTCCTTCCAATGAACACCCAGGACTGATCTTCTTTAGGATGGACTGGTTGGAACTCCTTGCAGTCCAAGGGACTCTCAAGAGTCTTCTCCAACACCACAGTTCAAAAACATAAATTCTTGGTGCTTAGAGTTCTTCACAGTCCAACTCTCACATCCATACATGACCATTGGAAAAACCATAGCCTTGACTAGACAGACCTTTGTTGGCAAGGTAATATCACTGCTTTTGAATATGCTATCTAGGTTGATCATAACTTTCCTTCCAAGGAGTAAGCATCTTTTAATTTCATAGCAGCAATCACCATCTGCAGTGATTTTGGAGCCCCCAAAATAAAGTCTGACACTGTTTCCACTGTTTCCCCATCTATTTCCCATGAAGTGATGGGACCAGATGCCATGATCTTCGTTTTCTGAATGTTGAGCTTTAAGTCAACTTTCTCACCCTCCTCTGTCACTTTCATCAAGAGGCTTTTTAGTTCTTCTTCACTTTGTGCAATAAGAGTGGTGTCATCTGCATATCTGAGATTATTGATATTTCTCCTGGAAATCTTGATTCCAACTTGTGCTTGTTCCAGCCCAGTGTTTCTCATAATGTACTCTGCACTTAAGTTAAATAAGCTGGGTGACAATATACAGCCTTGACGTACTCTTTTTCCTATTTGGATCCAATCTGTTGTTCCATGTGCAATTCTAACTGTTGCTTCCTGACCTGCATATAGATTTCTCAAGAGGCAGGTCAGGTGGTCTGTATTCCCATCTCTCTCAGAATTTCCCACAGTTTATTGTGATCCACACAGTCAAAGGCTTTGGCATAGTCAATAAAGCAGAAATAGATGTTTTTCTGGAACTCTCTTGCTTTTTCCATGATCCAGCAGATGTTGGCAATTTGATCTCTGGTTCCTCTGCCTTTTCTAAAACCAGCTTGAACATCTGGAAGTTCACGATTCACATATTGCTGAAGCCTGGCTTGGAGAATTTTGAGCATTACTTTACTAGCATGTGAGATGAATGCAATTGTGCAGTAGTTTGAGCATTCTTTTGCATTGCCTTTCTTTGGAATTGGAATGAAAATTGACCTTTTCCAGTCCTGTGGCCACTGCTGAGTTTCCCAAATTTGGGGGCATATTGAGTGCAGCACTTTCACAGCATCATCTTTCAGGATTTGAAACAGCTCAACTGGAATTCCATCACCTCCACTAGCTTTGTTTGTAGTGATGCTTTCTAAGGCCCACTTGACTTCACATTCCAGAATGTCTGGCTCTAGGTGAGTGATCACACCATTGTGATTATCTGGGTCATGAAGATCTTTTTTGTACAGCTCTGTGTATTCTTGCCACCTCTTCTTAATATCTTCTGCTTCTGTTAGGTCTATAACCATTTCTGTCCTTTATTGAGCCCATCTTTGCATGAAATGTTCCCTTGGTATCTCTAATTTTCTTGAAGAGATCTCTAGTCTTTCCCATTCTATTGTTTTCCTCTATTTCTTTGCATTGATCGCTGAAGAAGCCTTTCTTATCTCTCCTTGTTATTCTTTGGAACTCTGCATTCAGATGCTTATATCTTTCCTTTTCTCCTTTGCTTTTCACTTCATTTCTTTTCACAGCTATTTGTAAGGCCTCCTCAGACAGCCATTTTGCTTTTTTTGCATTTCTTTTCCATGGGGATGGTCTTGATCCCTGTCTCCCCTACAGTGTCATGAACCTCCATGCATAGTTCATCAGGCACTCTATCAGATCTAGTCCCTTAAATCTCTTTTTCACTTCCACTGTATAATCATAAGGGATTTGACTTAGGTCATATCTGATTGGTCTAGTGCTTTTCCCTACTTTCTTCAATTTAAGTCTGAATTTGGCAATAAGGAGTTCATGATCTGAGCCATAGTCAGCTCCTGGTCTTGTTTTTGCTGACTGTATAGAGTTTCTCCATCTTTGGCCACAAAGAAAATAATCAGTCTAATTTCAGTGTTGACCATCTGGTAATGTCCATGTGTAGAGTCTTCTCTTGTGTTGTTGGAAGAGGGTGTTTGCTATGACCAGTGCATTCTCTTGGCAAAACTCTATCAGCCTTTGCCCTGCTTCATTCCATACTCCAAGGCCAAATTTGCCTGTTACTCCAGGTGTTTCTTGACTTTGTACTTTTGCATTCCAGTCCCCTATAATGAAAAGGACATCTTTTTTGGATGTTAGTTCTAAAAGGTCTCATAGGTCTTCTTAGAACCTTTCAACTTCAGTTTTTCAGGATTACTTGTTGGGACATAGATTTGGATTACTGTGATATTGAATGGTTTGCCTTGGAAATGAACAGAGATCATTCTGTTGTTTTTGAGATTGCATCCAAGTACTGCATTTCGGACTCTTGTTGACCATGATGGTTACTCCATTTCTTCTAAGGTATTCCTGCCCACAGTAGTAGATATAATGGTCATCTGAGTTAAATTCACCCATTCCAGTCCATTTTAGTTCGCTGATTCCCCGATTGTTGATGTTCACTCTTGCCATCTCCTGTTTGAACACTTCCAATTTGCCTTGATTCATGGACCTAACATTCCAGGTTCCTATGCAATATTGCTCTTTATTTTTAATATATTATTCTTTTGTGGCATATGCATTTAAAAATGTAGACATATTTTCAAGTAAAAATTAAGATGAATGAGTTAAGTTATATGGGAGCTACATTCAAAATAAAGTTGTTGGTTTGCTTGACCTCATAAAGAAATATGTTTATACCTGGGCTCCAAAGCAGTGTTTGTAGTTCTCAGGGACCCATGAATGAAATTTCCAGAAACAGTAGCTGAAGATAGCCCTCTATAAATCTTTGCAAGTGTTCTAAGAATTTAAACCTAACAATGTTAAGGATTGAAAGAGTACTTTGGGATAGCTCCCTCTGAAGTAAGGGAATGGAACTAAAATTATCAAAATAAAAATTCTTTTGTCTTCATTTGTCTTAAGAATGGCTAGTGTCATAATTTTTGTTCATCTTTGGGACTGCTAAAAGCAATTCAAAGAAGTCTTTGCAACTACTATTGCCATGAAGAGCTTGCAGTTGTTTTTTTCCCCCCTGAAGTTACCTCACTGTAATAATTATTGGAAAAAGAAACTCGTAACTAACAGATCATTTACTATATTCCCTGTCTAGCATTTTCCCTGGAAAAAGCACCCTTATTTTCTTTTGGGGAACAACTTTCTTTCATTTTTAGTAAATGTGATTGAGTAAAGCTATTTACCTTCCCAAGTCAAGGGGAGTGGGCATTTCATATTCATGGCCACACGATTTGTTCAGAAATAAGCATGTTATCCAAGCCACACCAATGGGACTTAATCTGGGATCTTTCCTGGTATTACTGGGAAAAGACCATAGTCATTTTACTGTGATTGTTAACCTGAAATTTCTGGTAGCCATCTTTGCCCTTGAAGCAGGAGAACCTGCCTGAGAGAAGAAGAGAGACCAACTCCTAATTACATCACTTTAGCACTGGATCCAGCTGTGCCAGAAGCCAAGACTTCCAGTTATATTGAGTCCATAAACTATTTTTTGATATAACTACTTTGAGTTGGTTTTTTATCACTTAAAACTACAAGTGTTCTAACATGCAATCAGAATTGCACAACTGACGCACGACTCATAAGGTGGATGTATACATGAGATTTGGTTAAATATTTTCATACACACTGACTCATCTCATATGTGTAATTTATTTATTCCATGAGTTTGACTGAGTATGGGGGATATGATGAAAGTCATTACAGTTTAAGTAAGAATAGTTTCTACTATAGTAATTTTAGTATAGCCAAAAAAGAAAGTGCAAGTGAAGTGATATAGCTTGATAAGTTCCAGATTTTAAGTTTATATTGTTTTGAAAATAGAACAAGTTTATGAATTTTTTTATAGGTTAAAAAAGCAATTTCCTTTTTTCTAAATAAAAGTAGTTGAAATTTTTATCAACTTGTTTATTGCAGTTAGATTCACAACTTGGGAAGGAAATGGAGAGAGTACTTTATTTACCTATGCTCTGAAGAAATATCCTCTGTTTGTTACATTTTCATATGTTAATCTTATTCACTAATATATAATTCTACTTAAGATAAACTTTAATGGATCTACTTCAAGTTAGAGATCTTCTCATGAGTTTGGAAATTACAAAACAGAAATGGATATTACAGTACAAATTATACTGTTTTCTTAGAAAAAAATAATCTGAATTTGAAAGAAAATTTACTGTCCAAATATAGTTATGCAAATTCTACTTGACTTTGGTAAATTGCATTTAAATGGGTAGTGTTTTAAATTTATATTTAATACATAGCCTTTTCAGTTCAGTTCAGTTCAGTTGCTCAGTCGTGTCCGACTCTTTGCGACCCCATGAATCGCAGCACGCCAGGCCTCCCTGTCCATCACCAACTCCTGCAGTTCACTCAGACTCGCGTCCATCGAGTCCGTGATGCCATCCAGCCATCTCATCCTCTGTCATCCCCTTCTCCTCCTGCCCCCAATCCCTCCCAGCATCAGAGTCTTTTCCAAAGAGTCAACTCTTCGCATGAGGTGGCCAAAGTACTGGAGTTTCAGCTTTAGCATCATTCCTTCCAAAGAAATCCCAGGGCTGATCTCCTTTAGGATGGACTGGTTGGATCTCCTTGCAGTCCAACTCCATTTTATTTGTCTTTCACATTGTTTGAAATATCTATGTAAAGAGTAGGTTGATATTTGACCATCTCTCTTAAAAACATGCTGGACCGTTTTACAGTTTGACATTATTGCTTAGAAAAATTTAAAAAGAAACATTAAAATAAGATTCTTGATCTTCTTTCTTTCCTTCCTGCCATTTAAGGATTCATAATTGCAATCAATTTGGTCTTTTTACTTGGCAAACCTTAAGTGCCAAGGTCAAAGCTGGCACTGATTTCTCTCTAATTCTTATAGATTGCACATGTGTTCCTCAGATTAAAAAGCCTCAGATCTTAAGTCTCTTGGGTATTGATATTCTCATTAGGAAATTATCATGTTCAGAAGTTAAGGTGCTAACTAGTTCACAAGAGTAAGGTCTTCATTAGAACTATTTTGAGAACAAGTCAATGTTGTGAAAGTCTTAATCTTTAAGAGTTCTTGCAGACAATAGCACATTTGGGATGGCATGCACAGTTAGTTGCATGAGTGGATCTGAGGTAGTGGATTTTGAAGTTTTATTATCTATCATTCTGAAGGATTTCTCTTTTCCTCTAATGACCTCCAACTTTGCAGCCCACATCAAATAAAATTTAAAATAAATAAAATTTCTGGGAAAAGCCTGTTTCTAATATCCATTCCTTTCTTCTTACTATAACCTTTCTATGTGGTGATCTCGCTCTCTTTTCAGTCACTCACTGTCTATTTATTTCCCCTACCCAAACCTGCTCACAAGATAGTATACTGTAGTGGTCACATGTGAGTGAGTGAGTGAAGTCACTCAGTTGTGTCCGACTCTTTGCGAACCCATGGATGGTAGCCTACCAGGCTCTGCGATCCATGAGATTTTCCAGGCAAGAATACTGGAGTAGGCTGCCATTTCCTTCTCCAGGGGATCTTCCCAACCCAGGGATTGAACCTGGGTCTCCTGCATTGCAGACAGACCCTTTACTGTCTGAGCCACTTAGGGAAGCCCAGTACACTTTTATTATTATTATTATTTGGTTAAATTTAAAAATCACATTTATATTAAAACAATAGGAAAAAATATGGTTTTTTTATTTATTTATTTTTTTTATTTTTTAAATTTTAAAATCTTTAATTCTTACATGCATTCCCAAAAATATGGTTTTACATTGTTGTTCAGTCACTCAATAGAACTTTTCTTTTTTAATCTATGAATATGTGTTCTTGGCAGATTTTCTGAACCATCTAGGATTATTAGGATTAAAACATATTTATTCTTGATGGATTTTCATTTATACTATAAAATTAGTTATTATTTAATAGATTTTTGCATTTGTGTTCATAAATGAGATATTTTTAATTTTCCCTTTTTATAATGTCTTCATTTTGGAATCAAGGATATTCTGACTTTATAAAATGAGTTGGAAGTCATATACATCTTAGTGTGAAAAGAGCTCAGTATTACCTCTACTAGAGACATTTAAGTTTAAACTCTAAGTAGGAGGAAAAATATTTATCCTTAAAATATTTTGAAACATCAACCTAAGATAGCTGCTTTTTGGTGGAGAGGGTTGTGAATTTGTGGGGGAATTTAGGGATAGAGAAAATGTTGATGAAGCATGGAAGTTGCCTGTATAGTCTGTGTCATAGCAGTGCAATTACTTTGGTGTTTATCTCTGAATATTTTTGGCAGACCTGTGGGGTGATCAGTGGGATAAGAGGAGAGCAGGTTGATGACATTGATTAGGGAATATATTATCAGAGAATGTTTAACTGAACACTGAAAAAGTCTCCCAAACCAAATGTGGAGCTGAACATGACTGAGATTTAAATACATTCCAATTAGTCTATTTATGTCCTTAGTGCCCTTTAATAGGCAAAGTGATAGAGCTTCTCTTTCAGGCCCCACAATTACCCCATTGGTTGTATTAAGCCATTTATTACATCTTTCTTCCTCCAAGTTTCTCCTTGGAGTTAATTTTAGTCAGATTTCTATCTCTGTAAAAATGTCTGAGAAGTTAGGTGTGGCTCCACATATAATTCAATCTATGTTTCATCTCATTTTATCCTATGAAAACAGTTCAACACAAATGTTAAAAACTCCCAAGTTTGGGCTTTCTGAATATCTGGTATGACTACTGATGCAGTTTCTTACAAAAGAGGTGCTTACTTTCTTCTGTCCTTATCTATTCTTCTAAATGTATCACAATTTAATTAAACAGAGAACTTTTGAGCACTTACTGTACACCAGGTACTAGATACTCAAAGATTACGTTCTTCAGGAGTTCGAGCTTTCCTTTTTCATCCTTGTTCTCTAGGGCCCTTTCCTTTTCTGATATTGAGTTGCTTTTGTTTTTTTCTTTTTGCCTTTCTGTCAAAACAAAGAGACTTTAAAAGGAACTTTTGAGTTAAACTCAAGCTGCTTCTATTGAGAAGAATTAGTACAGCTCTCTGAACTTGGGCCTATTGTTTATTTAGAACCCAGTGTTAATGAGGGCACAATGCTTGTCTTGATTCTTATATGGACCCTATTAGCTTTGCTCTGTTCCATGGCCTTGGATCACTGCTATAATGATTAATACTTGCTGAAGACCAGGTGAGAAGATTTGGTTGATCAAAATATTAGAAAACCAGTGCAAACTGCATTCTTGCCAGGTATCATCCTCGTTTATAAAAGACAAATGATAATTGAGGGCATCATTTTTAAACAAAATTATTACTGAAATGAGTTGTACAGGAATGTGGAAAAACAAAAGGGGATTAAAAGGCTATTTTTTCCCCCCTGTTCTTCATTAATTGTGTAATTCTTAGGCTAGTTTTCTCCATGTCATTTAGTTTCCTTTTTACTATCTTTGGATCCCAGATTGAGCTCTGCTGGCCTTTCTTTCTTTCTTGTTCTTTGGGTGTTAGCGCCAGCATCGGCAGCACTCATTGTCAGTGCTGGCTTGAATGAAGGAATGGCTGAAGGCTCCTTTCGGAGACCCATTTCACTGGTTATTTTAATTGCTCACAGCGATAATTGTTGAGTGATGCTATATAGGATAGTATCTCCTTTGCCACAGGGTTTAGGAATTCTGCCCAGTAATCACTCCTTCTCCTAATGGATGAGTGTTTCTGCGTGGAAAGACTGGTAACTGGCTCTAGGTATCTCCCTAGAACTATGTGTAAGGCCCCTGCTATATTAACTATGGGAAATTTATGTAGCCACCATGAATACTTCATTGATTTTTTGCTTCATACGGCCAGAAATAGAGAATTTGTAGAATTTAAAGTTAGTTTCTTAATTATCTTATCCTAGGACATACTCTGTCATATAGCCCTGTGAGAGCAAAGATTTTCTTTGCTTTCCTTTTTCACAGTCAGAGAAATTAGAAATATAATAGGGATATGAGTGCTAAAGGGTCTGGCTTCAGGAATTTTTTTTTTAAAGCACTGCTATTGTATCTATGTCTGCTGTGCTGAAGGACTGTGATATACTGTATGCTGATATTCTGCGAAGTGGAACATTTATGCATTCTGACATGTAGTGAAGAAAATTCTGGGTACAGCATCCACTAGGTATTTCCTCAGACTTAGCTGCTTCTCTGAATGGAAGTGAGGCTTCTGAGATAGAGGTTTGTAGTTTTGAAACTTTTTATCGAAGAATAACTGAGTCACAACAAGTTGGTAAGCAAAAATAAATGGTGAAGGTCATATTTTAGAATTAACTTTGTAATTTTTAAGTTGGAAATCAATGGATATAAGTGAGGTGAGGTTGTTATTTTCTTTTAAAATGTTTTTGCCACTTATTGAAATAAAAATATCAGTTTTGAGTAGCCATCTAGATTAAATTAGTTAAAAAGGAACAAAGCAGAAACTTCTACTTAGGAATTTTGGGAATCATCAAAATGACCTGGACTTCTTGCTAAGATAGATTGTCTTAAAGGCCCCAGTTCTTCTTAATCCTTCTTTATATCTGTGACCTTTGCCATGAGACTCTAGAGTGCCCTTTCTACTCTGGATAGGGCATTCTGTCTCGCCTCTTGCTTCTGGGATCCATCACTTAACTTGCTTTGGCCAATGGCATGTTAGTAAATGTGATGCAAGTAGAAGTTTGCAAAAAGCATTTGTGCATTTCTATTTACACTCTTCTCCTTGTCTGTCCACAAGAGAGGAGAAAGCCTGGGCCCATATGCTGAAGGATGAGATAAATAGAGTGGAGTCACAATACTCTAGTTGTCCTATCAAAGGCCATTCTAGGCCAGCCAAAGGCCAGCCAACTGTAAGATATGTTGGTGAGCTCAGTTAAAGGCAGAAGAAAGACCCAGCTAGTCTTCAAACACATGAACTAAACAATGCTTTTTTAAGCCACTGAGTTTCGGGGTGGTTTGAACCTGCAACATTCTTGTGGCTATAGAGAAGTGAAGCAACCTCAGGTGTTTTTAGAGACTCAACTGAGCAAATGTCACAGATGATTCTGAGATTTTTCTTGTTGTTCCAAAAACAATATATGTTTCACATTGATTTCAAGAAACTAGTAGATCCAGCCACTCAGTGATACTTGGGTAAGATTTGATTTAAGGTGGAATATGTTTTCTTGGCAGGTTGACTTTTGGAACTCTGGAAATAACCCCCCTTCCAGGAATGTTTTGTTGTTTAGTCACTAAGTCATGTCTGACTCTTTGTGACCCCATGAACTATCACCTGCCAGTCTCCTCTGTCCATGGGATTTCCCAGACAAGAATACTGGAATGGATTGCCATTTCCTTCTCCAGGGGATCATTCCAACCCAGTAATCGAATCTGCATCTCCTGCTTGGCAGGTGGATTTTTTTTTTTTTTTTTTTTTACCACTGAGCCACCTGGGAAGCCCCACCTAATGTATATATTCAGCTAATTTTTGTCAGACTTACAGGGGCACAGAATCATTCAGTCCATAAAGAAAGACAAGGCAGAAAATGAAAGTAGTACAAGTAATTGAGTTAAATTCATATGATAAGAAACACAAATGCCAATATATCCTTTTTCCAGAGCAAATTTTGACTAGAGGGAAGGGTGGTGGTGGGTGGAGTAAGTAAAACAGGGGAAGTATGAGGCTAGGAAAAGGAAACCTGGATTTCCTTTGGATCATTTAGAGACAGTGTAGTATAAAAGTAAATGCGATTGAAGACTGAGCTTTAAAACCTTAACTCGCATTTTTGTACTCTGTAAGTGCAATATATTAGAGTGAGGGAAAGAGCTGAGGAAAAGAGCAAAGAGATAGTGTTGTTAGGGGCATGGTAGTTTAATTCTTTGTGCTTTGAAATCAAAAGACTATTGTCTTTTCTATTTTCAGCCTCTTTATATAGTATTGCTATTTCATTCACTTTCTTTTGTGGTAGAAATAAGTCTGCTTTTTAGTGAATATATAAAAAGTAGCTGACTCAGAATCAGAGGCACCTGGACCAAGGCAGGGCATCACTGAACATATCTTAACAGTTATGGCCCTGCATTCATCTGGACCTGTACTCAGAGAAGGGGTGCTGCTGCATGGGGGATCTGTACTTGGTTAATTCATCATATTACTTGGAAAGGTCCTATTATTTTGCACAGCAGTGTGGTCACCTGGCGGTAGGTCATTAGCATTTTAGTCTTCTTTTCTGCACAACAATGTACAACATGCTAATTAGAGGATTCTGAAAGCTAAGTAACCTGTTTTAAAATCAGACATTTTAATTTGCAGCTTTAATGGCTGTTTTTATAATAACTGGCTTTATTGGGGGTAAAAGCACTTCTCCTGTTCCACTAGCAAGGCCGAGTATAACAGAAGCTGACAAAATTAAAAACCTCATAATGCGACCTTTGCCTGGGATAAAAGGCTGTTTCATAACAATTTCCTTTTGTTCTTTGTTTAAGCCATTACTCTAAAAGGAGCCTCCGATTAATCTAAGTAAATGCATCATTACAGTACTAATCCATGTCCTTCTGTCAGTGTCTGTTTTAATTAAATAAGAAATGCTAGCAGAAAGATATCACGCACAAAGCTGTGATTGGAGAAAGCAGCGCTGGTTGATCAGGGAAAGATTAAAAAGGGCTTTACTGTTTTGTCCATTTGCATAGCTCCAGATGCCACAGTGTTTCAGGTTGAAAGAAAACTTACAAAAGAGTTTAACACATTTCACTCTTATAGATTTAAAATAATGGGATTTACCAATGAAATTCTAATCATCCAATTTATCACATGTTAGACATTCCAAAGCAAGGAGTAGAACAGCTTGGGGTGTGTCTTTTAAACCTTTTATGCAATGTTGTATTGTATCTGTGAAAACATACCTGCCCAATTTGCATGTGTTTCTTCTTATTTTGGGTGACATTGATGGTGAAATCTGATTGTGAATATATACAATGTGATTTCCCCCCTCTTTTTATGGTATCTTGCAACTTCTAACCTATGCCTTTTTTTAAAAAAAAAGTGGTTTTCTGTTGATAATATGTTAGGAATTTGGGTACTTAATTAGCTGTTAACAAAGAAAAGTAAGTTTAATAAACACTCACAAAATGCACGTATCTAGTTATTATTGCTACACTGAAATGCAGAAACTCTCCTTAGCAGCAGAGTTGCAGAATTCCCGTGGTGAGGGCTTTCTTCATATACGGGCCATTATTTGATGTAATGAAAAGAGAAAGTGTGCAACAGTGAGATTGTTAATTAATTTAGCCTAACAAGATGAAGATAAATGAAGCAAAGAACAGATTGAATGAAGCAAGAGGTCTTATTTACAATTTAATACATTTTTATATAATGCAGATCTCACCTGTTAAAAAACAAACAGACCCCATCTCAAATCCCTACTCACAAAAAAGTATACTCCCTCCCACCACAATTCAACCCTAAAATCCTGACCTGACTTTATAGAAAACATGTACTGTGACTCCCATTTCGAAGACTTTTACAGTGTGTAAACAGTGCTTTTCTACTGCTATGAATTTTACACTAGTTAACCTTTAACTTCAGTATTTTATTCTTCTTGCTATAGAACTGGGATGACCATAAGAATAATTATCCAGAAACCTTTGGATTTTTCTCCATGTTATCTATCCTGAGACACCTTGGCACGGTTATTTAATAATCATTTTATTTTAATCCTCTTTTTACCAAAGGAAAGAAGCCCAAAAGTGAGGGGGGAAAAGGAGCTGTGAGCCTTTTTATGTGTGCTTGAATCTGTAGCGATTGTGCTGAATTCCTAAATTAGCATTATTTTTAAGTCTTTCTTTGGAGATTAATGAGCTTTACCCAGTATTTGACCTTTTATCATTCTTGCTTTCTGCTCAGAAGTACTTCCTTCCTTCCTACAGTAGCTAGAAAAGACCGTCTCTTATCTTATGTTACTGTAGGCAGTGGTAACAGGGCTCTCTACAAATGGTGTTATTATGGTCACTATGTTTTTATCTCAGGGGTCACGAACAAATCCATGCAACTGCTTCTAAGGATTTCAATAAATAGGACTTTTTATCCAGACAATCGCCTTTTATGTTACTTTTAAACAAAACTACTAGTCCATCAAGAGTTTCAAAAGAAAACAATTCTACAGAGTGCCGGTATGGCCGCACAGACCAATCATCATGGCACCCATTCTCCAGTCCTTTATTTTTCAAGTCCACAACAATAGGTTGTTGATTCAATGGACAAGACCAGAACAATTAAGTTCTCTGTTTAGCAGCAGTGCAGCATTTTAATGCCCTTCTCTAATAATGGTCTCATTATTGTTATTCTAAGACTGGGCCTCAGGAGGAGGAATATTTGCTGGAGGTACGTCATTATTTTGCAAATTTCGATTAGCTCATCATGTTGTCTGTAGTGTGAAAATCGTAGCTAATTAGGGCAGCCAGTTAGACTACCAGCTTTTGAGCTTATGAGTTAAAAGGTAGCATACTTGATAGGCCAGTGATGTGAAAAAGGTGGTAAAAAGGAGGATTAGAGCAGTTGCCTTAGTAACTCCAACTTCCATCTGTGAGGGAACAATGGACTTGTGTTTCTCCCCCACCTTGGTGTAAAAATTGGTTTTGTTTTGAAAGGACAGGGTTCTTTTTATGACAATCTGGAATTCAGCCCAACTGAGTATAGTTTTAGTTGTTAGGAGAGACCATTGGGGATAGGAAAGATGAAAGGTCATGGTGAGCTTCAAGGACATGAAAGGTTGTTGTCTCATGTAACAATGGTAGATTGTTGTTTTTTTTTTTTTCTCTAATATTTCTAGCCAGCCCCTAAGTCAGGTGATGGAACAAATACCTACAGTTTAGTCAGGTGAAACAGGAAAGGGAGGGGGAAGGAGAGGAGAAAAATGGGGTAAGAAAGAGTTCGTACTTTGTTTTTTAAAAAGGGGGAGGGGTAACTTCAATTTGCTCTTATTAAACGAAGTGATATTTCTCTGTCACTATCTCTGAGATTCCAGTGTGCTTTGGATGATTTGCCTCTGTGGGCCATCACATCTCTGGGAAGCTCTCCAATGTGTTAGAAAATGTGATTTAAGCTTTCTTCCTGAACTCCCAGGAGGACTAGTGATGCGATACTTAACAATAAATTTAGTTGTTGTAGCTTTCCCACATTATTGGTGTTCTTAAAAGGTTTTCCTTCAAAATGCACACTGAATAAAATGAATGATAAATATGAAAGAATTTGTTTCACCACTCTACAGGGTTTTATCATAAATTCTATGACTTTCATCACAGAAAGTTTACAGGAAACGGTTTAGATGTTGCTGCAATAGCAGCACAATTTTTTCTTTCTGTTCCTAAGAAAATGCCACAATTTTAAGAGCTATTGGAGGTTTTGTATTAAGAGGAGGTGATAAGGATTGAATATGGTGCTATTGCTTTAAAAGCCTGAAAACCAAATCACTCTCTCTGGATTTAAAATGCCTTTATTACAGCAAAATAAGTGCCTTCTGTTTCTCTTTCATATCAGTATTAAAACATTTGATATGTGTGCTTATATGGGAGCTCCTGTTTGTATATACGTGTGCATGTGTGTGTGTATGTGTGTGTATGTGTGTGTTTAGAATCAGAAAGAGTATAGGAATACTAAGTTTTTAAGCAGAAAGATCATCTTTTGATGATCAAAGGAACCTTCATATTTCTCCCTCTGTATTGTCCCCAAACAACCCTTGTGTAATTGAAGCTGGACTTGGTCCAGGGGGCTAGGGAGATTTTCAGACTCTTTGAATCCCAGGTCTTTGTTTTTTTACTTTTTCTAGCCTACTGTCCTTATTGCTGTAGCTTTTCTTTTTCGGAGAAGCTGCATTCATTTAATTTATTGTAAATACTTCATAGACTTGAAACAATAGCATCATGAAATTGTGGCGTTTAAAGGCTTTTGAGATCATCTAGTTCAATTCTTGTATTTGCAAAATAAGAAAAGTGAGAGCAGAATGTTGAAATGACTTGCCCAAGGTAACTCAACTAGTTGAGGTAGACAAACAGATGCCATTTGCTATACTATTTAAATATAAAAACTTGAAATCAAAGGAAGAATGGAGAAACATTATAGGAACATACTGAACTTTCCTTGTCTTTTAGTGGTTGAGGGAAATTGAAATAAGCCTAACATCAGGGGATGATGGTGGTGAGGTTACAATTCAGATCAGATTTTTCTTTCGTAACTTTTAAAGCTCCATTGTAAATAAATGAAACTTTTTTTTCCCTGACAGCCACCACCCCACCCCGCAAAGAAAACCCCAGTATAACTGGGGAGAGATGTACCCTAAAGCTCTAGCATAGCATTCAGAAACTGTAAACTTTCTTGATCTAAGCACTGTATGAAATACTTCCATACTTATTATTATAATTTAGAATTTAAACACTTTTTCTTTCCAGAGTGGCAAATTAGTTAACTGTTCTGTTTTTTAGTTTTTGCAGCTATAGAAAGGAACCTGATGTTATTCAACTGTATTAGATGTGAGATGTAAGTCAGTAAATGATTGAAAAATGCAGTATACATTTGAAATTATATGAGTGAAAATTTGTGCTTTTTCTGAACAGATATCCTGAGGCAAATATAAACCATAATATTTAGATCAGTGTGTATGTTGTATTTTATTTTTGGAACAGATTAGAATATATTCAGAAAAGTTGGACTATAAAACATAAAGGATAAAATAAAATAACCTGTTATTTCATCTTTTTATTTCATAATTAAAAATATACTCCCTAGTAACATTTTAGTATATTTCATTTCAGTATTTTATCTATGTGTGTATGAGAAGAAAGGACATATGTAGCTTGTTTACTGCCCTCTCTTAGATGCCCAGAACAGTATGTGGCTCAGAGTAGGTATTTGAAAAATAGTTGCAGGGAAAGTTAAAAAAAAAAAGCAAAATAGCATCATACTGTATATACATTTTTGTAATTAAAAAATACTTTTATTGGATTTTGCCATGTCTTCAAAAATGTGATTTTTTTCATGACCATATCATATACCATGTTTGTACCACAATTTGTTTTACCATTTATTTATTTCCAACTTTTCACTATTATAATGTGAAAGTTAATTTATAAGGATGTCTTTCATCTATTATTAAAGTGGTAAAAATTTTAAATTGATAAAAACCCTTTAGGATCATAGAGCTCCACCAAATCCCATCACTTCTTTCAAGTCTTAGATGTTATCTTCTCTTTCCAGGTCAACCTTGACCACCCTGGTTTAAAATGTAGCCCTCCAAACGTTTCTTAGCTCCCTAAGCATGTCTGTTGTTTTAAATAGCCTTTATCAACTTTTTATAATTTGTGTGTCTTTTGAATTTGCTATTTCCCCCTTATATTTCCTAGAACGTAAGCTCTAGGCAGTGGAGAATTTTTTGCTATTTCTGTCAGTTATATTCCCCAGTGTCTTGAACAGTATCCAGAACTTAGTTGATGCTCAACAATATTTGTTGAATACATTTATTGAAACTTAAAAAGATGGAAACATCTATTTTTTAAGTAAAGAATCAATCTCTGTTTTTTTCACATGGGCAACTCTCATCAACTAATCTATGCACTACCGGCCAAGGAATTCTGTTTTCTCGATGTTCAATTGTACACATGTTCCAGTTACATTAAATCATAGCACTTGACTGAATCTTGGGTAGGCTGTACTGGATACAGTCTAAATGTCTTGCAACAAATGTTTCCAGCTCTGGCCACTTGAAGTCACTCTGAACTCCAGCTTCAGGGAGATAGTTCTGGATGAGAAATATCACCAGTGTCACTCCAAATGATCCTTTTCCTTGTCTAGAAGTCCTTTTGGTAAGATTTCTAAGGTTTGGGTCTGATCTGAGTAAACTCTGGTTAACCTGATTACTTTTATTTTGGGATGATTTTACCTTATTCTGCTTCTGATATTGGTCCCTTTCTTAAAATTTCTTAGGGAAGACATTTTGCAAACTCCTGTTTACTTCTTTCGGTCTATACGGTCTATGTGTGCTGTGTGTACTGAGTCGCTCAGTCATGTCTGACTCTTGCGACCCCATAGATTGTAGCCTGCCAGGCTCCTCTGTCCATGGGATTCTCCAGGCAAGAATACTGGAGTGGGTTGCCATGCCTTCTTCCAGGGGATCTTCGTCACCCAGGGATTGAACCAGGTCTCCTGCATTGCAGTCATACTCTTTACCAACTGAGCTACAAGGGAAGGTATTTTTATTTAAAAATAGTGTAAAACAAAAAAAAACATCATTAATGTGTTTTGTGGAAAAGTGTTAATTATAATCTTTATAGACTAGCAATTTATATAGCTATAATAATAATCCCTTACCTTTAGTGTTTATAGTTTTAAAGCTCTTTAGTAAATATGGCCTTAATTGTCAAAATAATCTTAGATGCACAGGGCATGTTTATTATACCCATTGAGGGACCATTGCACAGAAAAGTTTGGATACTTAACCTAAAACATAAATTTAGGCAGTGATAGAGAGACCACGAGAATCCAAGTCTTTGGAGTTCTACCAGTCCAGTACTGTTTTTCTTTTAGTCCTTTTACCTTCTCTCCAGGTTAAATAATCATCGTTTTATTGATGTTTCTTAATAGATCCCATGAAAATAAAAACAAATGATAAGAATTACACTTTTTTTCCACTTTATTTTACCTTGTTTACTATTCCGATTCTCAAGGACTTTTCTTTAGTTTTCTAGGGTTCTTCTTTTTCTGTAGTCATTATATTTTCCGTTATTCTGACTATTAACATGGGCTTTTGTAGCAATTGTAAAGCCACTGACTTCCATGTGTGTCTTTTTCCCTTTTAGCGAGTTGTTCATTTCACATCTCTAGATAAGACTAAGCATGTTCTGTTGATCATAATAGGTATCGAGCAAACTTATAGGGGTCCATTGAGATGCAAACAGCCTTGGGAGAAAGTTCGTATAGTAGACAGTTCATTAGGTAAAAGATTGGACAATGAACACTATCAAGTGGAGTTCAGGTATGTAGAAGAGAGGTACGAAACACAAGATTAAAGCGTGAAACAGACAAAGCAAGAAAAATCTGAGGCAAGAGATTTGTAAGAGATTGTAATCTTTGGTAAGAGATTTAGGCAGCTAGGCTGTAGACATCAAGCGGAGTTAAAGGACAGATTCCAGTTTCTGAGTAGTCTGCAAGTAGAGGGTTACCAAGTTCACAGCAGGGTCATGGTCTTAGATGGACTAGTGCACTCAGGTATAGCAAAACAAGTAGAATCTAGTATTGGAATGGAAGCAAAAAATTAGTTGAACTAGCAGCACGTGATTAATTTCATTCTGAATTCCAAGAGATTGGGTTGGAGTCACTTTCAAATGAGGTCAGAAATGGTCCTAGAGCAGTGGCTCTCAAATTTTTAATATATGTAAGAATCACCTGGGGTGCTTCAGATTTCTGAAGCAGGGCCCAGGTGTATGTATCTTTAACAAGAGCCCCAGATTTTTTTCTGTTGCAAGTATCTACTGATCACATTTGTAGAAAATTGGCATAAAGCCTGAGATGGTACTTAAAGTAGGTTAAGGGACCCAGTAATCACAAATCTTGAGAGAGGAAGCATTTAGATGTTGAAAGTCAGACCTTTCTACTAAGAGAAAAATGTATCTGTTTTTCTCAGAGCTGATTTGTATTTGTCTACATGTAAGAAGGCAGAAAACTTGGGCTGATATGTACTCTACTGATACGTATGTATTGTAAGCCTGTTATGTTTTTCTCCTTATGTATATTGTGTTTGTTACTTGTTTATGACCTGAGTGCTTTTGTAATATCCAACATAAAGATTTGTACCTTTTAGTGTAAAAAAAGTAAGGCTGCCTGTTCTTTTGTACCTAATCTAAACTGTCTCTCATTTTTACTTTCAATTTGTTATCTGCATAATTGAATTTCCTCTTTTCTTTCCCGAGTCATAAATTGATTAGCATGAGTTGGGCAGACTGCTGTAATGCTAAGGGTTAACCAGAAGAGAATTACAAATGAACTATCTAGAAAGTTGATTATTAATCCAGCTAGAGAAGAAATATCCTTTTACTTAGCAAGAATGAGTATCTGAAGAGCTGATAATATTGTTCAGGCAGTGAGGTGGAATGGCAGAGCTTGGTAAGTAAAACAAAACTTGGGATTAATCTTTTATATCAGTTTTTAAAAATTCCTAGAATGTTGATATATTTAAATAGTTAAATCTAATATGAATTTATAAGCTGCTGGAACAAATCTAAAAACTTCCAAATGTGTTTGTTAATGAGATCCCCACATAGACTATCGATATAAGTTAACTGAAAAGTACTTACATAAGTAGATAAATATATTTAATTTTGAATATTTATAAAAGTATGTGATTAGATTTGTGATTAAGAACAAGGAAGTGGGCATGGAGGAATTATTGCTGTAACAATATAAGTCCACATGTCATACTGAAGAATATTGAGTGACAACTGTTGTTGTTTTCTCACAAGATCAAGTTCTGGATTCTTAGATATGAAAATGAAAATATAATTTAAAATATATTTGCATAAAGATTCAGTGAGATATTTTTCAGACTTATAGGTGACAAAAATTGTCATAAGTTCTCTTATTTTCTGGGTCCTACTACTCATTTCACCCTGATGTTTAATTTAAGGATCTTTCGAAAGACAGCTTTTATTGTATTTGTGAATTGGAAGGGAAGAGAAATGAGAGGATCTGTGCTATTTGTACAAAGAAAATTAAGTGAAAAGATATGATTTTAATAATGTTCTTCCTTCAAAGACTGCTCCTCCTGTTGTAGAAGAAATTTTGATGTCAACATTCAATTCTATAAGATTGAATTTTCTCATAAATTACTTGATATTACAAAAATGAACCTTTTAAACATAGTATGGACCATACCAAATATTACTGCTGCTTTGTGCAGTATTAAATCAGTCCAATGTAGTATTGTACTTAGAAGTTAGTAAACTTATTAAAGAAAATTTAAAAAATAAAAAATAAAAAAAAATGAAATTGTGCACCAGCAAACGAAGAATTTTAACCTTTCCTTTAAAAGTATTTTTTTAGTGGCAGTAAAAAGGCCTTGACATTTCACTATTTAACGTTCACATAAGTACAGAAAAAATGTTTTAAAAAAGCTGTAAGTATTGAAAGTATGTGTTATATATGTACATGTGTTTGTGAATACATCAAGTATATATTGCATTCAAAATACCAGAGCACCATTTGGACATATACACTCAGCTTTTTTTTTTTTTTAAATGTTCTAATGTTGTGACTCATATTTAAAACTGGGAATATTAACTATAGTAAGTGAAATAATAAGGACAATAGTTAAAGTTTATTGAGCTCTTGTGCGCTAAATGCTGTGTTAAATGTCTTATCTCATTTAATCCGCATATTATTTCTGTGGTTATTGGAAGTCTACAAGGATTGTAGTGTATGCTACAACAAAGAGTAAGGTAATTGAAGAGGCTTTTACATCTTATGCTAAATGTCTAGAAAATAAAGGCTGACAAAACAAATTGTATAAGAGAAAGTGAAGTCGCTCAGTCGTGTCCAACTCTTTGTGACCCCATGGACTGTAGCCTACCAGGCTCCTCCATCCATGGGATTCTCCAGGCAAGAGTACTGGAGTGGGTTGCGATTTCCTTCTCTAGGAGATCTTCCCAACCCAGGGATCGAACCCTGGTCTCCCTCATTGCAGGCAGATGCTTTACCATCTGAGCCACCAGGGAGGACTCTTGTATAAGAGAGGAGATCCTTAAATTCTGTGTGCTTGTCTTTCTCAATATTGAGAAGATTTAATATGAGCCTGGGAAAGAAAAATAGAAGATTAGTCAGTGATTCTTAGCAATCATTAATCCTTAAAACCTTTTATTATGAACATTTTAGTTGTTCAAAAATGTATAAATAAGTTAAAATACTGTATATTTATAAGAAATGAAACATTACTAATACAGTCCAAATCTTCTGTGAATTCTTTCCCAATTTTTTGTCTTCCTCTCTTTATGCTAGAGGTAACCATTTTTTGAATTTGGTATTTGTCATTCTCATGCTTATTTATACTTAAATTTCATATTCACTATATATATGGAGGAAAAACTCCACTTAATCATTCTTTGAGATTTTGGATAGACCTTTTCTTGGCTTCCTGTTACACTTTTAATTAAAACCAAAATCCTTAACACAATATGCAAAACTCTGGCCCCATATAATGTGACCCTTGCATTACCAGCCTTAACTCTTGCCTTTTTCCTAATGAGTCTTTTTGATTCAGCTGGTATCCTGATCTACACTCTCCAAGTTTTTTCCTACTCTAAGATCTTTAGGTTACGCTATCTTCTCAACTGGAATATACTTCTCCCCACTGTTCTTCAGAAGGATTCCTACTCATTCTTCAGCTGTCTGTTTAAATGTCATTTCCTCAGAGAAACCTTCCCTCATTCTTCCAATTCAAATCTTGTTTGCCTGCCAAGATCTCACTGCAAACCCTTTAATAACAGCAGATATTGCAATTTTAAATTATGTATTTATTTGTGTGATTTTTGCTTAATGTTTGTCCTTCACTCTGGATTCAATTATTTTATTCTCACATTTCCCCTTATATTTATCAACATGGTTTTGTACATTACAGGCATATCATAGGTATTTGTTGTTATCAAGGAGAGGAATGTAATGAATGAAGAAGAAGAAAGGGAGATTGAGAAAGAAAACTACATATAAATGGAGTCTGTGGGTTAGTTGATATATACTGTTAAGGTTAAATTATGCAACTTGAATCTAGTTTAAGATTAGGGTGAGAGATGTGGTAGGGACCTTGCTTGTTTCTTAAATCTAGTTGCAGAATGTATCTATTATCCCCTGTTGCTTCTTGTTTTTCAGTGTTATCTTTGACTTTTGTGTTCTCATTTTTGGGATTCTGCATTCCTGAACTGAGCTTTCAAGTTGTAAACTTATAGAGCAGCCCCAGCATTTATAATATTAGTGTGGAGACGCTATAGTGGGCTCTAAAAATCTGGAAAAATTTCTGACACACAGATGAGGAAATACATATGGTACTTTTGCATAAGGAAGCGATGAGGCCACTGATAGGACTTTTCAGGTACATGACTATAACTAAAATATTCATAGTAGTGACACTTGCTGTTATAAGGGTAGGCAGTTTGATTTTTTAAGGGGATTATAGAAAAGATTATAAAAAAGGAGTAGAGAAAATGAAATCAATCTGAAAGGAGGACTAAGGTTTTCAAAATATCAGAATAAACTTATGTTGTACTCTGTAAATCTTTGCTGGCATTTGTAATTAAAATCCACGGCCAAAAGATGGTGCTGAAATTTTTTTTTTTGATTGTTGATATGGGAAAAGGAGACAAAAAAGGGGATAAAAAGAGAATTTAATTAAAATGTCTTAGTGTTAAAAGGAGGGGATTTGTAGAGTGTCTCATTTGTGGTCATAGAAGGTGCCATTATTAATAATAATAGTGTACCTTACATTTTTATTTTTATTACTCCTTACACTTTTAAATGAACTTTTTCATATATTATCTTATACATTTCTTTTATTAACTCTATGGGATAGTTAAAGTGGGGGTCTTATTATCTTCAGTTTATAATGAGGAAAACTAGGAACAAACAGAAATCAGAGAGAAGCCAAGACTAAGACTTAAAACATTCTGAGGTTTAGGCAAGACTAATATTCACTCTACTTATACCCTTTCATAAAGGATTGGAGGGTATAATTAGGTTCTTTTAGGGACCAAGATCATTGGGGTGGATGTCCTCTATAGCAGTGGTCCCCAACATTTTTGACACCAGGGACCAGTTTCTTGGAAGACAGTTTTCCGCAGACTGGGGGTGGAGATGGGGCATGGTTTCAGGATGTTTGAAGGGCATTTACATTTATTATGCACTTTCTTTTTGTTATTATTACATCAGCGCTACCTCAGATCATCAAACATTAGATCCTGGAGGTTGGAGACCCCTGCTCTATAGGTTTCCCAGACTTAAATATTTTATGTTTTTCAAGTTGTAAAGTAGTTAACCATCTCCAGCAGATAGAACTGAGATGGTTAAATGTATATAGTTAATAGATACACTGCTAAGCCTATTCTAAGTTAAGGCTTACTGGGTGAAGTAATCGTTTCCTGATATCTTGTGGTATCAGGAGCCCAGTCCTCTTCTGATATCTTGGGGTTCCAAGAATAAGCAGACATGGAATTTATAAGAATGAAATACCGTAACATTTGACGTAAATAAATTGTAGCTTAAATAAAAGCATGTGATGAAGCAGTGGGTGCAAGCCCCTTGATTGGAAACCCGTCTTTTGAACTGAAGACGGACATTTTTTGGCACTCATTGAAAATATTAAAAAAAAAAACAAGTGGAAGGCAGTGTGTATATTGCATTTATGCATGTGTGCATGCAGGTGGAGGGGTATTTCTTTGAAAACAAAGAAATGCCAGCAGGTATTTGTAATGATTAGCCAAGAAAGCTGTTTGCTGCATTTAAATTAAAAGCCAAACCTTGTATTTTTCAATTGGACAAAGAGCCTGGTTGCAGAGAAATTCAAATTCTCACTCTTTCTGGGCCAGCAGGCAGAAGCCTCCCTTAGGTTAAAGGAACCAGACATGTTCGCTCTGAAGTACAGAAGTCTCAAGAGAATTTAATATCTGTCCTAAGATGGATAAATTGCTGCTGTATGGGAATAGTGTGTACTGTGGAGAGCCAAACCCAAGTTATCAGGTGAAAGTCACAGGGAGCCAGAGTCACAGGAACAGCAGAAGAAATGCTTTGTAACAGCTACAGTTGTCTAAAAATGGGATGAACTTCTTTGTTGATATAGTGAAGGCCTTGCTACTGGGAGGAATTGGGAAGAAAGATTAAAGTGTTGGATTATAGCAAGTTGTTTCAGTATTGATGTTTCCAAGAAGATGTCCTCTATATGTTAACTGGCTAAGAAAAGAATGTGAGTCAACATATCAAGGATGTATTCTTATGTGAAGCCAAGAATGAATGTCATGAAGGTCAGATTTACTTTCTGGGTTGCTCAGCTCTGTTTACTCTGCTGCTGCTGCTGCTAAGTCGCTTCAGTCGTGTCTGACTCTATGCAAATCCATAGATGGCAGCCCACCAGGCTTCCCTGTCCCTGGGATTCTCCAGGCAAGAATACTGGAGTGGGCTGCCATTTCCTTCTCCAATGCATGAAAGTGAAAAGTGAAAGTGAAGTCGCTCAGTCATGTCCAACTGTTAGCGACCCCATGGACTACAGCCTTCCAGGCTCGTCTGTCCATGGGATTTTCCAGGCAAGAGTATTGGAGTGGCGTGCCATTGCCTTCTCCACTAGTATGTCAGTTAGAAAATTCACCAATTTTTATCTATAGACAGCCATTTGATTCCTAAAATTGCCCCAGCCAGGACCTTTAAACTTCATAGCTATTCTCAAACCTCAGAAGAACTGGCATAAGGGAATGAAATTGTATTATACGGGAGAAAAAGAGAAATCTGTTGGTTTCTCCATTGGGTCCAGATATAGAGAAGAAGAATTTATTAATAATATGATTGAGGGAGAACAAATTAAAAAACATCACTAAATTCACTGAATTACCTTTAAAGGCTCCTGAACTTTGGTACATTAATAAGATAAAGGATGACGTTTTTAAGTACCTTGGAGATTTTCTGTTAAGTTTCTCCGTATTGATGTAGTGCTTTCATTTGAACAATTAAACATATTTAAAAGTTAAAAACTAATACACAGATGTATTCTTGTTCTAGAGTACCTTGCATATAGTAGGAAATCATTAAATGTTACTTGAATAAATATTTCTTAAAAAAAGTGAAGGAAATTTTCCCTAATGTCTCTTCCCACCTGGGATTCTATTTCTCCTCCTCAAACATCTTTACTGTTTTCAATCTGGTTTATATCTTTCCAGACCTCTTTCTATATAATGATATACATATACACATAATTATTTAGAAATGTGCAATTTTATTTTGTGTGAGGGTGACATTCTCCCCTTTTACAGATAATCGCTTTATACTTTACATATCCTTTTTTTTTCATGAAAATTCTGACTTAGACCTCTGTCAATTTATACATTTTAACTTTATTTTCTTCTATGTAATATTTTATACTACATATGTACCGTTATTATATTGATAGACATCTAGGTTATTTACAATATAAGTATTCTTAGTTGAAATGTTATTTATTTAAAACTTAGGAAATGGCAAAATATGACTCTGTTTTTTAAACATACATAAAATGGGCATGGGAAGTTTCTACCTGATTGGGATTATGAGAATTAAGGACACTGAAGGGAAAAGATTAGAATGTGTAAAGGCATGTGTTAGTTGTGCGTTAGTTGCTCAGTTGTGTCTGACTCTTTGCGACCCCGTGGACTATAGCCCACCAGACTCCTCTGTCCATGGGATTTCCTAGGCAAGAATACTGGAGTGGGTTGCCATTCCCTTCTCCAGGGGATCTTCCTTACCCAGGGATCAAACACAGGTCTCCTAGGCATAGAGGAGTGAAAAAAATATATTATTTACTCATTCATTAATGAAACAGAAGAAGTCTTTATTATCAGAGGATAATTGGTAGTGAGAAAAGGCCACTAATTTCATTCATTTAAAATCGAGTGGGGATAACAACTATAAACTCTGGACAAATCATGAAAAACAACTGTTTGAAGATACTGGAGAACAATCCAAAGCAGGCTAAATCTTCAGAGGAGATGACATTTGGAAGAAGGGATATTTGGGTAAGTTTGTCATTTTCTGGGTTTCAGTATGAAGGTAGGCTCAGTTTACAAAACTCCAGTAGAAAAACTAGCAGTCTTTCTGGTCTGGGGAACTAGTAGAACAGACTTTGGAGCAACCACAACTATTGGGAAGTGAAGATGTAATCCTGGAAAAGAAAGAGTCACATAAAGTGACTCCTAAATTCTATGTATAAATTTTGCCCCAGCCTCTGACTGATCTGCAAGCCATACATGCTCAGGACAGGTGTTAAGAGCTCACATAAGGCTTAAAGAACTAAACAGATATTTAAGCTGCTGCCCATTGCAGGTGAGACAGAATGTGCAGTTTGAGTCTAAGCAAATAAGCTTTTTGCTAAACAAACAAAAAGTGACACTCTTTAGAATACTATGAAAGAATCCAGAGTCTCCATGACATAATGGTCATGATATCTAAGGTGAAGGTGAAAGTCCCTCAGTCATGTCTGACTCTTTGCCAGCCCATGGAGTAGTCCATGGAGTGCTGGAGTGAGTAGCCTTTTCCTTCTCCAGGGGATCTTCCCAACCCAGGTCTCCTGCATTGTAAGTGGATTCTTTACCAGCTGAGCCACCAGGGAAGCCAGAATATTGGAGTGGGTAGCCTATCCCTTCTGCAGTGGCTCTTCCCAACCCAGGAATTGAACAAGGGTCTTCTGCATTGCAGGCAGATTCTTTACCAACTGAGCTATGAGGGAAGCCATGATATCTAAGAATAATCCCAAATTACTCAACAAAGAATGGGGAAAGTGTTAAATAATAGGGGATTTCAGCAGAGAGATAGAAATTTCAAAAGATCCAGATGGGAACTTAAAACTGAAAAAAACTGAAAGATATATCTGAAATGAGACTAACTTGATGGGCAAATCAGTAGAATAAAAATGACAGGAAAAAGCTAGTGAAGTTGAAATAGATCAATAGAAATTATCTGATATAAAGAACACAGAGAAAAAAATTAAAAAATGAATATAGCACTGCTACTTCTGCTAAGTTGCTTCAGTTGTGTTCGACTCTGTGCGACCCCATAGACGGCAGCCCACCAGGCTTCCCTGTCCCTGGGATTCTCCAGGCAAGAAAACTGGAGTGGGTTGCCATTTCCTTCTCCAATGCATGAAAGTGAAAGTGAAGTTGCTCAGTCGTGTCCGACTCTGCGACTCCGTGGGCTGCAGCCTACCAGGCTCCTCCATCTATGGGATTTTCCAGGCAAAAGGACTGGAGTGGGGTGCCATTGCCTTCTCCAAATATAGCACTAGGGATACATAAAACATTATTAAAAGTTCTAACATATATAAATCCTAGAAAAAAAGGAGTAATATTAGGGTAGAAGAAATGCTTGAAGAAATAGTGGATCCAAATTTCCCAAATTTGGTGAAAAATATAAATTTACATATTTAAGAAATTCAGTGAACTTCAAGTAGCATACATGCAAAGAAAAACACACTAGACATGCTGAAATAAACTGTGTAAAGCTAAGAAAAATGTAGAGGTAAAGTCTTTTTTTTCTAGTAATGACAGAAAACAGAGAATATAACTTACCAACATTGGGAATGAAAGAGGAATTGTCAGAGAAGAATTTATAGAGATTAAACAGACAATAGGAGGTGTTATGAATATCTTATATAAAAAAATGTATAGGTGTACCTTGGAGATATTATAGATTTAGTTCCAGACCTCTGCAATAAAGGTAATATCACAAAAGTCACACAATTTTTTTGGTTTTTGAGTGCATATGAAAGTTATGTTTATACTATATTGTAGACTATTAAGTGTGCAGTAGCATTAAAAATACTTTATTGCTAAAACATGCTAATCATCATCTGACAACCAAAGTTGCCTAAAAACATCAGTTTGTAGAAACCACAATATTTACTAAATGTAATAAAGCAATGTGCAATAAAAAGAAGTATACTTCTACTACTTAGAAAAAATGAATAAGTTGCTCAAAAAAAAAAAAAAATCCCCAAAACCAGAACTTGCTAAAACTGACACAAGATGAGACAGAAAACCTAAATAGCACTTTGTTTATAAAAGACATTGCATTTTAAATTGAAAATAAAACTTTTTATTAAGAAAACTTTGGATCCAAAATGGTTTCACTGATGAATTCTGTCAAATATTTAAGAAATAGCATCAATCTTACCTAAACTCTTTCAAAATATGGAGGAAGGAGGAATAATTTCTACCTCTCAAGCCTAGTATTACCATAATACCAAACCTGAGAAAACATTGCAAAAGGCAAATTTTAGACCTATATTCTTTATGATCATAGATGCAAAAATCCTTAACATCAGCAAATTAAGTCCAACAATACAAAAAGAGTGGAAATAAAACTGCCATATCACCCAGCAATCCCACTTCTGGGCATACACACTGAGGAAACCAGAATTGAAAGAGACACGTGTACCCCAGTGTTCATCATAGCACTGTTTATGATAGCCAGGGAATGGAAGCAACCTAGATGTCCATCAGTAGACAAATGGATAAGAAAGCTGTGGTACATATACACAATGGAGTATTACTCAGCCATTAAAAAGAATACATTTGAATCAGTTCTAATGAGGTGGATGAAACTGGAGCCTATTATACAGAGTGAAGTAAGCCAGAAAGAAAAATACCAATAGAGTATACTAATGCATATATATGGAATTTAGAAAGATGGTAACGATAACCCTATATGTGAGATAGCAAAAGAGACACAGATGTATAGAACAGTCTTTTGGACTCTGTGGGAGAGGGCTAGGGTGGGATGATTTGGGAGAATAGCATTGAAACATGTATATTATCATATGTGAAACAGATCGCCAGTCCAGGTTCTATGCATGAGACAGGGTGCTCAGGGCTGGTACACTGGGTTGATCCAGAGGGATGGGATGGGGAGGGAGGTGGGAGGGGGGTTTAGGATGGGGAACACATATACATCCATGGTGGATTCATGTCAGTGTATGGCAAAACCACTACAATATTGAAAAGTAATTGGCCTCCAATTAAAATAAATAAATTTATATTAATAAAAATTACAAAAAGAGAATAATATATCATAATCAAATACAGATTAGGCCAGGAATGCAAGGTTGATTTAGCATTTGGAAGATCTCACCATATTAACGGAATAAGTGAAAAATATCATATAATCATTTTCATAGATATAGAAATAATATTTAACAACAATAATTAATAATTAAAAATTCTCAGCAAACTAGGAATAAAAAATAATTTCCCTAATCTGAAAAAGACACCTGTGAAAAATTTACAACTAGCATCATGTTTAATGGTGAAATATTGAATGAATTTTTTCCATAGTGGAGAACAAAATAATGTCTATGTTCTTTCATTCCATTTGACATTGTATTGGAGGCCCTAACCATTGTAAGGAGGCAAGAAAAGGAAACACTATGAGAATACAAAAGGAAAAAGTAGAACTGTCTCTGCATCTTTGGCAAGGTTACATGAACACAAGGTCTTTTATATGCTAATGGATGAGGATAAAAATTTCATGGAAAACAATGGGGATATTATTTTGACTCAATCTTAAAAATTAAAACTAAAATTGAAAAATTACTTTATATAATTGGCAGCATTTCATTTGCATTTGTGCATTCTTAGAAGAATGAATTAACTGCATGATTTTTAAGAATTGTTTTTCAGGTCAAATATTATGATCACTTGACATGGTATCATTTTTGCAGAGAACGTTAGAAAACGTTCTTTGTTTAATCTTTTTATATTCAAATCATTCTCTTTTGAAAATATACCATGTTAACTCTCATTCTTGGCAGTTTTTGGTTCTTCACTTTATCTTGGTGAACTGCAGATTCTTGATTTGTCAATAATTTAAACTGGTCTTCAACACTATATTTCTCACAAGTTCTTGCTTTTTTTAAATAAGATTTGCAATTTCACTTTGAATTCATTTCACATTTTTATTTTGAATATTATTTATAATATTCCACAATGCAATTTCATGGCTGCAGTCACCATCCACAGTGATTTTGGAGCCCAAGAAAATAAAGTCTGTCACTGCGGCCATAAAATTAAAAGACACTTACTTGTTCCTTGGCAGAAAAGCTATGACAAACCTAGACAGCATATTAAAAAGCAGAGACATTTCTTTACTGACAGTAGTCCGTCTAGGTTTTCCAGTAGTCATGCATGGAGGATGAGAGTTGGACCATAAAGAAGACTGAGTCCCAAAGAATTGATGTTTTTGAAATCTGGGGCTGGAGAAGACTGTTGAGAGTCCCTGGGACAGCAAGGATATCAAACCAGTCAATCCTAAAGGAAATCAACCCTGAATATTCATCAGAAGGACTAATGCTGCAGCTCCAATACTTTGGCTACTTGATGCGAAGGGCCGACTCATTGGAAAAGACACGGATGCTGGGAAAGATTGAGGCCAGGAGGACAAGGGGGAAATGGAGGATGATATGGCTGGATGGCATTACCGGCTCAATGGACATGAATTTGAGTAAACTCCAGGAGACAGTAAAAGACAAGGAAGCCTGGTGAATTACAGTTCATGGGGTTGCAAAGAGTCAGACACGACTGAGTGACTAAACAACAACAATGTGATATCCATCAATCAGGTTAGCTTGATTATCAATCTTGACTTAAAAATAATTATTCGACAATTTTTAAGTGTATTCTTATTCTTTGCTTGCATTTTAATCAGCTAAATCAGTCTTTGGGAATGGGACCCAGGCATCAACATTATTTGAAGATTCCATGTCACTCCAGTGTGCATATAAGTTTGAAGCCACTGGACAGTGATTATCAAAGATACAAAGAAATTTATCTAACTCGGTGAGATACAGTTATTTAATCAGTGAGAGATATTTGAATGTGAAGACTAATTTTATAAATGTTAATTTCCTTAGTGAGTGTTTTTATATTTTGATCACTTTCACTTCCTATTTGATTTTGGAATTTTGAGTAATAAGAGTATCTTCTATATTCAATGAATGCCAAGTGTGTATGACCTAGGAAGACAGCAGTGAAGTAAAATGCATGGTGTCCCTTTTTTTTGAAGAGTTTACAATCTAAAAAAGAGGAAGACATTAAATAAATATTTAATTATAAGACAAGAATATTATAAAGTGAAAGGGAGATCTATCATGGGCTTAGAATCAAGTGTGGTGACTCTGCATTAGTGATATTAAAGCTAAGGCCTAAAAGATGAGTACAAGATAATTTGGTGAAGAGGAGATGTAAGAGGGAACAGAGTTTTTGAAAGGCCATAAATTGGGAAGAGGCTTGCAAGCTCTAGAAACAGAAACCAGGTAAAAATGACTAAGAACAATCAACAGACAAGAGAAAGGCTCTAAGTTGCTGTGTGTGTGTGTGTGTGTGTGTGTGTGTGAAGACAAAACTAGAAAGATAGTTTGGAATCTGATATTAATAGGCTTGTATCTCTACCAAGTAATTTGGAGTTAATTCTGTAGGTTATGAGGAAATAACGAAGGGTAAGCAGGATATTGGACGTGATCAGATTTTATGTTTCAGCACCACAATTCAGGTAACATAATAAAGCAAGATTTCCCCATGTGGTGTCCTCAACTTAGAAAAGTAACCTTTTCTTTGTTTTGTTTCTCCCGTGTGTGTGTGTGTGTGTGTGTGTGTGTGTGTGTGTGTGTGTTAGTCACTTAGTGATGTCCAGCTCTTTGCCACCCCATGGATTGTAGCCTGCCGGGCTCCTCTATCCATGGAATTCTCCAGGCAAGAATACTGGAGAGGGTATCCATTCCCTTCTCCTGGATATCTTCGTATATTGCAATTCTGTTATTAAGGTAGAATGGATTTCTCCTCCAACTTTCATTACTCCCCCATTCCTCAAACTAAATGTAAAACCACATGTAAGAGGAAAAAAAAATTCCACTAGCCTTCCTCAAGAGCCATGTGTATACCAATACAAGTAGAATTGTCCTATGAGTTTTTTGAGTTTGCTAAAGACAGCTTTGAAATAAGTCCAGGAGCTTGAAAGCCATGCTCAAGGGATTGACCCCAGAGAACATTATGGCTTCAGCAACCATAGATCTTTGAAGTACTAAAGTGGTCTGAGGCAATTAATTTGATTGCAACAAACATTAAACTGTTCTTTTAGTTTGAATGACTATTAGCTAGTAGGTTAGGAAATGGGAGAGAAAAAATGAAAATGAAAATATTAATTAAATATTTTTTCCTTTGGCCTCAATTCAGTCACAGATGATATAGCAGTTGCTTAGGATTTCCACACATTAATTAATTCAAAAGAGCAGAAATTGAATCAGAACCAGAAACCTATGTATTATGCCCTTCTTTCCTTTAAGCGCCATGAAAAATTCATCTCTTGTGATAACAGGAGTTTGCATTTCTAAGACTTGGCTGCATCCAATTTAAAAATGGATTAAAATATGCTCCTAAACATATTAACAAAGGGTTTTTTTCTTTACCTATCTGTTTATTGAAAGTAAATAGTGATGGAAGTAGTTAATATTTATTCGTACATTTAAGTGGTAGAAAGAACACGTGAAAGCTATGACACTACTGAGTGAAAACATACCTAAAGAGTGTTTTTGTTTGTTTCCCAAAGATAAAATACCCTTAACCAAATAATTTATGAAATGATTTAGACTTACCCTCCCCCCATATTACAAAATGTAAATGCCTCTGATGTAAATGGTGTCCATTGAATTTAGGCCATTGACAATTTGAGTCTAAGAAAAGAAACAGAATCGTCACAGCTCTATCAGCTAAAGAGCCAATTAGATCTAACGATAGCAGGTTTTAGGTACAGGAAATTATGTACAGGAGGAATTGAATATTAATTGTAATTGGAAAGCACATAATCTAAATTCAGTTTTGATTATGCTACAGATTAACTCTGTGACTGGGTTTCATTTAGTCCATCTCAAATCTGTACTGGCATTGTACTGTTAGTGCTACTCGTAATAATAACCAATACTGAAAATAATTGAAAGTTTTCAGTGTTCCAGTACTTTGTGCCTGTTTGGGCTTCTACCTTTCTTTTTTTTAAAATTAAAGCTCTAGTTAGTGAAGAAACAGGAAAATGGTTTATGTTTCTAGGAAGAAGCACTTTTCCTAATGAAAAAATCCTCTGAGATCTGTCGTATATAATTCTCTCTGGCATGTTTGCAAATTGTGTATGGCATTCAGTGGGACAGTTCCAAAGAGAGACACACATTTCTAGCTCAGAAAGAAAAAAAAATTGCCCTTGGTTCATTTCTGATATGTTAATTTTATTTTTATGCTGCCACCTTTTCTTTCTTTTTTAGCCATGTAGTCAGTGATTGCTCAATAATAGCTAAATCGCCTAAAGCATTCTATTTCTTTTTTTTTTTTTAATTTTAGGAGGTAAAAAAGTGCATTTCACTTATGACTCAGCTTCTTGAAATTTCAGTGTTTTATCAGTTTATTTTGCTGTTTCCCTAGCGTTGTTTAAACTTTTTTTTAACCCCAAAAATAAGGGTGTGTCAGAATTGTTGCAAGCAAAGATAGAGGTGATCACATATGGTTCCTGTTATGAGCTTTGTGTCGACACTGACTGCTATTTAAAATAAGACCTCTAAGATGGATCTACTTTTAGCATTTCCTCTGTCAAGTGACTTTATTGTACAGAATGTAATCAATTTTTTCATAATAGTTATATTTTTATACCTTTATTGTTCAAGGATTAATCTGGCTATTTGAATAAGAAACTCAATTGAGAATGTATTTCTTAAATTTCTAAAGACTGCCTTTTAGCTTTTATGATTGTCCTATACATTCTGATTTCCTAAATAATTTTTTCTTTAGAAAATATAAACAAAATCAAAGAATATGATATTTAAAATCATCCATAATTCCATTATTAGTGATAATCCCTATTAAAATTAGGAGGTAATATATACTATAATTAAGGTTATATCCTATCCAGTTTTAAATTATAATTTTAAAATTTAATTGTCTAGCATCTTGCCTTGATGACTCAGAGTCATCATGATGAACATTTGATTCCTGAACTGCTCCTTGAGTTGTCTGCTAAGGCTAGTTATCTCTGTGCTGAGTGGGCCCCCAAACGGCTGTGCTTTTTGAGTTCCTGTGTCTGCATTTTGAATTTTCTGTCTTTGCCTTTGTTTCCAGTCTATAAACTGTCATTTCTTGATAATTAGTGTTTTTACCTACTAATATTAATCCTCCTTCAATACTCCTGTGGACTGCAATTTCTATTTGGCTCAGTGTTAAATAGATAAGAGAGGGAAAGCCAGCATTTTTATAAAGTTCCTGTATGTTGTACAGCACTAATGCAGGTGCTTTCACATAAATGATGCTATTTAATTTTCATGCTATGTTCCTGAATATTGTTAGTTCAGTTTTCTCAGATAACAGAGAACCATTTACTGAGCATTTACTATATATGAGGCCAAGAGCTGTGCTAAGAACTTTACATGTATTGTGTTAATTGGGTTTATTTCTGTAATACCCCAGTGAGGTGGACTGTTTTACAGATAGAAACACCTAAGTACTTCTTGTAACTTGCCCAAGATCATAATACTATTAAGTAGTAGAATCAGGATTTGAACTCAGGTGGGCCCCTCAAATTATTAAAAGCACTATAATTTTATCTGAAGTGAAAGTAAATAGATTCTGACCTCAGGAATAATTCTTTAAGAAAAGTAAAGGAGCTTTGCTATACTACTTTGACATCTGTTTTGGGTTTGTTCCTTTCTAATTCCCTTCATTGCTCTGTTATAAGGATGATGCTGAATAAGGGATCTATGAAGAAATGTGGGTGTCTGAGGAACTCAATATTCAGGACAAATTAATCCTAAAAGAATGAGGTTGAAAAAATTTATCAAGGAAGGAGTAATTCTTGTTAAATAAGTCCATCTTTCATAATTCATAGAATCATGAGTATATTCCCTGCAAAATTTCCTATATCAAAAGGTATTGAGTTATTCAAAGGAAAGCTATGACAAACCTAGACAGCATATTAAAAAGCAGAGACATTACTTTACCAACAAAGGTTCATCTAGTAAAAGCTATGGTTTTTCCAGTAGTCATGTATGGGTGTGAGGGTTGGACCATAAGGAAGGCTGAGCGCCAAAGCCATGTTTTTGAACTGTGGTCATGGAGAAGACTCTTGACAGTCCCTTGCACTACAAGGCGATCAAACCAGTGAATCCTAGAGGAAGTCAATCCTGAATATTCATTGGAAGGACTGATGCTGAAGCTGAAGCTCCAATACTTTGGCCACCTGATGTGAAGAGATGACTCATTGGAAAAGACCCTGATGCTGGGAAAGACTGAAGGAAAAAGGAGAACCATGAAGCAGCGGATGAGATGGTTAGATAGTGTCACTGACTCTATGGACATAAGTTTGATCAAACTCTGGGAGATGGTGAAGGACAGGGAAGTCTGGAACGCTGCAGGCCATGGGGTTGCAAAGAGTCAGACATGACTGAGCGACTGAATAGCAACAACTTAGTAATTAACCAAAATACCATTGTATTGATTGTCCATAACTATAATTCTTGGGGAAACAGGTTTTCATTTCTATGTATATTTCTAATTATACATGAAATAAGAGTAATTTCAAGGAAAAAGCCTCATTAGTTTCTTTCAGAGTAGTTCCGAGGGCTTCCTTGGTGGCTCAGATGGTAAAGAATCCACCTGCAGTGCAGGAGACCCAGGTTTGATCCATGGGTCAGGAAGATCCCCTGGAGAAGGGAATGGCTACCAACTTCAATATTCTTGCCTGGAGAATTCCATGGACAGAGGAGTCTGGCGGACTGTAGTCCATGGGGTCGCAAAAACTCAGACATGACTGAATGACTAAGCGCATGTGATAGTTCAGAGGTTAACTGGTGGTGAAGAACTTGGTCTTTAAAGTTTTCTGCCTAGATTCAAATCCTAACTTGACCATTACTAGCATAAAGTTGGATAAGTTAATTTCTATGTGCCTACTTTCTCATATGTAAAATGGGGATAGTGATAATAATATCTACAAATTAATATATACTCCCATATGAGTTGTTTGTTTTGTGGACTAAAGTTAATATATGTAAAATAACTGTTATAATCCTTACTGTACAATAAGTGTTACAAGTGTTACTATTACTTTAATTTGAACTATTTCAAATCTCTGAGTTCTGTAGAAACTGCTAACAGTTTTAAGTCTTTGCCTATCAAAACAGTATATTTTTCATTTCACAAATAAACTAACCTGTCTTCCATTATTCCCTCTTTCTTTTCTTAAGGCTTACCCTGAAGTTGACAGTGACCTCACAATGAACTCTGTAACTTCATTTTAGGTCAATTTTTAGAGCTAAGCATAGAGACATCCAAAGTTGCACTATTTTATTCAGAATGGAGAAAAACTCATGTGAGGTATCAAATATAGCATCTTTTTACCTTCAGATAATTTCCTCTTATGTTGTGAGATTTTTTTTTTCCCCTGTCATTTGAAAATATGATGCATTAGGCAATTAGGTCAAAAGTGGAGTCCAACAACTGACTTGAATGTTGAATGTGCATTGGTATCCTATAATAGAGAGGACTCCTTGTTTATTTGCTAGTTTATTTTTGAAAGAAAGTTGTAAATGGCAATTTACTCTACCACCCCCCTCATGGTGTACATGTGCAAGACAAAGATAAAAACTATGTTTCCTTCGTGGAAGGGTGTGGAGGTAGAGGATGATTTCAAATTAGAAATAATGACAGCAATAGAGGCTTCCGATGAAGATACAGTGGCCACCAAAGGACAAAGGAGAGAAGCTAATTTCTGAAGTTGAGGTATTTGATTAAACATTTAGGTTGTTCTTTATGTGTACAGGTGCCAAGTATGTTGTTATTTATGAGCTGAAGAGAGGTGTATTTGGCAGTGTTTGTTGGATAGTTTGATGATGGTTGGGAGAGAAGCAATACTGAGATATTCAGAAAACCTGTAATAAGTAAAAAATATTTTGATAGGTAAAGACTTTGGCTTTTTAAGGCTTTTGCAATGATTAACTGGGAGAATTGGCTTAGTATTAATGGTGGTTTACTATTTTGGATAATGACATTTACTTAGAGGAAAAACTACCAGATTTTGGTTAGAGTGTCTAATGGTTTCTCGTATTACTTTAATGAACTTCCTTTTGTAGAGACAGCTTAACAAGTTTGTCAGCCTCAGGCGACTTTGTGTTTAGTTTTTTAAAGTCTGGTATTGTGCTTGTGTGTGTGAGTTTATGTTTTTTTTTGTGTGTGTATTTGTATTGGAGGAGGAAATAGGGAAAGAATGTGATATTTTAAGAAGATGAAAAGTCAGTGAAAGTTGACATAAGGCAATAGAGGTTTGTAATGAAAAATAAAGGATTTCAAGCATCTTTTCTCCCTTAACAAGAAAAATTAAAGTATATTATGCATAGTTCCATGAAGAATGTATATAAATATCATATGCAAAATTATAAGAACAAGCCAAAACTTTCTAAGAAGTTAATGTGTATGATTTAATAAAATTGTAGCAGAGGTAAGGAGAAAATTTTTTTGAACATACGTTTAAATATAGTGTCCAGTTGGGATAAACTTTCAACAGTATAGGCTGGGCCATTTATAGATTACAGCACTTTTAATTTTCTCAATGTTACAAAGTGTTGATTTTGATAAAGAATTTGTTGATGGTATATCAGCTTCTCCATGTGGAGGAGTGCTGCTTTGTGATTAGTTAATCTTGGGGCTTATGGCCAAAATTCAGAAATTGTGTCCTCAGTTCTTCTGGCCTTCTCAAAATGGGAAAAAGCTAGTAAGTTTTCCTGAGTCTTGATTCCTTGTGAAACAAATTCTTCATTATCAAGCACGTCTGTGATTTTTCTCTTTCTTCATCTTCTTTCTTTTTTGGGAAATTCTCTTTTTCTCTCATGTTGTTACTACCTCCATCTATAGTTAAGTAGATACTAATTTTAGAGATACTCCAGGTTTAAATTAGTTACATGAAAATTCTTTACATTTCTATCTTTTTTTTACTGTAATTTTAAAGCCAAGGAGTCTAATTTTTCACTCTAAGTTTAAAACTGAGGAATCTAAAACCTGATGAGATTAGTTGATTTGCTCAAGATCACATATTTAGGACCTGGATCAGGATTTTTGGTAATGCTACAATGTCAAATAATTGGTCCCTATTCAGTTTTTCTTTGTTTTTCCATCTCAGTGACTAGTGTCAAGATATTTGTTTTAACCAAATGTTTAACCATGTAGAGTTATTTTAATTTACTGTATCTGTCTATTAATAGAGGGACATGTTTCAAGGAGATTTACCTCATTGCTTTGTAGGGCTCATTTGCAGCCTGAAATAGTACTTTTAAAGGGTTTCATCATTTTAAATAAAATTTCTCATTGGATAGAATATACTAATACATCTATGATTTGCTTTTGGAGAAAAATATCATATGTTTTTGTTTCTGTTGTGATAATAAGGCATATGTTATTTTTGGCTTTTCCATAAATTATACACTTATTTAACAAGTAGAATGGATTTGGACAAAAGGATAAAATATAGTCTTTTTCACTGCTTTTATTTTTTTTGTTATTACAAAACCAAGTGTAGTTATTGGGGAGAATTTGGAAAATATCGAAAAGGAAATAAAAAAACTCTATGACATCTAGAGATACCTCAAAAATGCTTATACTGATTATATGCTTCAAGTTTTCCTACTTAGATGCATATACTTTTAAAAGAAAAATATCTTATTGCAGATGCTGTTTTACAAGCTACTTTTTAAAAGTTAACATATCATGATGATTTTCCCCATGTCCTTAAATATTCTTCTGCATAACTTTTCTTTTTAAAAATGAACTGTATTTGCTACAAAAGTAACAGATATTGCATATAAGAAATTTAGGAAACACATATAAAAATAAAAAGAAAAAAAACTTCATTCTCAGTCCAGATATAATCATTAGAATATCAAAGTTATATATATCCAGTATTAAAATTTTATTTCTCCCTCTCTAGTGTTTATATCTAATCTCCTTTTTCATACAAAAATGGAATTCTATGGTAACAATGCTTTATATTCCACTTTTTTATTTAACAGTATTTCATATCATTTAAGTTTTCCTGTGATACCACTATTACTTTACATCATTATTTTTAACAGTTGCATACTATTCCATTTGTGGGCCTCTCATAGTTTAATTGATCATCTATAGTTAAGGTATTTAAAAATTTTCTACTATTATTAGCAACATTGCAGTAAAGTCTTTTGTAGCTCAATCTTTGCACACATCTCTGATGATTTCTTTAGTTTAAATTTTTAGAAATGACTTGTTGGTTAGTCACTTTTTAATGATGTTTGATGCATATTGCCAAGATGTCCTCCAGAAGAGTTGAACTGGTTTATTTTTATCAGCAGTGCATGAGAGTACTCACCTTGCCACATCCATGCTTGCACACACTGCTGTCATTATTTTCAACCATTGCCTTTATGACAGGTAGAAGATGGCAGATTATTTTTAGTATGATTATATTTCTTTGATTAGTTGTAAAATGAAATATTTCTTCATTTGTTTATTGTTCATTTGCATTTCTTTTCTTTTTGAAAAAATAAATTTCTTATATCCTCAAGAAGTAGTTTCAATTTTGGGGTCAGACTGTTGGCGACAGAATTTGTATCTTGGCTCTACTACCACTACTTATTAACTCTGTAACCTTGGGTTTTTATTTAATCTCTTGGTACTTCAGTTTCCTTATCTGTAAAAGTTTCTTATGTTTCATAGACTTGTTGAAAGGGTCAAATGAATGAACATATATGAAACATTTAAAATAGTCCAGCACAAAGTAATGCACATGACTATAATAAGCAGTTCTTACTAATTTGTAAGAAGCCTTTATATGCTAAAAATTAATCCTTTATCATATGTGATGCAGATTTTTTCCCAACCTTGTCATTTTGTCTTTCACTTAAAATGTTTAGAAAATCGATTCTCTCTCATTAAATCTAAACTTTTATTTTTTTCCTTTTGTTTTCTGCCTTTGGTGTCACTTTTAGGAATGTCTTTTCCACCCAACCTATATAATATTTGCATATATTTTAAGAGAAGGCAGTGGCAACCCATTCCAGTACTCTTGCCTGGAAAATCCCATGAACGGAGGAGCCTGGTAGGCTGGAGTCGATGGGGTCGCTAGGAGTCGGACACGACTGAGCGACTTCACTTTCACTTTTCAATTCCATGCGTTGAATAAGGAAATGGCAACCCACTCCAGTGTTCTTGCCTGGAGAATCCCAGGGACGGGGGAGCCTAGTGAGCTGGCGTCTCTGGGGTCGCACAGAGTTGGACACGACTGAAGCGACTTAGCAGCAGCAGCAGCAGCATATATTTTATTATATTGATAGCATTATCATGTTTGTTTACATTTAATTTTTAATCCATCTGAAATTTATTTTGTTGGGTGATATACTATTAGGATATAAAGAACCGATTTTCTCAACAGTATTAGTCATATAATCCATCTTTTCAACACTACAATTGTCATGGGCTAAATTCTTAGAGATATTTGAGTCCATTTTTAACTTCTTTTATTAATAATCGATCTGATCATCTACTTGGCATACTTATAACTAGTGATATTTTATATTTTTTAATTGAATTATGTTTTTCAAATTATTTTGGTTATTGCAAGCATTTGTTTTTTAAGATGAACTTTAGAATAATTTTATCATTTCTTCTCCTGCCCACCAAAACAACTCTCTGATTTTTATAGAAGTATAGTAAACTTATAAAACAGTTAGGGATCATATGATTTTTAAACTGATATGTTATATTTTACTTTAAGGATACATTTTAAATTAAATCCACTGTGCTTAGTACACAACAGGCAGACAGCAGAAGTTGTTGAATAAATGTTAAATATGTTAATAGTAACTGCTGAAAACTTAGGTGGTTTTAATTTTTCTCTGTCATAAAGAATACTTCAATGAACAAACATATAAATCTTTGAACACCACCATGATTGCTCCTGTGGAATAAATTCCTAGACATCTAAAATACAGTTCAAAGAGTATTTTTAATGATTTTGATATACTGCCAAATAATTTTCTAGAAAGGATACACTGGTTCATACTCCCATCAACAGTTTGAAATCATGCTGTCGTGATCAGCTCTGTGTTTGTATCCCCATTGTAAGATGAAATACCAATTTCTAATAAGATTAAAATTAATATTTCATGGTAAAAGAAACATTTTTACTTTTTAAGTGGTTGTTTATATTTTCTGAATATGAAGGAGAGGCACATTAAACCTGCAGAATTTACAGTAAAATACGTGTTTCCTCTGCTATAGGATAATAAACCAACCAATGTAGGTATAAATCCACATGCTTGGGAAGAGTCACATGTGCGAGGAACTAGATGATGCTGATGACGATACAGAAAATAGTATTTTAAGATAATGTCTTCAAGTGACTTTTCCCGCTATTCTAAATTATACTTCTCCTTTCTTTGTACTGTGAAATCACTTCTCCCTCTCTTCTGATAAAAAGAAACTCAGCTTACTTAGTTTTTGTGTTCATCCAGTTTTAATTCTTTTAATAGTGACAAAGTATTCTCACCATTACCTTGCATGGACAATCTCACTCCTTCTATGGCCAACTGGCTTTACGTTACAATTTTTGTTAGAGGAAAAAAATTTGTGTCTATTTTGTTTTGTCCTTGCATTCCTGGGAACTGAGATTTAAACAAGAAAGTAAACGAAGATTACAGTTTTGAATAGTTAGATGGAAAGAAACTTATAAACAAAGGGCTTTAAGTACTCTGGTTCCTTTAGTATTTTATTGATCTATTTATTTACTTTTCATTCTTCCTCTTTAAGCGGGTAAGGCTCAATCAGTTGTGATGGTATAGTTATTACTACTGTATTTTAAAAGTTGAAGTCCTCCTTGCTTGGGAACAAATACCAATAACTCTAATATCTCTGTAACCACAGCTTTTTGTTTTTATAAAGTGTCTTTATCAATTGAGCTTCTAGTTTTCTGAAGAGTAATAGTCCTTAATACTTTTTCTTTTTCTCTTCTTTCCTCTTTCCTACCTTCTCTGCATCTCTCCCATCTACTCTGGCCCCTCTGTTTCCCCCTTCCCTTCTTTTCCTTTCTTTCTGTTAGAGTTAAGTTTAGTACTAAAGAGATTCAACAGTCAGCTCTGGAGTCTGAAATGTTTCATCAGTAGTGCAATACTCTTCAACAGTTGCCTGGGGAGATTTAAGTGGCCCTATGCTCTTGCCTGGAAAATCCCATGGACAGAGGAGCCTGGTAGGCTGCAGTCCATGAGGTCGCTAAGAGTCAGACACGACTGAACGACTTCACTTTCACTTTTCACTTTCATGCATTGGAAAAGGAAATGGCAACCCACTCCAGTAGTCTTGCCTGGAGAATCCCAGGGACGGGGGAGCCTGGTGAGCTGCCGTCTCTGGGGTCAGACAGAGTCGGACACAGCTGAAGCGACTTAGCAGCAGCAGCAGCAGCATGCTTGGTCTGTAGAAGGTAGTCGGGGACTTAATGATGATCACAAAGAATTCTTTCCTTATTTTCTTCACTTTAACCTCATAGAGATCATATGAAATTCTTACCTATAGCAAGAGTGTATGATTTTAAAACCCAGTTTCCTCAACTTTTCCCTTATTCCCAGAGCCTATCTTTTGAAATGAGGTTTTAGCCATTTAAAGGCAGGAGGGTAAAGGAAGTGGGTGAAGGATTCCACTTACAGCTAACTCTAGCAAACATGCATGGATTATGTCTTGAGCATTAAGTACAATTTTCTAATCTTGGGATGGCTTTCTCTTGACAGCCAGCATGTTTCCCTTTCTCTGTTTGAACTCTTGTTTCTACTCTCACCCCTTGCCCATTTTGGGGCGGGGGGTTTCTAGTTTAATACTGGCCTTTAATCAAGTCAGAAGGTATAGATCTAAGAGGTAAAAAAAAATCACATAATGTATGCCAGAACTATACAGAAATGGCTTGAGATTAACCAAATTGTTTGCTGAATATCCTGTTTGTATTAGATCTGCAATTGTGTGCATTACTATAATCATATATCATTCATCAGAGAGGTATGCAACTGTGGGGTTTTAATGAGTTCTTTAGGACTAGAACCATGTCCTTTGTCTTTTGTGTACAGTGCTCAGTACTTTGGAATTTGGATATCTATATTCTAGTTCCAGTCTTCCTTGGTGCTTTAGAATTTGGAGAGTGGGATTCTAGCTTCAACTCTCTCTGCTACTAATTAGCAACTAGTTACTTGCTTGAGCAAATTGTTTAAGCTTTCTAGGCCTCACTTTCCTTTCAGTTGTAACAGTCTTTTGAATCAGTGATGCAAACTATCTAATCTCAGCTAGAGAGATTAGGTTTGATATATAAAAAGTGTCATTACTCTCTTTCATAATGTGTATAACTGCTGTGTGAGTGAGTTAGGCTGAAAAAATAATTGGTATGGACTAATAAAGTTTGAAAAGGGTTTAAGAAGTGTTAGTTAATATTAGTGAGCATTTGAGATTTTTTTTGAATTGTAAATTGATGAAATTGTAGCTATTTTCTCGTGTAATGCCTAATGGCAGTAGTCATTTTTTTGATTAGATAACCCTCTAAGTTCTATTTAATAAGTTTCTAATAGGTATAATGTTAGTATTAAGTTTGACTCATACTTTCACTCTGATTTTTGACCTTAGCTGTTTTCTTTTCTTAAAACAATAATACAATATGGCACAACCTCAATAATTACAGAAATAAAGAGAAGGGATGAAAGTATAGAAAATGAGAGAGAAAGGAAGGGTGTTGGGGGAAATGAACACAAAAGGAATAACAGTGAATTTGGTTTTACTTTCTAAGTATTCTGTCCTTCAACAGCAATTTTTGTTACTATTTCTTGGATTTTGCAGTAGATAAAGCATCTCTTGTTTTTCAATTTTGATTGTTTAAAATATTTGAGTGATATTATGGCACATGTTAAAGCAAACACTGGTACTTAAGTATAGTACTGCTGCTGCTGCTAAGTTGCTTCAATCGTGCCCAACTCTTGTGCAACCCCGTAGACGGCAGCCCGCCAGGCTCCCCTGTCCCTGGGATTCTCCAAGCAACTAGATAGGAGAAGATGGTAAAAAGCAATCTAAATGTCCATTGACAGAGGAATGGATAAAGAAGGTATATATGTAGTACATATATACAATGGGATATTACTCAGCCATAAAAAGAATAAAACAATGCCATTTGCAGCAACATGGATGGATTTAGAGATTATCATCTAAGTGAAGTAAGTCAGACATAGAGAGATATATATCATATGATATCACTCATATGTGGAATCTAATTTAAAAAATGATACAAAAAAATAAAAAATAAAAAATGATACAAGCGAACTTATTTACAAAACAGAAACAGACTCATAGATTTCAAAAACAAACCTATAGATACCAAAGGGGAAATGTGGTAAAAGGGGTAAATTAGGAGTTTGGGATTAACGTACAAATACTTACTATATATAAAAGAAAACTAACAAGAACCTGCTGTATAGCACAGGGAACTCTACTCAATATTCTTTAATCTATATGTGTAAAGATTCTCAAAAAGAACATACATACAGGTTTAACTGATCACTTTGCTGTACACCTGACTAACAATATTGTGAATCAACTATAACATAATTTAAAAAAAGGAGAAAATTGTATTAATACTGCTATAATTTTTCTCTTTTATTTATTTATATTTTTTTAATTTTAAATTTTTTTAAAATTTTTACTTTATTTTACTTTACAATACTGTATTGGTTTTGCCATACATTGACATGAATCCACCATGGGTGTATACAAGCTCCCAATCCTGAATCCCCCTCTCACCTCCCACCCCATATCATCACTCTGGATCATCCCCATGCACCAGCCCCAAGCATCCTGTATCCTGTTGCAGCACTGTTTATAATAGCCAGGACATGGAAACAACCTAGATGTCCATCAGCAGATGAATGGATAAGAAAGCTGTGGTACATATACACAATGGAGTATTACTCAGCCATTAAAAAGAATACATTTGAATCAGTTCTAATGAGGTGGATGAAACTGGAGGCGATTATACAGAGTGAAGTAAGCCAGAAAGAAAAACACCAATACAGTATACTGACACATATATACGGAATTTAGAAAGATGGTAATGATGACCCTGTATGCGAGACAGCAAAAGAGACACAGGTGTATAGAATGGACTTTTGGACTCTGAGGGAGAAGGAGAGGGTGGGATGATTTGGGAGAATGGCATTGAAACATGTATACTATCATGTAAGAAACGAAGTGCCAGTCTATGTTTGATACAGGATACATTTTTTCTCTTTTAAAATGCATTCCACATGTGATATTTGAAATACTGTTTGTATGGAAAAGCTAATTTTTAGAGTGAGTTTGAAATGCAGTGTTATTATTTTAGCTGAATAAGCACTAATAAGGCAGAAGGATTGGAAACAAAGGCTACAATCCTGTAAATTAGTGATAGTATACTTCAAAGTTCCTATATAATATGATTAGTGGATATTCCTAAGAACTGAAAAAATTGGAGTTCCTGGCAATGAAAATATTCTAAATAGGGTTTGCAGATTTTCTGATTTTGGGAGTAGAGTTTTCTATAGGACTTTATTTGTTTTATAAGAGGTAGTTCCCAGATCTGTGGATATACAGTTCAGGATGTTGTGAATGATGAAGAGGTTTTTTCTTAGTCCGTTGGGCTACTGTAACAAAATAACCGTAGATAATTTATAAACAGGGCTTCCCCTATGGCTCAACAGGTAAAGAATCCCACCTACAATGTAGGAGACACAGGAAACATGGGTTCAGCACCTAGGTTGGGAAGGTCCCCAGGAGAACCACTCTGTAGTCTTGCCTGAAAAATCCCGTGGACAGAGGAGCCTGATGGGCTACAGTCCAATGGGTTGTAAGGTTTATAAACAATAGAAATTTATTTATTACAATTCTGTAATCTGACATCAGGGTACTGATTGTCGAGAGGGCTATTTTCTGGCTCACAGACTTATTGTTATATGGTGGAAGGGATTAGGGAGCTCTTTGGGATCTCTTTTAGTAGTGTTAGTCGCTCAATCATGTCCGACTCTTTGTGATCCCATGGACTGTAGCCCACCAGGCTCCTCTGCCTGGGATTTTCCAGGCAAGAATACTGGAGTAGATTGCCATTCCCTTCTCCGGAGGATCTTCCCAACTCAGGGATCAAACCCGGGTCTCCTGTGTTGCAGGCAGATTCTTTACCGTTTGAGCTACAGGGAAGACCTCTTATAAAATCTCTTTTATAAAAGCACTAATCCTATTCATGACGGCTCTATCCTCATGACCTAATCTCACTTCCGAGTGGCCCCATCTACTGATATCTTTACCTTGTTATGATTTCAACACATGAATGCTGGGGGAGATACAATATTCAAACCATAGCAGGTAAAGGAAACTCAGAGTAAGATTTGGCTTTTCGCTTTTGGTAAGTATGATGCAGTGTAATGTTGTGAGATGATATCTGCATAGAAACAGTAGTAATTGTATTGAGTTTGCGTAGTCTTCATTATTTATTAAATATACAAGGGCTTAGAGGCTGTATTAGTAATGATGTTAGTCTTTCTTTCTTTCTTTCTATGGTATTATTTAATAATTCTCAGGATATATGATATACATCAATATATGTATGTTTTTTCAACATAGTTGTTATATACTTTCATTTCTTAAAGATTACAGAGTTCAGCATATATAAACCATAAAACCACAAACTCTTGCAATAAAATTTTGGTAATACCTGGGTATGACAATTAAATTCTCAGTTGTGATACCACACTGTGTTTTTTTGCAAGATTCATTGTTTCCAGAGCAGTAAGGGAAGATGTTATAAACAACAGGGACTATCTAATAGAATAGGTGTGCATGCGTGCTAAGTTCATTTCAGTTGTATCTGACTTTGTGCAACCCTATGGAGTGTAGCCTGCCAGGCCCCTCTGTCCTTAGAATTTCCCAGGCAGGAATACCAGAGGGGTTGCCATGCCCTCCTCCAGGGGATCTTCCCAATCCGGGGACTGAACCCGTGTCTCTTACATCTCCTGCATTGGCAGATGTGTTCTTTACCACTGGCACCACCTGGAAGCCCTTAATTGATAGTGAAAGAATGGCTCAAAGAAGGAAGTTGGACCTAAGGGAAAAGAACAAAATATGAAAGGAGGAGTGTGTTAAAGGAGGAGACTTCAAACAGTGGTACAGAAATGGAAGAAGAGCCCATTTGCTGGATTGACTACTGACATGTTTCTGTTTTAGACAAATGTTGAGAATGTATTGCTCTACATTTTGTAAAAGTGCAGAATTGTGCATTGTGAACTGTCCTTTGAGGATGTCATTCTATCTCTGAAATATGAAAGCATGTTAGGGACTTAAAACTCATATAGTTTGTGTCACAACTATAGTTTAATAGTGAGATTATGCACTGGTGTTCATAGATATACTGTGAATAATTTTCTGCACAATGTCATTTTCTTCTCTCATTGTTCCTGATAAATAAATTTACACACTATGTTATTACATTTGTCACAAGAGTTAAAAAGTTGTTGTATCTTATGAGCATCACAAGTTCTGAACATAGTTCACTTTAACTAATGTGAAATTTTATAGCATCAGAAAAAATAATGAAATGTTGTCAAAATAATGAGTAGGAGTTCATAGAAAATGAAAGAAAACTTATATATCAGAGCTTAAAGTTTTAATTAAGGATCTCTGCATTCCAGTTATTCCAACCAGGTGTTCTGCCAGTGATGACAAAGTTACTCATCTATCCTGTCTTCATCCATTGCTTCGAAGATGGTTAATGATTTCATTCTTCTATTGCCTTGATTTATTTTAATTTTTGTTCAGTTCTCCTTCTGTGAAAGATGTTCAGCTTCCTGTGACAAGAGGTTAACTGTGTACTTCTTTTGGAATCAGTTATTATTGCCCTCACTCAACTGGGCTTATCTTGGTGTGACCTTTTGAAGAAGTAGCCTTTCCAACGAAGTCTTACTCTGAGCTGTCAACCTGGGTCTTTGTTAGTGCTCTTTTCTCCCTATGACTCATGTAATCTTGATTGGTTGGCTCCTCAACTCAGCTTGCCATCTGTCTCTACTTTCCCTTTCTTTTTGCGTCTTCTTTCTTTGCTGTTAATTTGTCATTCTTTTTGAGATATAATTGATATATAGCACTGTAAAAGTTTAAGGTGTACAGCATAATGATTTGTCTTATGTTTAGTGTGAAACGATTACCACAATAAATGTAGTTAACATCATTATTTCTTCTAGAAAAATCTGTGTTTCTCTATAGTACAACTTTAAAGTCTTTAGAAAGCTCTAGTGTATTTTAATAACACACATAATGTGATAAGATGAGGAGTCAGAACGATGAAATTTTCTTCTCTGTTGTTACTTATTTTGGTAATTTTGACTAACCTGGGTTTTGTAACCCATATTTTTATAGATCTAATAATATATATTTCACTAGGTAATCAATAAATCAGCCAATTATTTATTTAATTAATGTGTTAAGTACTGTGCTAGACATAAAAGAAGTTTAAAATGATTCTTGCTTTCAGTGAGCCTGCAGTATAAACAAAGTCAGGCAGTATATAATGTTGAATTTGAGAGCATTTACTTGTTTTTCAACAAGTATTAGGTGCCTTGTATAATAGTAATTATTAACATGTACTGAGTTATCAACGGGCCAGGCATATTGCTAATTGCTTTAAGTATATTATATAATTTAATCCATTACATAATTTCTATGAGCTAGGTTTTATTATTACTGCTGTTATTATTTTATAATGAAGAAAATAAGGCACAGAGATCAAGTAACTAGACTCGAGTCACAGAGTTAGTAGATGTTGCAACAGTAATGTAAGCCAGACAGACTGACTGCTAAACACTGTGCTACATATTATGTGAATATATGTGTTAGGATTATAAACACATTTTGAGATTTTGATAGAAAAGTATAAGTAATTTTGGTATAGTCTTTACTGCAGTGTTAGAATTTATTACAGTTTTACTCTTAAAAGTATATAAATCTGTTTAATACAATATAAAACAGTTTAATACAGTAAAAACTGTTTAATAAAATATAAAATTATTTAATACAGTTTTGTTCTTCAGAATAAGGTAAATATTGATCAGGTATACATATATATGTCACACTGTATTTCTATGTGTGTTTTATATTTATTCATTCCTTGTTGCTTTGGGGTTTGGAGTTTCATTTGACAAATGTTTATTGAGTACTTTCTATGTGTTGTTGTTCATTGTTATTCAGTGACTAAGTCATGTCCAGTTCTTTGCAACCTCATAGACGACAGCACACCAGGCTTCCCTGTCCTTCACTATCTCCCAGAGTTTGCTTAGATTCATGTCCATTGAGTTAGTGATGCTATCTAACCATCGAGTCCCATGCCATCCCCTTCTTTTGCCTTCAGTCTTTCCTAATATCAGAGTCTTTCCAATCAGTCAGCTCTTCCAGTCAGGTGGCCAAAGTATTAGAGTTTCAGCTTCAGCAACAGTTCTTCCAATGATATTCAGGGTTGTTTCCTTTAGTTTGAGCTCCTTGTAGTCCAAGAAACTCTCAAGAGTCTTCTCCAGCACTACAGTTTGAAAGCATCAATTCTTTGGCGCTCAGCGTTCTTTGGTCCAACTTTTACATCTGTTCATGACTACTGGAAAAATCATAGGTTTGACTGTACAGATCCTTGTTGGCAAAGTGACATCTCTGATTTTAAATATGTTGTCTAGGTTTGTCATAGCTTTCCTTCCAAGGAGCAACCATCTTTTAGTTTCATGGCTGCATTGGCCATCTGCAGTGATTTTGGAACCCAAGAAAATAAAATCTGTCACTATCTCCACTTTTTATCCCTTTATTTGCCATGAAGTGATGGGACTAGATACCATGACCTTAGTTTTTTGAATGTTGAGTTTCAAGACAGCTTTTTCACTCTCCTCTTTCACCAAAAGCTTCTTTAGTTCCTCTTCATTGTTATGTACCAGGCACCACACCAGATGGTCATTGAAGATATATCAAAGAACTGAACAGAAATTCCTACCCTCAAAGAGCTTATATTATACTGGAAGGAGAAAGACAATATGGAAAATAAGTTATTATATAGTAACTCCAAAGAAAATGCTATGGAGAAAAATAAAATAGGTAAGGTGCATAGGGAGTGCCGAGTGTCTAAATATGTCCAGTTTTAAGTAGGATGGTCATGGAATTTTTTATTGAGATCTTTCCTCATAGACTTAAAATAACAGCAAAGGAACCATGCATATATCTAGGGAAGAGTGTTTCAGGCAGAGGGCATGACCAGAGTAGAGACTTTAATGTTAAAATGAGTTTGATGTTCACACAACTGGCAAGAGCAGAATGGCTGGAGATGAGTAAATGAAAGGAAAATAATAGAAGTCAGAGAAATAATAGGAACCAGATTATTAGGAACTTGTATGTCATTGTGAGGATTTTCACTTTTATTCTGTGTGAGATGGGATGCCATTGGACCATTTTGAGCAGAGGAGAATATGATATTCTTGTGTTTTGAAAGGATCATTTAGATTGTTGCTGGGAATAAATTTTAGGGATGCAAAAGGGCGGAAGCAGAATGACCACTTAAAGGCAACTACAGTAATCCAGGTGAAAGTTACTGGTGGCTTAGAGTAGCAGTGGAGGTGGTAAGAAGTGGTTATAGTCTGAATATAGTTTTAATGAAGAACTAACAGGACTTTCTAGTAGACTGGATATGGAGGGCGAGAGAAAGAAAGGAATCAAGGATGACTGCAGAATTCTGGCCTGAGAAGGTATAAGGATAGAGTTGCCATTAAGTCAAGTGGGAAAGGCTTTGAGAGGAACAGGTTTTAGGAAATATCAGAAACTCAGTTTTGGACATGTTAAATTTGAGATGTATGCTAGCTATCCAAAGGAGGTAGGGAGTAGAGAGGAGAGAGGAGTGGACTAGAGATAAAAATTTATGATTCTATAAGCTTATACATGGCACCCCACTCCAGTACTCTTGCCTGGAAAATCCCATGGGCGGAGAAGCCTGGTAGGCTGCAGTCCATGGGGTCGCTAAGAGTCAGACATGACTGAGCGACTTCACTTTCACTTTTCACTTTTATGCATTGGAGAAGGAAATGGCAACCCACTCCAGTGTTCTTGCCTGGAGAATACCAGGGACCGGGGAGCCCTGTTGGGCTGCTGCCTATGGGGTCTCACAGAGTCGGACACGACTGAAGCAACTTAGCAGCAGCAGCAAGCTTATACAGATATGAGTATAGTACTTCAAGATCTCAATTTGTTATGTTTGAAAGACTTGTTTCTCATTCTTTGGTTAAGATAATATGGAAAAAATCTGTATTATGTTTAGTTCTTAGTGTAAATTCTGGTTCAAATGTAAATTTATTCCATTGTCAATCTTCTGGTCTGCCTGTATAGTCAAGCATAGTCACATCTAGTCAGGAGAACAAAAACCATGATAAACAGTTTAAGTGGATGGGACTTAATTGAGGATACTTGCTATACAGGTATTGCTGCTGCTGCTAAATCACTTCAGTCGTGTTCGGCTGTGTGCGACCCCGTAGACAGCAGCCCACCAGGCTCCCCCATTATTGGAAGGTTGAAAAAACAAAAAGGGAAGTCAATAGTTCCTATCTCTATATGTTTCCAGATATAACTGTAGGGAGCAGCTGCCAGTGATGCCAGCTTCCATTTGTGTGGAAAGAACGTAGCTTTTTTGAGTTTAGGAACTTGGAAAAAAATTATGACTGGGTTAGATTTCTGGGGAGAGAGTGTGCTGTGACTTGCTCAGCCTACTGAGGGAAACATGACATGGCTTCTGCTCTAATCACTGAGAGGAGAGCTGTCAGCTGGTGTTGGTATCTTTGAGGGGGTTAGGCAGCTGGTATTGGGAGTGCTAAACGAAGCTAAGCTGATGGGAATGTAAAATGGTGCAGCCATAAGCATATTTTGCTGCTGGAGGGATGCTCTCACAAGCTAGAAAAAGGAAGTTTCTTTTCTCCTCCTCCCACCTTCTAATTTCCCACTAGCCCCTCTCTTTGGTTGAGCCTAATAGGAAACCAGCTGGTAAGGGAGCATGGGAAATATAGTGCATCAGAATCACAGAGCAAAGTATTGAAGGGTGATGTGAGAGTCAGAGACAGTAAGTAAATAACTGGCACATGTACTGTGAATGTTAGCATATGAATTAAAGTCTAAGACCTCATTCCATTGAAATGTTCAGCAAAGTGGGACACTTTACATTTTAAGCCACAGTACTTTGGCTATTTGTTGATAGTAAGTAGAAAATAATATTTGGTGTTAAAGAGGATAATAACTGATTAAACTTTAAGAGTGACTTGGTTTTCAAAATTTTAAGCTACTTTCTTTCTCCAGGTAAGAAATTAATCAGTTCACTCATCCAGCAATAGGTACTATTCTTGCACTTAAAATATGTTAGTGAATACAACAAATACTTTTAATTCTCACAGAGTTTATGTTACTGATGGGACAGATAATGACAAGCATGATAAGTAAGTTATGTAGTATATTAGAATTGTATAATGTCTATAGAAAAAGAAATTTAGAATAGGATAAGGTACATTGATAATGCAAGGAAACAGTTTTATTAAATAGAGTGATTAGAGTAGGAGTCATTGAGAACATGACATTTGAGCAAAGACTTGAAGAAGGTGAGCGTGTAAGCCATAGGAGAGGAAATTGTTATTTTCCATTTTTTTTAATGGATGTGATATTGTATGTCATTGTGGTTTTGATTTGCATTTGCCTAATGATGGATGAAAAGGAAAAAGATAGGACATTGAAAGATGAACTCCCCAGGTCTGTAGGTGCCCAATATGCTACTAGAGATCAGTGGAGAAATAACTCCAGAAAGAATGAAGGGATGGAGCCAAAGCAAAAACGACACACAGTTGTGGATGTGACTGGTATTAGAAGAAGGTCCGATGCTGTAAAGTGCAATATTACATAGGAACCTGGAATGTTAGGTTCATGAATCAAGACAAATTAGAAGTGGTCAAACAGGAGATGGCAAAAGTGAACGTCAACATTCGAGGAATCAGCAAACTAAAATGGACTGGAATGGGGGAATTTAATTCAGATGACCATTATATCTACTACTGTGGGCAGGAATCCCTTAGAAGAAATGCAGTAGCCATCATAGTCAACAAAAGGATCTGAAATGCAGTACTTGGATGGAATCTCAAAAACATCAGAATGATCTCTGTTTGTTTCCAAGGCAAACCATTCAATATCATGGTAATCCAAGTTTATGCCCTGACCAGTAATGCTGAAGAAGCTGAAGTTGAACAGTTCTATGAAGACCTACAAGACCTTTTAGAACTAACACCCAAAAGAGATGTCCTTTTCATTATAGGGGACTGGAATGCAAGAGTAGGAAGTCAAGAAACACCTGGAGTAACAGGCAAATTTGGCTTTGGAGTACAGAATGAAGCAGGGCAAAGGCTAATAGAATTTTGCCAAGAGAACACACTGGTCATAGCAAACATCTTCTTCCAACAACACAAGAGAAGACTCTACACATGGACATCACTAGATGGCCAACACCATGGAGAAGCTCTATACAGTCAGCAGAAACTAGACCAGGAGCTGACTGTGGCTCAGATCATGAACTTCTTATTGCCAAATTCAGACTTAAATTGAACAAAGTGGGGAAAACCACTAGACCATTCAGGTATGACCTAAATCAAATCCCTTATGATTATACAGTGAAAGTGAGAAATAGATTTAAGGGACTAGATCTGATAGACAGAGTGCCTGATGAATTATGGACGAAGGTTTGTAACTTTGCACAGGAGACAGGGATCAAGACCATTCCAAAGAAAAAGAAATGCAAAAAAGCAAAATGGCTATCTGAGGAGGCCTTACAGATAGCTGTGAAAAGAAGAGAAACAAAATGCAAAGGAGAAAAGGAAAGATATACTCATTTGAATGCAGAGTTCCAAAGTATAGCAAGTAGAGATAAGAAAGGTTTTCTCAGTGATCAGTGCAAAGAAATAGAGGAAAATAATAGAATGGGACAGACTAGAGATCTCTCCCAGGAAATGAGAGATACCAAGGAACATTTCATGCAAAGATGGGCTCAATAAAGGACAGAAATAGTATGGACCTAACAGAAGCAGAAGATATTAAGAAGAGGTGGCAAGAATACATAGCAGAACTGTGCAAAAAAAGAGATCTTCGTGACCCAAATAATCACGATGGTGTGATCACTCACCTAGAGCCAGATATCCTGGAATGTGAAGTCAAGTGGGCCTTAGGAAGCATCACTACAAATAAAGCTGGTGGAGGTGATAGAATTCCGGTTGAGCTATTTCAAATCCTAAAAGATGATACTGTGAAAGTGCTGCAGTCAATATGCCAGCAAATCTGGAAAACTCAGCAGTGGCCACAGGACTGGAAAAGGTCAGTTTTCATTCCAATCCCAAAGAAAGGCAATGCCAAAGAATGCTCAAACTACCACACAGTTGCACTCATCTCACACGCTAGTAAAGTAATGCTCAAAATTCTCCAAGCCAGGCTTCAGCAATATGTGAACTGTGAACTTCCAGATGTTCAAGCTGATTTTAGAAAAGGCAGAAGAACCAGAGATCAAATTGCCAACATTCACTGGATCATTGAAAAAGCCAGAGAGTTCCTGAAAAACATCTATTTCTGCTTTATTGACTATGCCAAAGCCTTTGACTGTGTGGAACACAATAAACTGTGGAAAATTCTGAAAGAGATGGAAATACCAGACCACCTGAGAAACCTGTATGCAGGTCAGGAAGCAACAGTTAGAACTGGACATGGAACAACAGACTGGTTCCAAATAGGAAAAGGAGTACATCAAGGCTGTCTATTGTCACCCTGCTTATTTAACTTATATGCAGAGTACAACATGAGAAATGCTGAGCTGGAAGAAGCACAAGCTGGAATCAAGATTGCCAGGAGAAATATTAATAACCTCAGATATGCAGATGACACCACCCTTATGGCAGAAAGTGAAGAAGAACTAAAGAGCCTCTTGATGGAAGTGAAAGAGGAGAGTGAAAAAGTTGGCTTAAAGCTCAACATTCAAAAAACTAAGATCATGGTATCTAGTCTGATCACTTGGTGGCAAATAGATGCGGAAACAGTGGAAACAGTGGCTGACTTTTTCTGGGGGGGGGGGGGCGCTCCAAAATCACTGCAGATAGTGACTGCAGCCATGAAATTAAAAGACACTTACTCCTTGGAAGAAAAGTTATGACCAACCTAGACAGCATATTAAAGAGCAGAGACATTACTTTGCCAACATATGTCCATCTAGTCAAAGCTATAGTTTTTCCAGTAGTCATGTATGGATGTGAGAGTTGGACCATAAAGAAAGCTGAGTGCCAAAGAATTGATGCTTTTGAACTGTGGTATTGGAGAAGACTCTTGAGAGTACCTTGGACTGCAGGGAGATCCAATCAGTCCATCCTAAAGGAGATCAGTCCTGGGGGTTCATTGGAAGGACTGATGTTGAAGCTGAAACTCCAATACTTTGGCCACCTGATGCAAAGAGATGACTCATTTGAAAAGACCTTGATGCTGGGAAAGATTGAGGGCAGGAGAAGGGAATGACAGAGGATGAGATGGTTCGATGGCATCACTGACTCAATGGACATGAGTTTGAGTAACCTCCAGGAGTTGGTGATGGACAGGGAGGCCTGGCGTGCTTCAGTCCACGGGGTTGCAAATAGTCTGACATGACTGAGCGACTGAACTGAACTGACTGAATGACAGATCATGTTGAACATCTTTGCTATACTTAATGTCCATTTGTAGATCTTTGGAGAAATGCCTGTTTAAATCCTTTGCTCATTTTTGAATTGTGGTTGAAATTGTTGCTATTGAATTGTAGCAGTTCTTTATGTGTTCTGGATATTAATAACATCAGATGTATGATTTGAAAACTCTTCTTTTTCTGTGTGTTGTTGTTTCACTCTCCTGATAGTGTCCTTTGATGCACATAAGTCATTTAAATTGATGAAGTCCAGTATATCTATTTTTCTTTTGCCGCCTGTGCTTTTGTGTCATATCCAAGAAATTATTGCAATGCAATGTCATGAAGACTTCCCCTAAGTCATCTAAGGGTTTTGATATTTTAGCTTTTAAGTTCAGATCTTTGATCTATTTTGAGTTAATTTTTGTATATAGTGTAAGGTAAGGGTTTAACTCTATTGTTTTGTGTAGGTATTCAGTTTTCTTAGCACCATTTGTTGAAAAGATCTTATTTGTTTTTTATCTGAACTTTTTATAAATTTTGATATTGGGTAAAAAGAGATTAGAAATTATTGTTTTTTTACTTGTCCAATGTTTTTTACATTCTTTTTTCTCTGGCTCTGTTGCCTGCTATCATTTGCAAAACATAATACAAATGCTAGTTAACTGGATAATTATTTCATAATGAATATACAGTTAAAAGAATACTATATTAGGTGTAATGTTTTCTAGGAGTTACTTTTGAAACATACTTTTATAATATTTCCTGCTCCCCAGGAAATTTCATAGGCTTTATGTTTGTGTATATATGTTATCTAGCACAAGACAACAATTTTTCTGTACGCTATTATCAGTGTTTAGTCCATTGGAAATATGGGCATTATAACTTTTGCATCCATACTTTTTTGCCTATTAGCTCCTAGTATTTTCAATCATCCATTTTCATTTTGTGATGTGTCTAAGCTGAGGGTAGGATTGAAAGTTGTATTTCATGGTGATTTGTAATTGCTTGGGATAATTATCTGAGATTAATCTCGTACTTCACTGGGACGTGTTCTTTCTTTTTCTCTTGCCTTGCACTGTGGTTACACATTATTGACTGTGATGAGAGCTAGTTCTTTTCTTTAAGCCCCAAGGAAGAAAATATGGTTGCTTTCTATGTCATAACTGTGTGAATGGCTTGGACTCTTGTGGCATTATTAGAGCTCTCAGTGGAGAGCATGCTGTCTCTCTTAGTCTATCATGAATCTGGCATGCTATGAGAGAAGGTACATTTGGAACATTGTTCTTTGCACTGCTCTTCTTTCCTGAATATAGTTCTTATGTTGGGCCCAATGGAAAATGTGAGGTATATTTATCCTGATGGTAACAATTCCAAAAAAAGACAATACAATGTACTTCAAATAAGGAATTTCACTACTGTTTCAAACACAAAACTAAAATCAGATTACACATAGATGCAAAAGGTGCTTCATCAAAATCCATCTGATACCTTAAATCTAGTCTGAGGAGTTAGATTGCAGACCCAGATTTACCTTCTCTACTTATTACACTTGAATAAATTTCACTTGGATGAGCTAGTTACTCTGGCAAACTTCTAGTTTCTGCACCATACTTTATAGGACTTGCTGATTATTTAATTTTTCTGACCCAGTAGGGTCAAGTCAATTTCATGAAAGCTTGGTATGTATATTGATGGTTTTACACTCTTACACCTGTCCTGTGATTTTTGTGCTTGGGTTACAATTTGGGATTTGATGCTATTTGTTAGGCACGGTAAAGAAATGAAAGAACTAGATAGAAATTTATAAATTGTGACCCTGGTATGTATAAGAAATACTTCTATGTTAAATAGTGATTCATCTTGAATACTCTAGATACCTAGTACTCTTGTGTACATCTCAGTGCAGAAAGAAATTATGATATCCAGGCTATCAGTTAATTTACTCTCTATGGCAGTCATTGACCAGTGAAAGCCTGGGATTTGGACATCTATCTAAATCTTTGCTTTGTAATTTACCTGTAGTATCCTTAAGCCTTTCTCATCAGTTTTTCATCAATAAATCAGAGATAATATTACTAGAATTGTCATACACTTTGGAAGGATTAATGAGGTATTATTTGCATCTCTTTTTCTAGTTAAAATAGTTTTCTGTAGTGTGAAAAGTATTTCTCCATGTGATTTGATTTAATTGTATGTAGATAATTTTATAATGTACTCCTTCTCAGAATGTTAGGGTGCAAGAATAATCAGAGTCCTTTCTAACCAGTCCCTAGCAGCTGATTAAACACTGTATAGAGAACTGGGAAATATGAAAGATGGCAAATGAAATCCTGGCAGAAAGAATAGTCTAATCCCAAAGGACATTTTCAACAATAGTCTGGGCCCTATGCCTAGTACTTAGAGGGGCCTACGGTACGAAACTCCAGCCCCTCACTGTACCATTCCCAGAATCTTATTTGTTAATGCTTGGCTTTATTAATAAAGTCATGACCACTTGTTCAGCACTGCATATGGTTAGTTGTGATTTCCAGCTGCCCGTTGGGCTAAAGTGTAAACAGTGAGTAGATTGTTATGTTCTATTAAGCTTAAAGCTGTGATCTCATGTCTGTACCACATATGTCTGCAGCCAGAAATATATCCTTTTCCTGATCTCGTGGAAGAGAAGCGGCACTGTATCTGAAAAGAATCTGAATTCATTAGTCTAAGGGCTTTTAACTTTTCTTCTTACTGAAACCAAAGAACGAAATAAAAGCATAGAGCCGTGAACATCATCAGTAGGATGTCAACATGACACCAAACAGCATAATATATTGTCAAGACGAACGTTTAATCTGGTGACTGAAATTTCTATACATTTGGCATTTTCACAGAAGACAGAATGCAGGCAATAATCCAACAATCCAGTCAACAAAGAGAGCCTTAGTACAGTGGATTTGAAATAAGCACAACAGTTTGTTTGAATGACTGAGAAAATGCCCATTGATAGAACTGGCTCCTAAATTCTGGCCCAATTGCTAATATGCTAGGTTAATTAGCATCTAAAATTTTGCTTTAATATGTTGATCAGGGATACTCTTGTTATTGTTGTTGGTGATGATTTTTTCTTTTTCTTTTCTTTAGTTTTTCTTTTAAAATCAGCTTCAGCTACTTGACATTACAGATGTTTCAGCTGTTCCCGCAGTGTGAATGCTAGATAAAAACCTGAAGTTCTAAGCTCTCTGGAAAAGGAACTTTATAATGACACCATTTTATACCATACAAACAAGATGCTTTTAGGTGTATATTTGTAAATATTTGTTGCTTATTCTTCAGAGTATTAATAGCCCCCATTTTCAGATGAGGAGGCTGTTTGTTTAAACAACGTTTCAAGGTCACAGAGTCTGGATTCATACATAGGGCCAACTCTGTCCTTGTGATCTTCCAGCTATGTCACATTGCTTTTGCCTCTATAAACTGATTTTATAAGATAGCTTCTGGCCTCTAAAATATGCAGTATTTCTGAGTAATAGTACTAGTGATTAACTGTAGTTCCTTTTATTTTCATGGTGCTTTATTCTTTTTAAATTGATTATGGCCATTTGCTCATTTATTCTACCTGACTACCCTTTTGGGATAATCAGGGTAAATATTATTATCCCTGTTTACAGATGAATCAGATAATCTGAAAGAGTATAAAATTTTTGCCTAACTTTATTCTTTAAATTTATTTTTATTGGAGTATAGTTACATTACAATGTTGTATTAGTTTCTACGGTACCTACTGGAGTCTTTTAGCTCAGGGTATTGGTCTAGAAGCTGTTGAAAATTCTCTGGCTTGACTGGAATAAAGAAATTTCAGGGAGGAGGAAAAATTAGGTTTGAAAACAAAATTTTCTTAATAGTTAATTTGTTGGGTAATGTAGTATGCCAGTAGCACCATATGGTAGGTGTACTTTCTGAATATTGGTAGAAATACAAAAACATGTAATAATTCTTCTTTCCTTCAAGGAACCTAGGACAGACAGTGTTATGATAGAAATGAACACTGGGCTTGATTATCAAAAGAGTTGGATTTTGTTGCTAGATCTCCCTTGACTGTCTGTGGTTTTGGGCAAATTTCTGCCCTTCCCTATCAGTTCCCTCATCTGAGAAGTAAGGAGAAATAACTAGATAGCTTCTAAAGGTACTTTCCTCCCTAAACTCTTTCAACTCTTATCTCTTGACCCCATTGCAGAAAAATTGTGTTGAATTGTCTGGTCCTAGTAAATTCAGAGGTAAGCAAAGATGCAGAGACTCTCACTTCTGGGGAGCTGACTTTAATAACTGAATAGTCCTTAAAAATAAAACCCTAATCAGTTACATCAAAATTATGAGGCACGTCTAGAATAGTTCTAGGTCAGGATAGAGTTCTTAGCTCTACCACTCACCATTTGTGTAACAGTGGGTAATTTATTTTACCATCAGGAATTTTAGTTTCCATATCTTTACCATAGCAATTACCTCCTTTCTGTGAAAAAAGTTTTACTGACCATTAAGCGTTATGCTAGCTGCTGAGGCTATAAGGTGAACTTTTTCCTTTAGGTGTTCAAAGTGTCTCTCTGCTAGGGGGTTTGCAACTGAAGCCTTTTCTCTAGTTATGGAACCATAGAATCTTAGAGGTGGAAGAAATCTTAAGGTAGTTCAATTTGGATTTAGAGTGTGAGCTTATGAGGGCAGAAACTTTATTTTGTTCACTGCTTTATCCCAAGAATCTACAACTATGTCAAGCATATGCATACTGAATGAATTAATAAAAGAAGAGAAAAATAGGTGAGAAAAATAATATTTGACTTATATAGAGCCTTCTTTACCTGGAATCATGTTGCTTGCATGTTAGACTGGCAACATGCCAAGGCTTATGGGCATCTCTATGACAGAAGGGGTAAACAGGGTTAGCCTCTGTGGGCATAATCATACTGATTGCTTCTTCAGTGAAATGTCTGACTTGTCATCCCTTGCATAGGAATGTTGAAAGAGTTTCATGTGTTAGTTCTGAGAAAGGGTGGATTTGTTTGTTGATATCTGTTCCTCAGGAAATTGTAGAGCTCTGAAGAAGCAGTTTCCTCTACTTTGTGGCATAGAGTCCTTCAGCCATAACAAACTCTAGATAGAATTTATCTGCTTTTTATATTTTTCTTCCGTTTTCAGACCCTAGTTCCCTGTACCCCCACGTCCTACCCCACAGTACATATGGCATACCACACAGTACTTTTGCATAATCACCCTTTATTAAACTTTCTTTGGGGGAATTATGCTGTGCTTTATGGAGAAATTGCTTTATTTTCAGGGTTCTAGATTTTCTTTGGGTTTCCTTTGGCATTTCCCTGAATGGAGTCATGAGGCTTGTTTTTCGTGGGTGGGATGGAGTCCGTGTTACAGAGATTGTTACACTGTCCAGACCCAGGAAGGGAGAAGTGGAGTTAGGGAACAGTGATATGGAAAGCAACCAAGAGGGCTTTTTTTCATTACTTATTATTTCGCTTTCAAGAAGATATGGTTTCCTCAAAAGAGCAGAGAAATGAGACTTGTAATTATCATGCTTCAATCATTATCTGTTTAGCAATCACTGTTACTTCCCCCGCCTCCCCGCCGCCCCCGTAACACAAGAGGCTCTTTTTGTTTGTTTTTTAAGAGAAAACCACATGCTATTTGGAAAGGACCTTTGTTTTAGAGAACCTGGTCTTTAGTCCTGGCTTCTTCACTTCCTAGCCAAAAAACTCTAAAAACTTATCATCTCTGAGCACTCTTTGCAGAGGCTAATTTTGTAGAGATGATAACATACTAACACTACCTGAATGCACCAGGTTATCGTATGAATTAAAATAAATAATGTATAGGAAACGGCTTCATAAATTATATATTATGAGTTATATACAAACCTACATCACTTGCCTCCACTTTCCATCATTTCTCAATTATCAAGAATCTCTTGTTGCCTTTTAAAGTAGAAATATATCTTGTATTTTTCTCCCTGACTTTCAACAGCCTCATCAAATTTGAAAGATTTGGAAATAAACATTCTCTTTTCCAGTTTTTCCTAGGAATCTTCATCAGGCTATTTCTCTGGCACCCTAAATAGCTGTTGTGTGTGTCAGTCCAAAGGTGGTTGCATTTCACTGGTTCAGATTATATGATTCTGGTGTAGAGTTGCGGAGTTTTTGCTAATAATGGTTGCTTGCTCTGAGATATGCTATATAATTTGGTGTATTAATGAGAGGAAGTCAGGATGATGCTTTATAAGTGACAGAGACTTTGAGAAAATGGCAAAACTCTTATTTTTTTTTTCTAAAGAGAAATGCTTCTCAAAAATTTTTTTCTTCTCATTTTTTCCTGGGAGCTTTGTATCTTCTGCTCAGTTTTTTTTTTCTCCCCTACTTTATCAAAGCTCTTCTTTCCATATTTCCTCTAGTCCGTGTTTACAGCGGAAGTAATATGTGTTTTATAATTTTTTTAAGTGTTTGGGATCGCATGTACACCCATGGTGGATTCATGTTAATGTATGGCAAAACCAATACAGTATTGTAAAGTAAAATAAAGTAAAAATAAAAATTTAAAAAAAATGACAAAAAAAAAAAAACCCTCAACATTCAGAAAACTAAAAAAAAAAAAAAAAAGAGTTGTTTAATCTTAGAACAACATCTATTGAGTGAAGGAGGAGGGCATGGCAACTCACTCCAGTATTCTTGCCCAGAAAATCCCATGGGCAGATGGGCATGGTGGGCCCCATGTCTATGGGTTCTCAAAGAGTCAGACACAACTGAAGCACACAATATTTTTAAAGTAGTCAGGGGAATGCTGACTGCATGTATTTGGATACATGCTTGGATACTACTTATTAGCTGTGTGACCTTTTGACAAGTCACTTAAATTTTTTGTTCCTTATTTTCTTCTGTAAAATGGGTGTAACAGTAGTACCTATTATCACTGGCAGTTATGAGGACTGAATTTATATATATGTTTTTATATATAATGGTGGTTTAGTTGCTAGGTTGTGTCTGACTCTTTGCAACTCCAGAGACTGTAACCACCAGGTTCCTCTGTCCGTGGGATTCTCCAGGCAAGAATACTGGAGTGGGCAGCCATTCCCTTCTCTAGGGCATCTTTCCAACACAGGGATTGAAACTGCATCTCCTGCATTTCTCCTTACCATCCGGCCTTACCTGGCGGCTCAGTGGTAAAGAATCTGTCTATCTATCTCTATATATTGTTGTTTCTGTTCAGTTTCAGTCGTGTCCAGCTCCTTGCAACCTCATGGACTGGAGCATGCCAGGCTTCCATGTCCTTCACTAACTCCTAGAGTTCACTCAAACTCATGTCCAATGAGTTGGTGATGCCATCCAACCATCTCATCCTCTGCTGCCCCCTTCTTCTGCCCTCAATCTTTCCCAGCACCAAAGTATTTTCCAGTGAGTCAGTTCTTTGCATCAGGTGGCCAAATTATTGAAGCTTCAGCTTCAGCACCAGTCCTTCCAATGAATATTCAGGGTTGGTCTTCTTTAGGAATGACTGGTTAGATTTCCTTGCTGTCCAAGGGACTGTCAGGAGTCTTTTCCAGCAGCACACATATGTTTATATAACATATATATTATTTATATATAAATATGTAGTCAAGTAGACACGGGTTCAGTCCCTGCATTGGGAAGATCCCCTGGAGAAGGGAAAGGCTACCCATGCCAGTATTCTCACCTGGAGAATCCCATGGACAGAGGAGCCTGGTGGGCAACAGGTCCATGGGGTTTCAAAGAGTCAGACATGACTGAAGCCATGTAGCACATAAGCGCACGTGCGCACACACACACACACACACACACACGCACATATATTTAGCTGTTATTGTTATTATTACCAAAACTTACTGCTATTAATGTATATTTGAGACAATCAATACATTATGAAGCCCTAATATGTGCTTAGGATTCTGCTAGTTATCTTGGGAATTCAAATTGTATGTCACGATTCTTGTCTCCCTCTAGTGACTTGGTTGAGGGTAATGTAAGCCATATTTGGATAGTACAAGTTGCCTGAAGATTTGCTGCAGGGCTCTCATATGGCTTGACTGGGGACACAGAACATAAACAGAACAGGGAGCTGAGAAATACAAATGTATTGATCAAGGCAAATGAATATTACAGAAATAATTATAGTAGGAATGCAATAGTGGGCCGATGTATGGATGTGAGAGTTGGACTGTGAAGAAGGCTGAGCACCAAAGAATTGATGCTTTTGAACTGTGGTGTTGGAGAAGACTCTTGAGAGTCCCTTGGACTGCAAGGAGAGCCAACCAGTCCATTCTGAAGGAGATCAGCCCTGGGATTTCTTTGGAAGGAATGATGCTAAAGCTGAAACTCCAGTACTTTGGCCACCTCATGAGAAGAGTTGACTCATTGGAAAAGACTCTGATGCTGGGAGGGATTGGGGGCAGGAGAAGAGGACGACAGAGGATGAGATGGCTGGATGGCATCACTGACTCGATGGACGTGAGTCTGAGTGAACTCCGGGAGATGGTGATGGACAGGGAGGCCTGGCGTGCTGCGATTCATGGGGTCGCAAAGAGTCGGACACGACTGAGCGACTGAACTGAACTGAACTGGTGCTCTTGAAAGGCTTTTGGAGGAGGTAAGATATTAGCTGAGCGTGGAGTGTAGAATATGGAAATGTGGAGATGAGAAGGGCTTTATTTCTGGGAGGAGCAGGGAATGGGAATAGGAACATTATAATGCACCAGATTAAAAAGCAGAGACATTACTTTGCCAGCAAAGGTCCATCTAGTCAAAGCTACGGTTTTTCCAGTAGTCATATACGGATGTGAGAGTTGGACTATAAAGAAAGCTGAGCGCCAAAGAATTGATGCTTTTGAACTGTGGTGTTGGAGAAGACTCTTGAGAGTTCCCTGGACTGCAAGGAGATCCAACCAGTCCATCCTAAAGGAAATCAGGCCTGAATATTCATTGGAAGGACTGATGTTGAAGCTGAAAATAAAATACTTTGGCCACCTGATGCGAAGAACTGACTCATTTGAAAAGACCCTAATGCTGGGTAAGATTGAGGGCAGGAGAAGGGGATGACAGAGGATGAGATGATTGATGGCATCACCGACTGGATGGACATGAGTTTGAGTAAACTCTGGGAGTTGGTGATGGACAGGGAAGCCTGGAATGCTGCAGTTCATGGGGTCGCAGAGTCGGACACGACTGAGCAACTGAACTGAAGACAGACCAGGGTTAAAGCTCTGGTGCTGCCTCTTACTGTCTTTGTGACCTTAGTTAAGTAAGTTAATCTTCCAGAGTCTCAGTTTTCTATACTGTAAAATGGGGGTAAAGTTAGTTTTTAAAGTTTTGTTGTTCAGTTGCTAAGTCATGTCCAACTCTTTGTTAATGTGAGTCTTAGAGCTAACTCATGTAAAGCAGCTAGCATAGTTCTTGGCTCATAGTATTCAGTAAATGATATGACTGGGAATAGAGTGTAAAAATTAAAAGCCTGGGCTTTAAAGTCAGGCAGGACAGGTTTGAATATTCTCTACCATTTACTAGCATTATAACCAAAACCCAGTTACTCTAAGCTTCACTTACCTCATTTGAAAATGGGGATACATTAGTAGCTTTAATGTTGAATTGTTTGAAATTTAGTGAGGTACTGAGAAGCATAAGTAACCAACAGAGCACATAGTATGTACTCAATATACATTAGCCATTATGTTATTTTTATTGGTATACTATCTCTCTTCTTCCTTCCAGGTATTCCTTTTGTGAGTATTCATATTCTTTCATCCTTTCCTCCCCCCATCTCTTCGTTTACTTCCTTTCAACAACGTTTATCAGTAGCAGTTATAGAGACTGAAAACAGAGACTTAAAGGAATGTGGAGGTAGAAAGTAACTGGTTAGCACCAGTCAGTACCACATGTCCAGCAGAGCACCAAGGACAAGATAAGAAGAGAGAAGCTAAGCACACATAAATACAAATGACAGGAGCATAGACATATATACAGTCTTCTGGATGACTTCTCCTTCTTGAGGCCACTAGGAATTTTTTTCTTGAGGGAAATTCAGATCACATAACTCCTTTGATTAAATTCCTTCAATAATTTGCTATTTCCCTGAGAAATCCAAACTACTTTGAATTGCATTTAAAATCCTTTCCAATCTGTTGTCAGCCCATCCTGCCAGATTCTTTCCCTGTTACTTCCCACTACACATCCCATATTCTAGCCACTTTAAAGTTCTTCCCCTTCTTTGAATATAGCCATAAGCTTTTGTAGCTTCTTGGCTTTGTACATCCTGGGATAATGGACATCCCTCTTATTTCCACTAGACAAACTCCTAATCATCTGTCAGGACCCAGTTAAATGGGACTTCTTTAATGCCTTGGATCCACCCAAAATGAACTGCATATTTGTTCCTTCTTTTGGGTTTCCACAATACTATTTATAGCTCTCTAGCAACTGGTTACTTATCATAGCACCTTGAAGTGATTTATATTCCATGCTGTCTAGACTGTTAACTATTAGATAGTACTCTCTTTTTATATGCCTCTGTATATATGCCTCAAGTCAGTACTTGACAAGAGCAGGTGGTAAACATTTGAA